>NC_137490.1:7665480-8265480 GCF_963082875.1 Corella eumyota
GATGGAGATGAGATGGAGATGAGATGGAGATGAGATGGAGATGAGATGGAGATGAGATGGAGATGAGATGGAGATGAGATGGAGATGAGATGGAGATGAGATGGAGATGAGATGGAGATGAGATGGAGATGAGATGGAGATGAGATGGAGATGAGATGGAGATGGGAGATGGAGATGAGATGGAGATGAGATGAGATGAGATGGAGATGAGATGGAGATGAGATGGAGATGAGATGGAGATGAGATGGAGATGAGATGGAGATGAGATGGAGATGAGATGGAGATGAGATGGAGATGAGATGGAGATGAGATGGAGATGAGATGAGATGGAGATGAGATGGAGATGAGATGGAGATGAGATGGAGATGAGATGAGATGAGATGGAGATGAGATGGAGGTGAGATGGAGGTGAGATGGAGGTGAGATGGAGGTGAGATGGAGGTGAGATGGAGGTGAGATGGAGGTGAGATGGAGGTGAGATGGAGGTGAGATGGAGGTGAGATGGAGAGATGGAGGTGAGATGGAGATGAGATGGAGATGAGATGGAGATGAGATGGAGATGAGATGGAGATGAGATGGAGATGAGATGGAGATGAGATGGAGATGAGATGGAGATGAGATGGAGATGAGATGGAGATGAGATGGAGATGAGATGGAGATGAGATGGAGATGAGATGGAGATGAGATGGAGATGAGATGGAGATGAGATGGAGATGAGATGGAGATGAGATGGAGATGAGATGGAGATGAGATGGAGATGAGATGGAGATGAGATGGAGATGAGATGGAGATGAGATGGAGATGAGATGGAGATGAGATGGAGATGAGATGGAGATGAGATGGAGATGAGATGGAGATGAGATGGAGATGAGATGGAGATGAGATGGAGATGAGATGGAGATGAGATGGAGATGAGATGGAGA
This sequence comes from Corella eumyota, assembly GCF_963082875.1. Classification (NCBI taxonomy): domain Eukaryota; kingdom Metazoa; phylum Chordata; class Ascidiacea; order Phlebobranchia; family Corellidae; genus Corella; species Corella eumyota. The sequence continues at coordinate 7,666,404 of NC_137490.1, forward strand.
TGAGATGGAGATGAGATGGAGATGAGATGGAGATGAGATGGAGATGAGATGGAGATGAGATGGAGATGAGATGGAGATGAGATGGAGATGAGATGGAGATGAGATGGAGATGAGATGGAGATGAGATGGAGATGAGATGGAGATGAGATGGAGATGAGATGGAGATGAGATGGAGATGAGATGGAGATGAGATGGAGATGAGATGGAGATGAGATGGAGATGAGATGGAGATGAGATGGAGATGAGATGGAGATGAGATGGAGATGAGATGGAGATGAGATGGAGATGAGATGGAGATGAGATGGAGATGAGATGGAGATGAGATGGAGATGAGATGGAGATGAGATGGAGATGAGATGGAGATGAGATGGAGATGAGATGGAGATGAGATGGAGATGAGATGGAGATGAGATGGAGATGAGATGGAGATGAGATGGAGATGAGATGGAGATGAGATGGAGATGAGATGGAGATGAGATGGAGATGAGATGGAGATGAGATGGAGATGAGATGGAGATGAGATGGAGATGAGATGGAGATGAGATGGAGATGAGATGGAGATGAGATGGAGATGAGATGGAGATGAGATGGAGATGAGATGGAGATGAGATGGAGATGAGATGGAGATGAGATGGAGATGAGATGGAGATGAGATGGAGATGAGATGGAGATGAGATGGAGATGAGATGGAGATGAGATGGAGATGAGATGGAGATGAGATGGAGATGAGATGGAGATGAGATGGAGATGAGATGGAGATGAGATGGAGATGAGATGGAGATGAGATGGAGATGAGATGGAGATGAGATGGAGATGAGATGGAGATGAGATGGAGATGAGATGGAGATGAGATGGAGATGAGATGGAGATGAGATGGAGATGAGATGGAGATGAGATGGAGATGAGATGGAGATGAGATGGAGATGAGATGGAGATGAGATGGAGATGAGATGGAGATGAGATGGAGATGAGATGGAGATGAGATGGAGATGAGATGGAGATGAGATGGAGATGAGATGGAGATGAGATGGAGATGAGATGGAGATGAGATGGAGATGAGATGGAGATGAGATGGAGATGAGATGGAGATGAGATGGAGATGAGATGGAGATGAGATGGAGATGAGATGGAGATGAGATGGAGATGAGATGGAGATGAGATGGAGATGAGATGGAGATGAGATGGAGATGAGATGGAGATGAGATGGAGATGAGATGGAGATGAGATGGAGATGAGATGGAGATGAGATGGAGATGAGATGGAGACGAGATGGAGACGAGATGGAGACGAGATGGAGAGGAGATGGAAACGAGATGGAGACGAGATGGAGACGAGATGGAGACGAGATGGAGACGAGATGGAGACGGGATGGAGATGGGATGGAGATGGGGTGGAGACGAGATGGAGATGGGATGGAGATGGGATGGAGATGGGATGGAGATGGGATGGAGATGGGATGGAGATGGGATGGAGATGGGGTGGAGACGAGATGGAGATGGGATGGAGATGGGATGGAGATGGGATGGAGATGAGATGGAGATGAGATGGAGATGAGATGGAGATGAGATGGAGATGGGATGGAGATGGGATGGAGATGGGATGGAGATGGGATGGAGATGGGATGGAGATGGGATGGAGATGGGATGGAGATGGGATGGAGATGGGATGGAGATGGGATGGAGATGGGATGGAGATGGGATGGAGATGGGATGGAGATGGGATGGAGATGGGATGGAGATGGGATGGAGATGGGATGGAGATGGGATGGAGATGGGATGGAGATGGGATGGAGATGGGATGGAGATGGGATGGAGATGGGATGGAGATGGGATGGAGATGGGATGGAGATGGGATGGAGATGGGATGGAGATGGGATGGAGATGGGATGGAGATGGGATGGAGATGGGATGGAGATGGGATGGAGATGGGATGGAGATGGGATGGAGATGGGATGGAGATGGGATGGAGATGGGATGGAGATGGGATGGAGATGGGATGGAGATGGGATGGAGATGGGATGGAGATGGGATGGAGATGGGATGGAGATGGGATGGAGATGGGATGGAGATGGGATGGAGATGGGATGGAGATGGGATGGAGATGGGATGGAGATGGGATGGAGATGGGATGGAGATGGGATGGAGATGGGATGGAGATGGGATGGAGATGGGATGGAGATGGGATGGAGATGGGATGGAGATGGGATGGAGATGGGATGGAGATGGGATGGAGATGGGATGGAGATGGGATGGAGATGGGATGGAGATGGGATGGAGATGGGATGGAGATGGGATGGAGATGGGATGGAGATGGGATGGAGATGGGATGGAGATGGGATGGAGATGGGATGGAGATGGGATGGAGATGGGATGGAGATGGGATGGAGATGGGATGGAGATGGGATGGAGATGGGATGGAGATGGGATGGAGATGGGATGGAGATGGGATGGAGATGGGATGGAGATGGGATGGAGATGGGATGGAGATGGGATGGAGATGGGATGGAGATGGGATGGAGATGGGATGGAGATGGGATGGAGATGGGATGGAGATGGGATGGAGATGGGATGGAGATGGGATGGAGATGGGATGGAGATGGGATGGAGATGGGATGGAGATGGGATGGAGATGGGATGGAGATGGGATGGAGATGGGATGGAGATGGGATGGAGATGGGATGGAGATGGGATGGAGATGGGATGGAGATGGGATGGAGATGGGATGGAGATGGGATGGAGATGGGATGGAGATGGGATGGAGATGGGATGGAGATGGGATGGAGATGGGATGGAGATGGGATGGAGATGGGATGGAGATGGGATGGAGATGGGATGGAGATGGGATGGAGATGGGATGGAGATGGGATGGAGATGGGATGGAGATGGGATGGAGATGGGATGGAGATGGGATGGAGATGGGATGGAGATGGGATGGAGATGGGATGGAGATGGGATGGAGATGGGATGGAGATGGGATGGAGATGGGATGGAGATGGGATGGAGATGGGATGGAGATGGGATGGAGATGGGATGGAGATGGGATGGAGATGGGATGGAGATGGGATGGAGATGGGATGGAGATGGGATGGAGATGGGATGGAGATGGGATGGAGATGGGATGGAGATGGGATGGAGATGGGATGGAGATGGGATGGAGATGGGATGGAGATGGGATGGAGATGGGATGGAGATGGGATGGAGATGAGATTAAAAACATATTTTTTCTGTTTGTGTAAAATTACAATTTACTTAAATTTAATATTTTTATTTTAACAATTTTTTGGTGTTAAATTTTTTATCAAATTTTTAATATTTTTATTATTTTAATTGTTTTTTATCATTTTAAATTTTTCCCTATATAAAAAAATAATATTTAATTTTTTGTACTTGCATTTTTATTTATTTTGTTCAATTCTAGATTAAAGACAGTAAAACTAAACTTGTATCAAGCAAATGAGGCTAAAAACTAAACAATCAGGATGTTAACGAAACTGAATATTCTAAATTACTTGAACAATAAAATGAGTTAAAGGTAATTTTTTTTACAAGCAAACTAAAACTAAGGATATTTGTTCACTAACTTTGTTGAATCAAAACTAACTGTGTTTAGTCAACTTGGTTGAGTCAAAACCAAAATTCCACTTCATTTTTTAAAAATTTTTAACAGTTTTTTTAAAATAGGAAAAAAAAAGTCAAAAAAAATTAAAAATAGAAAGAAAAAAGTTTGCTTATAGTTTACAAAAAATAAATTATTTTTTTAGATATTACACCAAAACCTTAGTGCCAAAAGTGAGCTGTTTCTCAATCTTATGAAAACAAACACTGAGCTTAAAAATTAATCAACCCAAGTTGAAGTTGCTTTACAAAATACTGCAACTCAGACCAAGGAAAATGTAAATCCACCTATTAAGGCTGCATAATGCTCTGTCCATAATGAAAAGTTGGAAAATATTGAGTTAGTCTTATTAAAAAATTTAATTTAAAGTTTAATATTTTTTAATGTTTATATCTTTAAACCAAATTTCATGTTAAATTAAAATTCTTAAGGAATTTTTTTTTAATCCTAAAATTATTTTTTTAGACTTGAAATATTTAATTCCTTACTTCCACAAGCTGAAAAAGGTAAATTATTATATATTTATTTTTGGTATAAAAACCTTACTTTAACAGCCTAACCTAAACATAAGGTATTGTATTAACCTTAAACCAGCCTAAAATTGGCTTGAGCTTTTCTTGTTTTAAGTTGGCTTTTGCCTTTTAGAATATAACTAATTTGACAATAAAAGTTTTTTCATGCTATATATGTTAATTCAAATCCACAAAGTTTAGACTATGTTTTATAGACTAAATACAATATTGCAATAATGGTGATTAAAAATGTATAAGGAAATATTTCGTAACTATTTCTGTTATTTATTTAATCTTTTAATTTTAGCTTTGGCAGAGGAAAGAAAGACTTGTTTTCATATTGACAAATTACGAGCTTTGCATGAAAAAATTCAAGTCCTCGAAAACGATCAATCTCAAGTTCTTGAAAAGGAATTATCCAGTAATCAAAAATTATTGGAAAATGTATTGACAGACCAACAGGTAAGGTTTAGTGAAAAATTAAAAAAAAAAAATTCTTAAAATTTATAGTAAGAGTAAATCCATAATAAAATAATGTTTTTTGTTAAATGTATTTATAAATACTAGTTCAAAGGCCACTCTGCATTTGGCATTTTACATATATGTCATTCATTTACTAAGCTTCATTATATAAAGATTACCAATTGCAATGCATTGATTAACATATGTGTGGTGTTCATTAAATTAATCGTAATAATTTATATTTGTGTTTTTCTACATTCTTTAATTGCACGTTTCTAATTTTTCAATTAACGACGTCAAACGCACCACAGGTGCTTCAAGTAAAAAAGCGTTAATTACTAAACCAAACACATTTCTTTCATTTCTGGTTGTAGAAAACACGTGCTCTCATTCTCTGTTGTAGAACTTACAGTAAAGTTAATATTGTTTTCTTTATTCAACATTTTAACTAACTACTTATTATTTAACGATTCTATTTGAATAAGGCAATAAATTTGACAAACAAATTGTGTAATTATTGGCATCCTTTATTGGTGACCCCGACGTGATCTTTTATTGGATTTACTGAAAATGAAAACAAGATCAAAAATGGAGGATTTAAAAAATTCTTCATCGTCAAATTCGTATTTTAAATCAACGGAATCTATTCGAATACCACCATTCTGGCCGGCTGACCCGTAACATTCTGGCCGGCTGACCCGTAAGTGGAGGCAAATTTTAGCAACAAAAATATTGTCGACCAAAAGAATAGGTTTGAATGTATAATAGCCTCGCTTGCACCCGAATACGCAGTAGAAGTAAGGGATATAATAATTACACCACCAACAGAAAACCCATACGATAAGTTGAAGGAAGAGTTAATCAAACGGACAACTGTTTCTGAGTGAAAGCGTCTTCAACAACTTTTGTCTAAAGAAGATATGGGGGATCGTAAACCCACGCAGCTTTTACGTCGAATGAAACAATTACTCGGACAAAGTATAGACTCTGTTGACAATGGTTTGTTAAATGAGCTTTTCTTACAACGGCTTTCTCCAAATGTGCGAATGATTTTATCCCCAAATCAAAATTTGCCGCTGGAAGATCAAGCACGAATGGCTGACAGCATAATGGAGGTCATGACACCGTCTGTGAACGTTGTGACGCAAAATTCAGACCAAAAATTGGACCAAATTATTGCTCGTCTTGAACGCCTGGAAAAAATCAACTTTGAACGGCCAAGAGGGCGCAGTTTTCGGCGAAACCGTTCTAACTCACGTTTAAACCCTGTTTCGCAATCTTCTGACTTGTGTTGGTACCACAACAAATTCGGTCCGGATGCAAGGAAATGTAAACCCCCTTGCAGGAAATCGGGAAACGCGGAAGGCAGCAACTAAAGACGACTGACGTTGTTGCTAATACTTCTAGTCGTCTATTTTACATTACTGATAAAACTACAAAACGCAGATTTTTAATTGATACTGGAGCTGCATTATCTATTATTCCTCCAAATTCATTTGAACGAAAGCGTCATTCTGACGGTAGAATTTTACATGCAGCAAATAATTCTGCAATTAGAGTGTTTGGAGAACGTTCCCTGACCATTGATTTGGGACTGCGTCGGGAGTTTAAGTGGATTTTTACCGTTGCTGATATTCAACACCCGTTAATCGGTGCAGACTTTTTATGTCATTACAATTTATTGGTTGATATGCGTTTTCTGCAATTAATAGATGCTACTACACATTTTCGTGTAAACGGTTTAGCATCTAATCAACTATCAATCAACCCAACATTTATGCCTTTTACTGACAACGATCATAAAATGTCACAATATCGAAAATTGCTGGCTCAATTTCCAGAAACTAGTCAGCCATTGAAATTTCGATCCAGCGTTAGACACTCCGTTACTCATCATGTGACAACGCATGGACCTCCAGTGGTTTGCCGACCAAGACGATTAGCATCTGATCGTTTAAAGATTGCCCGCAAAGAATTTCAACACATGTTGGATCTGGGAATAATTCGTCCCTCTTGCAGTAATTGGTCATCGCCATTACACATGGTTCCAAAAAACAGTGGAGCTGATTGGAGACCATGCGGGGACTATAGAGCTCTAAACGCAATCACAAAACCCGATAGGTACCCAATCCCCCACATCCGGGATTTTTCTGCTAGTCTTGCAGGATCAACAATCTTTTCTAAAATCGATTTAATAAAAGCGTATTTTCAAATTCCCATGGAACAAAACGACATACCAAAAACAGCCATAGCAACCCCATTTGGACTGTTTGAGTTTAATTATATGCCATTTGGATTAAGAAACTCAAGTCAAACTTTTCAACGGTTTATAGATCAAGTAATAAGAGGTCTAGATTTTTGCTATGCCTATATTGACGATATTTTAGTAGCAAGTTCTTCTGAGACCGAGCATATTCATCATTTAAATGAATTATTTACGCGTTTTCAAAACTTCAGTGTTGTGATAAACCCTGCTAAAAGCGTTTTTGGACAAACGGAGCTAATTTTTCTTGGCCACCATGTTAACAAACACGATATACAGCCTCTTGACGAAAAAGTTCAAGCTATCAAAGACTTTCCACTGCCCAAAACACAGAAACAATTACAGCGTTTCTTGGGATTGGTAAATTTCTATCATCGATTTATTCCAAATTGTGCTAGGTTAGGATCCCCTTTGTACGAAATGATTAAACCAAAAACGACAAGATTAAAAAATTTGGAATGGAACGAAAATTTGGTGATTGCTTTCGACGCTTTGAAAAATGCACTTGCCAATGCATCAATGCTTTGCCATCCAAGTCAAAGTGCTCGGACCAGTATAATGACAGATGCCTCAAACGTATCTATTGGTGCTGTACTTCAACAATTTATCAATGATCAATGGAAACCAATTTCATTTTTTTCAAGAAAGTTAACTCCGGCAGAAACACGCTATAGCACGTTTGATAGAGAATTACTTGCAATTTATTGCGGAATCTTACATTTTCGTTACTTTGTGCAAGGACGTGATTTCACAGTGTTCACTGACCACAAGCCGTTAACTTACGCTTTAACAACAAACCCAAAACGTTGTTCACCACGTCAATCGCGACACTTAGACATTATTTCACAATACACCAATGACATCCGTCATGTCAAAGGAAAAGAAAATATCGTCGCTGATGTACTGTCTCGTCCCGATGTTTGCAACGTAGAAAAAGCAAGCAAAAATGAAATATTAGATTTTGTTGAAATGGCCGAAGCTCAGAAAAATGACAAGAAAATTCAAAATTTTCTTCAACTAAATACAACGGCGTTAACGCTAAAAGAAATTCTGATACCTGCGAGCAGCAGCAGCCTTATTTGTGATACATCAACTGGTACACACCGGCCTTTGGTGCCAAAAGAATTTCGAAAATGCATCTTTAACACATTTCATTCAAAATCTCACCCTGGTGTTCAAGCTACAAGAAAGTTAATAACTGCAAGATTTGTTTGGCCAAATATAAAACAAGATTTAAAAGATTGGACAAAATCATGCATTGCTTGCCAACGATCAACAATTCATCGACACACGTCATCACGTTTGGGAACATTCACAAACCCTGATGCTCGGTTTGATCATGTTCATATTGACATAGTAGGACCATTGCCAATGTCAAATGGATTTCGATATTTGCTTACGTGCGTAGATAGGTTTACAAGATGGCCAGAAGCCATACCAATATCTTCAATCACTGCAGAAATAATTGCTAAAGCGTTTTATGAAAATTGGATTTGTCGCTTCGGTTCACCATCAACAATCACCACTGACCGAGGTACTCAGTTTGAATCGCAATTATTTAAACATTTGTTAAATTTAACGGGATGTACGCGCATACGAACCACGTCATATCATCCATCTGCAAACGGAATGTGTGAACGAATGCACCGGCAAATGAAAGCTGCATTAAAAGCGCAAACAAGTCCAGACCGATGGACTGACACATTGCCCTCTGTGCTGCTTGGCATGCGCACAACGATTAAGGAGGGCATTTCGGCTACATCTGCCGAACTGGTGTATGGGACTACGTTGCGGTTGCCGGGAGAATTTGTAACTTCAAGTACATATGAAAAAAACGATCCTGCCTGTTTTGTTACACAGTTGCAAACCGTGATGCACCAATTGCGACCGGTTCCTGGAATAAATAATTCGAAAACTTATATTTACATACCAAATGATTTAAACGCTTGTACACATTGTTTTGTGCGGGTGGATACAGTAAAAAAACCTTTGCAGAAACCTTATAATGGCCCGTACAAAATTCTGAAACGAGACGATAAATATTTTACTTTAAACATCAAAGAACGGTTGGAAAAAGTTTCTATTGATAGATTAAAACCGGCATATTTTGAACAACCTGTACCTTATTGTGATTTATCTTTAACAGCTAGTTCTAAAAAAAAGCATAACATAATTAAAACGCGTTCAGGACGCTCTGTTCATTTTCCCAAAGGTTTTGCAGCTTAATTGTGTTAAAATTAAATTATTTTGCATTTTTTTTTTTTTTTTTTTATGTTTATTTCTGGTATCATTCGCTTATACTCACTGCGGGGGAGTCATGTGGTGTTCATTAAATTAATCGTAATAATTTATATTTGTGTTTTTCTACATTCTTTAATTGCACGTTTCTAATTTTCCAATTAACGACGTCAAACGCACCACAGGTGCTTCAAGTAAAAAAGCGTTAATTACTAAACCAAACACATTTCTTTCATTTCTAGTTGTAGAAAACACGTGCTCTCATTCTCTGTTGTAGAACTTACAGTAAAGTTAATATTGTTTTCTTTATTCAACATTTTAACTAACTACTTATTATTTAACGATTCTATTTGAATAAGGCAATAAATTTGACAAACAAATTGTGTAATTATTGGCATCCTTTATATGTATCTGATTTTAGACTACCTTTAAATGTTGTTGTATTTAAATCTTTATTTGTGTTATATTATTTTAAAATAAAATTGAAGGAGATAGGGTATTTATCTAGAAAAACAATAATTTATTATTTATTAAAATAAAAATTTTGAAAAAAAAAATAATTTGAATTTTTTAGCTTTTATTTTGTATATTAACAAAATTTAAGTTTTTAAATTTTTTTAGAATATTGTTAGTCGTGTAGAAAACCTTAAACTAGATTATGATTTTATACAACTTGAAGTTGTTATTTTTATTAACGAGGAAACATTAGAAGTGGCTCCCACTCTTACACATTTGAGAGACTTGCTTCATCAAATTCAGGAAAGATGGGGAAACTTTTGGCTTGTAGTCATATTCACACCAAAAAGTAATTTTGTTAATTTTTTGCAATATAGCATTATACCAAAATAAAAGTAACATTTAAAAATTAACAATGCTGAAAAAAGAAATTCTTTGGTAGCTTTAAAAAAAAAATTATATTTTGAATTAAAATTTTATTATAAAAATTAGATTAATTGGTAAACTAGATAACAATATACCAGAGAAGTAGTGTAGTAGTAGAAACACTTGGTTTCTTTACTTTGTTTTAAACTCCACTGCTTTCACATTGTAGCTTTCCTAAGTAAGGTGCTATTATCAGTATAAATTTCTTAAGGCCAAAAACCAATCGGCAGGTTAACTATTTGGCAATTAGACAAACTATATCAAAACATAAAAACTTTCATAAATTAATTTATAATTTTAATAAATATATTTGTATTACAGAATCAGAGGATTGATTCACACACATCAGTCATTACAATGCGAGAAAACAGTTCCTAAATATGAGAATATATTGGATGAAGATGAACCGACTAATTCAAAAGAGGCTCGTATTAGATGCCAAAAAATACAAGTAAATTATATTTTACTATTATTCATTTTTTTTAATGTATTAAGATTAACATTGTCATAGGTCATTGTATTTTTAGTAAGACACTATTGGTATTTAAACTTTTTTTTTGTTTGTATTAAAACATTCAAGCTGTTTATGCTAAAAAATTTAAAATAGGTTTTGTGGCCTCAAAAAATGTTTTAAAAATTTATTCCAAATTAATATTTTAATTTTTTTTTTAAATGTATAAGAAAGTAAAAAACTAAGAACAAGGAAATGTTTTTTAAATATACTTTTAAAGAAAACAAGGAATATATATACTCCACATTTTTATGTTTTTCTTTCTATTTTAATTTAAATTTATGTTTTTTTAACCGGGTATAATAAATGCTTGCGAGGCAACAGACGCCAATTTTCAAGTAATGCGGACAAATTTGGACTTGACAAAAGAGGATGTCAGTAAGTACCCGTCGGACATGTCTGACAACAAAGAGTTAATAGTATGCGAAAATGAAGTAGAAGCAGTGGAAAAAAGATGGGATGATGTAAAGAGAAGATTGAATGTCGATTTTGAGAAAGCGAAAGAACAGCTTGCTAGGTTTGAGGAAGGTAAGAGAAAAAATGTCTTAAACTTTATTTTGTAATTTGTAAGTCAAAGGTACCGGCAGCATAGTGTAGTTGATAAACTTGGCTTGACAACATAAAACTTTGGGCTCGATTCCTACGTAAGGTCACATAAGTTCTTGGGTTTGAGTCGTAATGCACATATTATATTGTTTTTAAGCAAGGCACTAAAAATGATAAAATGTTTTGCTAGGCTCAAATTAAATAGCAGATTAGGTATCGGGCAATTATTAATAATACCATAACTAAAGTTACTCAAAAATAATATTACCAAAGTTACTGCATTTTTAAGCTGTAAAGTTGACCTTACCACATCGAGAAAAGTTTGCTTATAGTTTAAAAAAAATAAATTATTTTTTTAGAATTTACACCAAAACCTGAGTGCCAAAAGTGAGCTGTTTCTCAATCTTATAAAAACAAACACTGAGCTTAAAAATTAATCAACCCAAGTTGAAGTTGCTTTACAAAATACTGCAACTCAGACCAAGGAAAATGTAAATCCACCTATTAAGGCTGCATAATGCTCTGTCCATCATGAAAAAGTGGAAAATATTGAGTTAGTCTTATTAAAAAAAATTAATTTAAAGTTTAATATGTTTTAATGTTTATATCTTTAAACCAAATTTCATGTTAAATTAAAATTCTTAAGGAATTTTTTTTTAATCCTAAAATTATTTTTTTAGACTTGAAATAATTAATTGCTTACTTCCACAAGCTGAAAAAGGTAAATTATTATATATTTATTTTTGGTATAAAAACCTTACTTTAACAGCCTAACCTAAACATAAGGTATTGTATTAACCTTAAACCAGCCTAAAATTGGCTTAAGCTTTTCTTGTTTTAAGTTGGCTTTAGCCTTTTAGAATATAACTAATTTGACAATAAAAGTTTTTTCATGCTATATATGTTAATTCAAATCCACAAAGTTTAGACTATGTTTTATAGACTAAATACAATATTGCAATAATGGTGATTAAAAATGTATAAGGAAATATTTCGTAACTATTTCTGTTATTTATTTAATCTTTTAATTTTAGCTTTGGCAGAGGAAAGAAAGACTTGTTTTCATCTTGACAAATTACGAGCTTTGCATGAAAAAATTCAAGTCCTCGAAAACGATCAATCTCAAGTTCTTGAAAAGGATTTATCCAGTAATCAAAAATTATTGGAAAATGTATTGACAGACCAACAGGTAAGGTTTAGTGAAAAATTAAAAAAAAAAATTCTTAAAATTTATAGTAAGAGTAAATCCATAATAAAATAATGTTTTTTGTTAAATGTATTTATAAATACTAGTTCAAAGGCCACTCTACATTTGGCATTTTACATATATGTTATTCATTCACTAAGCTTCATTATATAAAGATTACCAATTGCAATGCATTGATTAACATATGTATCTGATTTTAGACTACCTTTAAATGTTGTTGTATTTAAATCTTTATTTGTGTTATATTATTTTAAAATAAAATTGAAGGAGATGGGGTATTTATCTAGAAAACAATAATTTATTATTTATTAAAATAAAAATTTTGAAAAAAAAAATAATTTGAATTTTTTAGCTTTTATTTTGTATATTAACAAAATTTAAGTTTTTAAATTTTTTTAGAATATTGTTAGTCGTGTAGAAAACCTTAAACCAGATTATGATTTTATACAACTTGAAGTTGTTATTTTTATTAACGAGGAAGCATTAGAAATGGCTCCCACTCTTACACATTTGAGAGACTTGCTTCATCAAATTCAGGAAAGATGGGGAAACTTTTGGTTTGTAGTCATATTCACACCAAAAAGTAATTTTGTTAATTTTTTGCAATATAGCATTATACCAAAATAAAAGTAACATTTAAAAAATTTAAAAATTAACAATGCTGAAAAAAGAAATTCTTTGGTAGCTTTAAAAAAAAATTATATTTTGAATTAAAATTTTATTATAAAAATTAGATTAATTGGTAAACTAGATAACAATATACCAGAGAAGTAGTGTAGTAGTAGAAACACTTGGTTTCTTTACTTTGTTTTAAACTCCACTGCTTTCACATTGTAGCTTTCCTAAGTAAGGTGCTATTATCAGTATAAATTTCTTAAGGCCAAAAACCAATCGGCAGGTTAACTATTTGGCAATTAGACAAACTATATCAAAACATAAAAACTTTCATAAATTAATTTATAATTTTAATAAATATATTTGTATTACAGAATCAGAGGATTGATTCACACATATCAGTCATTACAGTGCGAGAAAACAGTTCCTAAATATGAAAATATATTGGATGAAGATGAACCGACTAATTCAAAAGAGGCTCGTATTAGATGCCAAAAAATACAAGTAAATTATATTTTACCATTATTCATTTTTTTTAATGTATTAAGATTAACATTGTCATAGGTCATTATGCTAAAAAATTTAAAATAGGTTTTGTGGCCTCAAAAAATGTTTTAAAAATTTATTCCAAATTAATATTTTAATTTTTTTTTTAAATGTATAAGAAAGTAAAAAACTAAGAACAAGGAAATGTTTTTTAAATATACTTTTACAGAAAACAAGGAATATATATACTCCACATTTTTATGTTTTTCATTCTATTTTAATTTAAATTTTTGTTTTTTTAACCGGGTATAATAAATGCTTGCGAGGCAACAGACGCCAATTTTCAAGTAATGCGGACAAATTTGAACTTGACAAAAGAGGATGTCAGTAAGTACCCGTCGGACATGTCTGACAACAAAGAGTTAATAGTATGCGAAAATGAAGTAGAAGCAGTGGAAAAAAGATGGGATGATGTAAAGAGAAGATTGAATGTCGATTTTGAGAAAGCGAAAGAACAGCTTGCTAGGTTTGAGGAAGGTAAGAGAAAAAATGTCTTAAACTTTATTTTGTAATTTGTAAGTCAAAGGTACCGGCAGCATAGTGTAGTTGATAAACTTGGCTTGACAACATAAGACTTTGGGCTCGATTCCTACGTAAGGTCACATAATTTCTTGGGTTTGAGTCGTAATGCACATATTATATTGTTTTTAAGCAAGGCACTAAAAATGATAAAATGTTTTGCTAGGCTCAAATTAAATAGCAGATTAGGTATCGGGCAATTATTAATAATACCATAACTAAAGTTACTCAAAAATAATATTACCAAAGTTACTCCATTTTTAAGCTGTAAAGTTGACCTTACCACATCGAGAATAAACAATTACAAAAAAAATTAAAATAAAATTTTCAAAAAAAACTTGAATTAAAAAATTTTTTTAGGTGAATTACAAGAGAAGAATGGTAAAGATATACTGGGTCAAGTGCAAACTTTTAACAACCAGTTAGTGATAAAGGAGAATACATTAAACACTTTAATTATGGTGCCTTTGTCATATGATCAAGCTAGTTTGGAGAAGTGTATTGCTAAGCATAATGTAAGTATTATATTTATTAAATTATTAATTAATTTATATTTAAATTCTTCATGATTATTATACTATTTTGTTTAAATATAAACTTACTTTACAATTTTCAGGAAAAAAATTAGAAAAATTTTATTTTAGTTTTTGTTTTGCACATTTTTTTAGGATATGACAGAGAATGTTCACCTGATGTCTGCCGACTATTACTCCCTTGCCGCCGAGTGTTCGGATTTTGTTAATTCGGTGAGGAAAGTTGTGGGCAAGAGAGTGTAAAGGATGTTGCAGAGTGGTGGTAATGAGATGGAGATGAGATGGAGATGGAGATGAGATGGAGATGAGATGGAGATGAGATGGAGATGAGATGGAGATGAGATGGAGATGAGATGGAGATGAGATGGAGATGAGATGGAGATGAGATGGAGATGAGATGGAGATGAGATGGAGATGAGATGGAGATGAGATGGAGATGAGATGGAGATGAGATGGAGATGAGATGGAGATGAGATGGAGATGAGATGGAGATGAGATGGAGATGAGATGGAGATGAGATGGAGATGAGATGGAGATGAGATGGAGATGAGATGGAGATGAGATGGAGATGAGATGGAGATGAGATGGAGATGAGATGGAGATGAGATGGAGATGAGATGGAGATGAGATGGAGATGAGATGGAGATGAGATGGAGATGAGATGGAGATGAGATGGAGATGAGATGGAGATGAGATGGAGATGAGATGGAGATGAGATGGAGATGAGATGGAGATGAGATGGAGATGAGATGGAGATGAGATGGAGATGAGATGGAGATGAGATGGAGATGAGATGGAGATGAGATGGAGATGAGATGGAGATGAGATGGAGATGAGATGGAGATGAGATGGAGATGAGATGGAGATGAGATGGAGATGAGATGGAGATGAGATGGAGATGAGATGGAGATGAGATGGAGATGAGATGGAGATGAGATGGAGATGAGATGGAGATGAGATGGAGATGAGATGGAGATGAGATGGAGATGAGATGGAGATGAGATGGAGATGAGATGGAGATGAGATGGAGATGAGATGGAGATGAGATGGAGATGAGATGGAGATGAGATGGAGATGAGATGGAGATGAGATGGAGATGAGATGGAGATGAGATGGAGATGAGATGGAGATGAGATGGAGATGAGATGGAGATGAGATGGAGATGAGATGGAGATGAGATGGAGATGAGATGGAGATGAGATGGAGATGAGATGGAGATGAGATGGAGATGAGATGGAGATGAGATGGAGATGAGATGGAGATGAGATGGAGATGAGATGGAGATGAGATGGAGATGAGATGGAGATGAGATGGAGATGAGATGGAGATGAGATGGAGATGAGATGGAGATGAGATGGAGATGAGATGGAGATGGAGATGAGATGGAGATGAGATGGAGATGGAGATGAGATGGAGATGAGATGGAGATGAGATGGAGATGAGATGGAGATGAGATGGAGATGAGATGGAGATGAGATGGAGATGAGATGGAGATGAGATGGAGATGAGATGGAGATGAGATGGAGATGAGATGGAGATGAGATGGAGATGAGATGGAGATGAGATGGAGATGAGATGGAGATGAGATGGAGATGAGATGGAGATGAGATGGAGATGAGATGGAGATGAGATGGAGATGAGATGGAGATGAGATGGAGATGAGATGGAGATGAGATGGAGATGAGATGGAGATGAGATGGAGATGAGATGGAGATGAGATGGAGATGAGATGGAGATGAGATGGAGATGAGATGGAGATGAGGTGGAGATGAGGTGGAGATGAGGTGGAGATGAGGTGGAGATGAGGTGGAGATGAGGTGGAGATGAGGTGGAGATGAGGTGGAGATGAGGTGGAGATGAGGTGGAGATGAGGTGGAGATGAGATGGAGATGAGATGGAGATGAGATGGAGATGAGATGGAGATGAGATGGAGATGAGATCGAGATGATGTGATTCCTGCATGTCATTTTACTTTTTCGTGATTTTGGATATTTGTAAGTTTTTCATAACATTTTTGTATAGATTTGAGGTCCCAATGAGCTAGTGTTAACTGTAATTCATGTATATATGTTAAGTGTTATTTCTTTAAAGTGTATAACAACTAACTTCTATTCTATTTGAATAAGGTATATAGGACATGTGTGTATGCTATCATGTGAGATGTTTAACCTTTGAAAACCGAATTTAAATGAACCGAATCGAATTTAAAAGAATTTTGTCATTGAACTTTAAAATCAAACTGAATTGTACCGAATTGACTGACTATTAATAAAAATAAGGAAAAGGGCACATCTTGTTTGTGTTTTAACGGTTATAACATGAAAATCAGCCAAAAGCATAAACCTTATTATTACTTAATCTGTAGGATCACAACTGTAAGACTACACAAGTTTTCAAAGTTTACATATTTCGGACTTGCACCACAAATTTTCAAAGATAAAATAACCTTTTAAGGTTAACAAGTCTGCAATTTCCAAGGCTTGTACACAAGTGTAAGAAGATCACATCAACCATCAACGACTTAATTGTTAGTACTATACATAGGGTTTATTACTTACCTCAAGCAAGGTTCCAAGTCAATTTATTTGTGACAGTATTGGGCATAGGGTCTAATACTTACCTCAAGCAAGATTCCAAGTCAACTTTATTTGTGACAGTACTATACATAGGGTTTAGTACTTACCTCAAGCAAGGTTTCAAGTCAACTTTATTTGTGACAGTTTGGATCATAGGGTCTAATACTTACCTCGAGCAAGGTTCCAAGTCAACTTTATTTGTGACAGTCTTGGGCATAGGGTCTAATACTTACCTCAAGCAAGGTTCCAAGACAATTTTATTTTTGTCAGTGTTAGACATAGGGTCTAATACCTGTGGCATTTACACATCCTAAAGACCATATCTCCAACTAAGTCTGCATAGAGTATTAATACAATGTTTACGAATAATGAAGAGTATGACACAAAAGGTGTTACTAGAAGTCAACTAGACACAATGAAGCGTACCAGAACGGCGCTAATATCTCATGTGACAAGGTAGCTGGGTGCCATTAAACTCCTTCTTAAGGACAAAAAGAACTATTAGCAAGTGGTATGTAAAAGGAAAGCATTAGACGACATAATGTACAAATGCCTCAGGCAGTGTAATGAATACTATAATGCAATTCCAGAAATGGAAGAAAACTTAAAGGAAGAGGCAAATACTAAGATTGCTGAAATTAAAGAGCGATACCAGAACATACAAGATGTTTACCAACAATTTATACAGGCTTGTAAAGATACATCCACCAAAGAACGAATATGTCTGGAATTACATTCATCTTAAATGGTATCTAATCGAGGAAGTTTATCAAGCTCAAGAAGCAGGAAGGCAGAGGTAAAACGATTGCTAGCAGAAAGGCTTAAAGAACAAACACAACTCCGTCTTGAGCAAAGCCACATAATGGCAGAGGCTGATTATGAGAAAGAAAAAAGGAGAATAAACATGGAAGCAAAGTTACGAAGTGAACAGATATCTTCTGAACTCGGGTTTCAAAAGCACTTGCCGAAACCAAGGAAGCTGACATTTTAAGTCAATGTGTGAGTGAAGATTCACAATCTACTTTTCTAACAACCCCATCTAACGACCCCAGACAAGATGAAATGTCAACATTACTAATGCCACCTTCACGAACATTTAGGGAATTTGCCTTACCCCAAACCCAATTACCTTTAGTTAACCCAACACCCGTTCCTTTACCCCGATTTAGATCTTTGTTTTTTCTAACAGTTACTAAAGATGTTACTAAAGATGACCATCCAAACACTCCAATGGGACCAAAACTACCAGAACCAGTTTCTGATCCAACTACCACAAGCTATTCCCCAATCATTATCCCTCCACCATGTCAACCTGACACCCAAACTTTTGTACCACCGCCAGCTTAGCTGGCTACCAACTCTCCTACACCTATGCGGCCTTGTAAAATGGCGCCGGCATGCAGTATTTCCTGAATTTCCTGAAAAAAGCGGACACATCACTGTCCGATGTTATGCAAACAGTTGCTTCAACTATTCGACAGGGTTTTAACTTACCAAATCGAAGCATACCTACTTTTGATGGTAATGTACTTGAATTTTATGAATTTATTAAAGGTTTTGATGACAATATAGCAAAACAAGTTGCTGACCCAGCTGTGCAACTCAGTTATCTAATAAGTTTATGCCAAGGGAAAGCCAAAGACTCCATCAAGTAATGTGTTGTCATATCTTCCCCAAAGGAAGGTCTAAGAAAAGCCAAGGAGATACTATATGAAAAGTTTGGACAGAAACACATTGTTGTAAAAGCGCATATGGATACTCTCACAAAGAGTCCACCCATCAAGGGTGACCAAGATAGTCTAGAAGACTTGGCCAATTCAATGCGTAACTGTAAAATTATTCTTACGGCATGGAATCATACATCAGGAATAAATTCTCCAGACAGTATTATACAAATTTTCAACCGATTGCCAAAATATCTAAAACTGGAGTTTCATAGAAAGTCTAGGAAATCTTTAGAATGGGACCAAGAACTGAGTTTCAATGACCTTTTTGAGTTTATACAAGAAAAAGCTAGTATGGCAGGAGACATACTAGGAAAGGCAATACATGAAAAAGAAAGAGAACGATCAAAGCATGTGACAACAAAACGCTGGAAACCTGAGAAAAAGACAGCAGTTTATTTAACACAAATGTTCGATACAAACCATGTTAAATCACAAAGCGAGGCATCACATCCTAAGAAAGATTTCTCATGGCAATGCATCGATTGCGAAGGAGTACATCCCTTGTGGAAGTGCGACTCGTTTCGCAGCAAACAAGTTTGGGAGAGATAAAACATTGTCAAGGCCAACAAATTATGCTTTAACTGTCTAGGAATGAAGCATAATGCAAAAAATTGTAAAAGTGAAAAAACCTGCAAAACATGTCATAAGAAACACCATACATTGCTACAAAAGGAGTTTAATAAACAAACACTGGAACCTCTGCTGTTGGCAACATCCAGTTTAGTGGATTCAGTTCAGACCATTAAACCACAGATAAGATTAAAAGTGGTACCTGTGTTGGTTTGAGGATCAGATAAATCCAAGAGTGTTAAAACATATGCCTTTCTTGATGAAGGTGCTGACACATTTTGTACTACTAGTTTGATAAACAAACTAAACTTAAGCGGGCCCATTGTAAGAAACATCATCTCAACTGCTCAAGGAACAGCAAATTATATAGGTCCACAGGTTTCATTCTTTGCAAAAGGTGTAAATGAGAAAAAATGCATCTACATACCAGATACATTGGCTTTACCAAGTTTACCTGCATTAAAGGTTAGTAACCATCAAATGCAAATTTTAAGAAATAGCCTTACATGAAGGACATTTCGTTTCCAGATATAGGAGACAAAGACATTGACGTTCTTATTGGTGCTGGAGTTCACCAGGCACACTTTATCAAAGAAGTTTGCAGAGAAACTGTCAATCAACATGAAGCAGTTCGGATAGGACTTGGCTGGACACTTGTTGGCCAAGAGTCCACAATAAAAAATGAGTGCAAGATAGGTAACAAAAATGTGAGTAATTTAAATTACATTCATTCAGCTAAATCAGATAAAGACCTGCATCAACAAATGCAAAAGATGTTTAATCAAGACTTTAGTGAAAATACTTACTCTGATGAGTTAGGACATTCAGTAGAAGACCGCAGAGCCCTGTCCATAATGCACTCAACCATCCAAAAGAAAGAAGGGCATTATACTATTGCCCTGCCATGGAAAAATGATGATGTTCAGCTTCCTTACAACCGCCCAATGGCAAAAAAGCGCCTTTTACAGTTAAAACATAAACTGCAAGCAGACCCAAGATTGTTTCTTCAGTATTCTGAGAAAATAAATGAGACCCTTGATTATGCCATGAAGATTGATCTAAGAAGTAAAGAGAACTCAAACCGTGTATGGTATATACCACACCGTTGTACAGGACCAAAATTTCGTGTAGTTTTCGACTGTACTGCCAAATATTGTGGAACATCTTTAAATGAAAACCTGTTACAAGAACCAGATCACACAAATTCATTACTCGGAGTTTTGTTGCGTTTTAAGCAACATCCAGTAGCCTTCGCTGCTGACATCAAAGGTATGTTCCACCAAGTTAGAGTGCATCCTTTTGACTGTAATGTTTTGAGATTTCTATGGTGGCCTGATGGAGATTTGAATGCTGAGCCACAAGACTACAAAATGATAGTACATTTATTTGGAGCTACATCATCACCAAGTTGTGCTTCTTTTGCTCCTAGAAAAGTAGCAGAGGATAACGAAACAAATGCTAGTGAGGAGACATTATCAACTATCAAACGAAACTTTTTTTATAAGTTATTCAGGAAATAAACCTACTGCTAAAGTGTGGTGGATTTCATCTTACAAAGTACATTAGCAACAATGAGAAAGTACTTTCAACAGTACCTGCAACAGAAAGAGCCCAAGAGGTTACTGACATTTATCTTAGTGAGGAGGAATCATCTGTCACCAAAACTCTAGGTGTATATTGGAACACAGTGACTGACATGTTTGAAAAAAAAAGTACATGTGCTGCCGAAGGCATCAACTCATGGAGGTATTCTTTCCATGACTAGTCAACTCTATGATCCCTTGGGATTCGTGCAACCATTCGTCTTACCTGTCAAAAGATTGATGCAACGTTTGTGTAAAGAAAATCTAAGTTGGGATGACCCCATACCTGATGAGATGAACATTCTTTGGTCGGAGTGGTTAAGGCTTTTGCCCATGCTGGAAGAAATCAAGATATCTCGATGTTATTTTACTACACATCCAATGTTTTTGTATCAACTTCATTGCTTCTCGGATACCAGTGAGGTTCGTTATGGAGCTGTTTGCTACTTACGAACTACACATCCAAATGGAACTTTTAAATGTTCATTTATTATAGAAAAGTCATGAGGGACACCATGTAAACCAATAACTATACCAAGGCAGGAATTAAACGCTGCTGTTATTGCAGTAAAGCTTTCAAGAATCATCGCAAGAGAATTGGAATGTCAAATTGATCGAGTAGTGTATTGGACTGACTCAACTTCAGTGATCCAATATTTAGCCAATACAAGCAATTGTTTTTATACATATGTGGCTAATCGACTAGCTGTCATTCATAAACACACCAGTGTAACTCAGTGGCACCATGTTGATACTAAACAAAACCCTGCAGACATCGCCTCAAGAGGGTTAATGTCAAACCAATTACATAAGGCTGATATGTGGTTTAGTGGACCAGAGTTTTTAGGAAAAGATGAGGAATTCTGGCCTAGACGTCCTTCTGTTTTACCTTTAATTAATGATGATGATGAAGAAGTAAAGAAATGTGCTTATAATGTGGCAATAATGAAATCGACAAACATAGGACTTCATGATTTGCTTAAACGGTATTCGTCAATAACCAAGCTAAAAAGGGCTATAGCTTGGTTGCTTCGTTTTAAAGTTAGTATGAGATCTCGCGTTCTAAAAGACCCTGAAATCAACTTTGTCAACCAACCAATGTTATCTGGGAAATGGAATATGCAATGATAAATATACTTCTACTGGTACAGCAGGAAGCCTTTCCACATGTTATGCTAGAAATGGAAGACCATATTGATTTTCAACATGCTTTGTCATATCAGTCCAACTACAAATATATAAAATCTAATTTGAAAAAACTAAGCCCATTTATGGTTAATGGCATTTTTAGAGTAGGTGGTCACCTTCAAAGAAGCCACTGTCCATTGAAAACAAGCATCCCATCCTATTACCTTACCGACACCATGTCACAGATTTAATCATAGATTACTACTACAAGAAAGAAGGTCATAGTGGCACATTGCATGTTCTGGCTGCATATAGAAATCTCAAACTCATTGGATACAAATTCATTCTTAGATTTGTTCAGAAGATTTATCAGTAGCTGAGGATGTCCAAAAGAAGTCTACAGTGACAATGGCACAAACTTTGTAGAAGCAGAACGAGAATTGAGAGAATGCATTAAGCGCTGGAACTCAAAACAAATTCATGATACTTTACTACAGGAGAACATAAATTGGAGGTTTAATCCCCCAAGAGCATCCCATCAAGGAGGTGTATGGGAAAGAATTATTAGGTCTGTCCGGAAGATATTGCGAGCTTTAACTTGTGAGAGAATATTAAATGATGAAGAGCTGCACACATTTATGGCAGAGGTTGAACGCATTCTTAATGATCGCCCATTGACGGCACTAAGCAATGATTGTACAGACTTGCAATCACTTTCCCCAAATTCAATTTTACTAGGAAGACTAGATGTGTTGTGTCCACCTGATGAATTCTCCAAAGCCGAGGGTTATAGAAAATCCTGGAAATTGGTTCAATATATGATAGATATATTTTGGAAACGATGGATAAAAGAGTACTTACCTTTACTACAGTCCAGAAAAAATGATTGCATCCAGTAAAGAATTTTGCGAAGAGAGACTTAGTCTTGATCATCGACGAGTACGCTAAACGAGGAGCCTGGCCAAAGGGTATTGTGGAGAAGACGTTCGCGGATCGGGATGGCTAAGTGAAGAGAGTACGGGTTCGCACAGCTCTTTCAACTTTCGAGCGTGATATCCGGAAGTTGTGTCTTCTGGAGTGCATCTAATAACTTTATATCCTTTTCGATAACTATTTGTCTGTTTTTATTTAAATGACTTTCTCCTATGGTATCTAGTCATTGGGGCCGGTGTGTTACAGACAAAATTAGTATTGTATTATTTAGTATTTCTATGTTTTAACATCTTAATGTCCCGGATGTAATTCCCGCATGTCATTTTACTTTTTCTTGATTTTGGATATTTGTAAGTTTTTCATAACATTTTTGCATAGATTTGAGGTCCCAATGAGCTAGTGTTAACTGTAATTCATGTATATATGTTAAGTGTTATTTCTTTGAAGTGTATAACAACTAACTTCTATTCTATTTGAATAAGGTATATAGGACATGTGTGTACGCTATTATGTGAAATGTTTAACCTTTGAAAACCGAATTTAAATGAACCGAACCGAATTAAACGAATTTTGTTACTGAACTTTAAAATCAAACTGAATTGTACCGAATTGACTGACTATTAATAAAGATAAAGAAAAGGGCACATCTTGTTTGTGTTTTTACGGTTATTACATGAAAATCAGCCAAAAGCGTATACCTTATTATTACTCAAGCTGTAGGATCACAACTGTGAGACTACATTGTACGTAGAAGGTCAACAGCTTTACAACGAGCGAACTTTTATTGCCTCTTGGTTTTGCTATAAATACTGGAACAATTTAAACATTCTTCACCAATCTATCGATAGTTGGTCATCATCACATCGTCGGGCCAATTAACCGATAGTTGGTCACCGTCTCATCTCGAAATATTGAGACCTACAAACCGTATTGTAACCGTAACGTCAGTTTAGCGATGTAGCTGATCTTGTAGCGTAACTTTTAATCAAACCGTGTAAGTGTTTTGCCGTTTTACAATAAAAGTATTACTGTTACCGCCTTGTCGTTTATAAATAAAACTTAAACAAAATACCAAACCAGATAATAATAATAACAAATGGGGTCGGTAAACGGGGTCAGATCAAATTAAACCAAATAAACAACCAAAATAAGTATAACAATAAATCTAGTAACTCTACATTAGTGACATAAAATGGTAAAATTACCTGACATAACTTCTGCATTTCCATTTTCTGGTTCGCCTGCAAAATAAATTCCAATTTAAACCAAGATTTACAAATCTACTTCTACACACCACGTTTTGATATTTCAAATGATTGTGTTTGGTTTATTAGTTCAGGAATTAACATCACCACTTTAAGTAATAAAGATACGAACTACTGATATGACTATTAAGTATCCTACTGGCCTTGGCACAAAATTAAAGGTCTACTTTAAAGTGTTAGAAGCAGCAATGTCATACTATTCGCTCTTGTTAACAGTTAACGCACACACGTCTCATTAATGACAGTTTATATTTTATGATAAGCTGTAAATATTACCGTACATTGCCCCATATAAAATGTATTACAGTATACTTACTTGTAGCTTTGTTTTTCCATTTGTTAAGTACATAGAAATTGCCAACAACAGAAATGAGTAAAAGTGCGCCCGTAATTGCCAATCCTGTTATCAGCGGAAAATTCTAGATAAAAAGTCATCGTTACAACACAATAAAACTAGGCTAAAATTTTAAATTGAAAAATTTAAATCAGTTTTATTAAACATTTTAAAATTTGTGAAATTTGTTTGATAACACCCACGTTAGATTGTGGTTGGGATGTAAGTAATTCAGTTGTTTGGTTTAAAGCTGTTTTTGTTGTCATTGCGGTTGTCATCTTTATAGGGCTCGTTGTCGTATTAGTTTTCGTCATGGATTCTGTTGCCATAGTAGTTGTTGTCATAATGGGAGTGGTTGTAGCTGTACAATAACAAAAATTTACAAATTATTTTTAATTTGTGGTTTATATTTTGATTAACTATTTTATTAAATTAACAAACTTAACAAAAACAAACTTAATAAATTAACAAAAACTGGCGTTGCGGTAAATTGAGAATAAAGTAATTAGCAACACGCAAATATTTAAATTTAAAATTTGTAACAGTTAATATCTTAATTGAAAGCTACTTTAATTACAGTTATTGTATTAGTTTTATTTTATTTTTCAAAAAGTTATAAAATTATCGGGTTGACCATTCGAAGCCCTCCAGTTAGATTGATTACTCAGCAAAGTTGTGTTATCGCTCCACTTAAAAGAGGAATCCTCCTTAGCTGGGTTTGTTCTTGTTAGGCCGATCCAGTAAAACAGATTTTGTGCTAAAAATATAAAACTTAAAAAAATATAACAATACTTTTGCATTTGTTGATTAAACAAATGTTTATTGTGGACAAATTATGAAGACTGGATAAAAACATTTTAGAGTCAGACGACGGATACCAAAGAAACAGCTGTTAAAGGCAATAGGCTGCCGCCTTGGTAAAAACAGGAAATTTTTGTTCTTCAATTTTTACATTTTAATAAAATAAGATTCACAAAACATAACAAAAATTAAACAATTTAATACCTCTAAATAAACCTAGTGTTTGCGTAATAAAATCACGGATTTTCGATGTCTTAGGAGTTGCCAACGTTGAGTTTATTTCTGCACATCTTGTCACAGCTGTTTCATAGTAAACCTTAATTAAACCAAAATGATATTCTACATTCTCATACGCAAACCATAGACGTCCATTTTCTAATTTAACTATATTTTGTTGCCCATTTACATCATTTAAACTTAAAATTACCAAACTTAAAACTAACTTGTTCATTTTGTAACTAATTTATCGTTTCGGTGTTTTAATAAAGTAATATAAAAAATTACGTAAAAACAAGTAAAGACTAGAAACTTCCTGTTATAGCGTAAATAGATAATTAAGACAATAGGTAATTACCTGTTCAATACTACGAACAATATTTATGACACCTTCATTGTGTTTTAAAAGTGTTTACAAAAATAATTTAGTTTATTTTTACATTTTATATTTTTGTTGTTGTTGTTTAAATATTATCTAAATTAAAAAAAAACATCTCGTCATATTTTTAATTAAAACAAAGGTTCCTGGTTTGATTCCCACTACACCCACGTTGTAGCGCAAAAAATGTAGTTCTACTATTTATTCTAATATATGTTGTATAATAAACCATGTAAATACATAACAGTTTTAACCTTATTAGTTTAAGATTTTTGTTACTGGAATATTAATATTTTACAATCCATTTAAAATGTTGTTATCAATCATTTGGTGACTTTTGTTGTTCAACTAACCATCAATAAAGTTTATTGTTTTCCTTATTTAAAGTTCACGTAAACTGCTTGCGAGTTATTTGCAGAAAGAAATAAATAAAAAAATTAAAAACGAAATTATATAAATACAAAAAAGACGAAGTTTTATACCCTTTCCTAATCTTCCCTTGCGCTTTGTAGTGGACTTTGCATCATTCCTTGACCTTTAAGGCCTGTTCACACAATAAGGTAACGTTGCATTGCGCTGCGTTGCGTTACGTAACTTTACGAGTTCTAGGGATTTTTTTTTAAATTTTAATAAAAAATATCAGATAAAAGTATACCGCTTACGAAATCTTGCGTAAATTTCGCTCCAGCCACAAAACTTTACGAAATCCTACGTAACTTTGGCGAACTTTCGTACGTGTGAACGACCCTGTTTATTTTAAATGGTTTCCCAACCTTACATCACGTTGCGTTGCGTACACCGTGTGAACGGGCCTTAAAAGTCAATTCCGCATAATAGGTAAATACCGCATTTATCCCGAAGTAAAATACAAAAATGCCATTCCGTCCCGCATTCCGCGATTTTTTGTTAACGTTTAGATATGGTCCCGCACTTTCCCGTATACCGTACATTAGTATTGTTCGGTTAATATCTTAAAATGTTACATTTAAAAGCGCTTTAAAAAATATAATTTCAATGTTTATTTTAAAATCTTAAATATGTTAAAATAACAAGAACACCCTCTACCCCAACATTAAATAAGTAAGTTAAATTAACTGGCTACCATGTTGTATCTTATAGTTTTGATTATTCGTAAACGCAAGTTAAACGAAATATTTATTCTAAAAACGAAACGCCGATGAAAAAAAAAATTGGTTTAGATAGGGTAGTAAATAAACTCAATTGACAGCATTAAATGCATTCCCGCCAAAGCAAAGTAAAATTACCGGTCTTAAGTTCGATACATTCTAAATCTTAAATAATAAAAATTTAAGGTACATCAAGACGACCTGTATACATATATAATAAGTTTAATTAAATAATAAAATTAAAAAAGACTTACATGCGACAGCGTCTGTACGAACATTTTATACTTGAGCTGTAAAATTAAAATAAAATTTAGTTTATCAATTAGTTAAATGTTAATAAAATGTTTAAAAGTTTTCAACATTAACTTGCGCAAAACTAAAAAGAGGAAGTAATGGGACTGGAAATGTAAAAAGCACTACAGATGTAAGGCAGAAAGTAGGAGCTTAGTGAAAAGTATTTTTCAGTTATTTTTAGTTAGCAGCAGAAATTGTCAATGCTTTCTTAATGCCTTTTAGGATTGGCAATTTCTACTGCTTACCGAAAATGACTGAAAAACAATTTTTTAAAGCGCCTCCTTTCCTCTTTCTATAGCTCTCCTACTCCCTCTATTTAGGGCTAATCCATTAACTTACATGTAATACCAGATTAATATTCATGTTCTAGTTGGGCTGTAAATAAAAGTTGAGTTAAAAATATAAAAAAATTTCAAAATAAGTAAACATAAAGCATTACCCCTTTAAATAGGTTAAATATAAAATATGTTTTAAAAGTTTTAAGGTAAAACTTACGTGCAATAACATTTTTATATTGACATTCTGGCTGAGCTGTAAAATACAAACAAATTTCGTTTAAAACCTAAAAAATAGGACAACACAATGATAGCTAAGGTTAACAAAATAAGACATCCAATTAAAAAACTGTTTTAAACTTACATGAAACATTGTTTTTCAGTTTATAAAGTAGATAGAAGATGACAAAAATGGAAATAAGAAGAAGTGTACCAGTAGTTGCCCATCCTATTATAAAAGGAATTTCCGAAATAAAAAAAAATTTAGTAATTATTATATTTAAAACTTGAGTAAAATTTATGTTAAAAAATAAAAAAAGAGTAAATCTAAAAACATTCATAAAAATTAAGTTTCTACTATACCCATTACGTTGGATTGTTGTTGTTGGGCTGTAGAAAAAACAGTTGTTAGATTTAAAGCTGTTTCTGGTGTCATGGCATTATTCTTTTTTGTTTCTGTTGTAACAGAACTTGTTTGTTTCTTGTCAGTTGTCGTAGTAGGAATAGTGGTTGTAGCCAGAGCTGTACAACAACAAAAACGTGAGGTCATATAATAGCGATATTTTTATACTCAAAAATTAATAAAGTTGGTTTCACTGAACACAAAAATGATTTTAACTTTAAATAATTTCACCTACTTTTTAAAAAAAGATAAGGAAAGCCCTGTTTGTGATAAAGTAGAAAGTACTAGCGTGTATGCTACTTAGTTCTTTCTACGTCACACAAAAAAAATATGGTAACCTGTTTTTTTTTTGTTAATCATTTTCCAGTATTTTTGAAAAATAAATTGTAAGTATCACAGACATTTTTTAAAGGTTCTAAAGCCATTTTGTGATTCATTGTCAGCCATACTAACATGCTATATATATACATCACTTACAAAATTGCAATACTATGTAACATAACACTTTAATATAATATCCCATAACCATTAAAAAAAAAGGATTAAAATTTTAAATTTTTTTTAAATACAATATCTTATTAAAAAATTACAACATCAAAATATCGACTACAAGTAAAAAATAACAAAATTTTAAGAATTTATATTCAAAGTTTTAAATAAATAAATAAACTAAAACGACTACATAAATTACTTACAGGCTGGAAAATCTTGTTGGCAAATATATCTGTTTAAATTATCACATGGATCATCCCTCCATTTTGTATCACCACCCCTTAACCAAACACAATTCTCATTCCCTCTCCTATTATCAGATTGACCATAACCCCAGTTAGATCGGTTACTCAGCAAAGTTGTGTTATCGATCCACTTAAAAAAGGAATCCCTATTAGCTGGGTTTATTCTTGTTAGACCGATCCAGCAAAAAGCTTTCCTTACTAAATAATAAAAGTTAACGTTTTCTAACTTGGTTATTTTAATACCATATGAAAATTATATATATACTAGTTTTGAAAAAAATATTTTAATTGACTTAATAAAAAAAACTATATATACCTCCGATTGAATATATTGTTTGATAAATAAAATCCTGGATTCCCGTTGTCTTGGGAGTTACCAACATTGAGTTCATTTCTGCACATCTTGTCACTGCTGTTGCATAGTTAACTTGAGTTAAACTAAAATGATATTTTACATTCTCATTTGTAAACTCTAAGTGCCCTAAATTTAAACATTGTTGCCCATCGTTGCTCGTGCCTTCTGTTTTTATAGTTTCTGTTGTTATAACCCTTGTTTGTTTCTTGTCTGTAGCCATACTAGCAATAGTGGTTGAAGTCATAGCTGTATAACAACAAAATTCGAAAGTATTTCATAAATGATTGAGAGAAGGATTTAGATTATAAATTACTAGTAAGATGTTCATAATATCTGTAAACTTATTCAAAATACTAGCATTGACAATTTCCGCTGTTTAATAAAAATAACTGCAAAATACTTTTTAGCCCCTCCTTTTCTCCTTTTAGTGCTTTTCTTGCCTTTACTTCTTAGTTTTAGTGCTATCCATCAGGTAATAACTAAATTTTTTGTTATATTTTGTAAGATTACAGATATTCTAGAATTATAAGTCATATTATTTCTTGTAATGTTGTTAAAAACAAAAAAAAAACAACAATATTATAAACAGCATTTTATTAAATAGTTTTTAAACAAGGAAGTAAAAAAAATTCAAAAGTCCGACGACCAACTTATATAATGTTAAATATTTTATACATTTAAACCCGTTTCAAAATTTTAACCTGTTTGAACCAGATTTTAATATATTTAGTGACTTTACAATTTCCAAATACAGCAAATATGAACAATAAATAAATTAAATGTGTATCATGATTTATAACTTAAGCCCATTTAAGCGACAAATATAAAAGAATTAATACCATTATCATCCCTTTTCATGTTTTTATTATCAATTAACCAATCTGTTGCTTAATTAGTTTTTTTGCGGCAAAAATATATTTTTAAGGATTTCAACCAGTACGGTTTGTAGTTTGGCATTGGTTATTCGCTTTCTCATTTTTAAGATCTTGACAATTGCCTCCTGATAATTTAAAAATAATATTTTGGTTTTTATTTTAACTCACAAGAAATTTAAAAAAAATGTCCGCTAAAAAATGAAGTTATTAAAAATAGTTCAACGCCAGCTGTAGCTTGCCTTAAGGTTCATATATATTTATCCTCGATGTGGGAAGGTTGACTTCACGCCTTTAACATAAAGTACCATAAGTTACCTCGACCCAGTCTTGAGTTGCCATTGCCAATTTGAAATATTATAGATTATAACTGCCTAATAATTTTGCTGCTGATTAAGTGTTGGCTTAGCAGGAGTTTCCACCGTTCATAGCGCTTTGCTTAAGGGCGCTACAGCATGAGAGCAGTAGGAATCTAATCCGGCACCTCATGTGATGAAAACAAGTGTTCTGACCACTACACCATGCTGCCAGTGATATTTCCTCGCCTCACAAAAAGTAGTTTTATTTATTTTGAAAGCCCATAAATTGGACAAACATTATGCATCACTAAGCTCCATTATATAAAAGTAACTTTTAACCTGAGTTCTTAATATTCAAAGCTGTGTGATTCCTTCATTGTCCTCTTCCCTGCTTTTATCGGAAGACAATTTCAACCTCCCAATTATGTTGACTCTTCTTCTCTTCTGAACTATTCCACCTTTTCTGTAAGGATGAATTTTTTAACTGGAAACACTACATTTTACCGAAATTTAGGTCAACATTTTTTAAAGGGTATTTTCCAAAGGAAGAAAGAGTAAGCTTGGTTAATAAAAATTGTTTTATTGTTGGTAAATTGGCATTCTTGAGCATAAGTTTTCAGTCAACTGACAAAAATCCTTGAAAATACGGTTTTTGAAGAAACCACCGGCAAATTTCCAACAACAGTATTCTAGCCTAAACCTCCAGGTTTGATTTAATTTTTATGCAACATTAAATAATGATCCTTTGTTTTATTGACCAGTGACTTGGTATAGTGTTTAAAACCCTTTACAGCATGAGGTCATTGATTTGATTCCCACTGCTTCTATGTGTAGCTACCTTAAGTAACGTAATATAAATTGCAAAAACTTAGCAGTGCCAAACCAATTTCCAGATTTAATTATTAGGCAATAAAAATAAATATTATTTAAAACTGCTACAGTTAATTTAGGACTGGGTCAGGGTAACTTTATGTATAGGTCGTTCAGTCAACCTTCCCACATTAAAAATATATTAAAAAAGGTTCCAAAAAAACGCCAGCAAATCAGGTTAATTACTAATATTAGCAGGTCAATAAGATTCAAAATTTTAAACTGGGTCAGTATAACAAAATGTTTCTTTATATTTAGGTTATAAAGTCAGCCTTCCCACATCGAGGATAAATAAAAACAGAAATACCCAAATCTAAACTTACATTTAGGCAAACTAATGATTAGCTTTGAATAAAGATTCATCAACAAACTCCCTAAAAGAAGAAACAGCTGGGACACAAATTAAAACTTGTCGTTTTAATTTCCCGTTTGCTATCGGTGACTTTAAAGAAAACAAAATGTTAAGTTAAAAAAAGTTGAAGAAAATCTGTAGCATTGTAATTAAAAAAAGTTTTATATCCTAACTATACACTATTTAAAACACCATTATCCAAATCACACACCAATAAAAACATATTTTTACATAAAAAAACACCATATATTTAAAAAAACAATACAAATAACATTTACTTAAACCAAACACTGATTAAAACACCAGTTTTTTTAAAATCACACACCAATATAAATACAGTTTATCTAAATAAGACACTTATAAAAATACCATTTATCTAAATTACACACCAATAAACTACTATATATTTAAATTACACATTTATAAACTACCATCTATTTAAATCACACACTAATAAAATACCATTTATTTAACCCATACACCAACAAAAACACCGTTTCAGCAAGTCACTCACCAATAAAACACCATTTATAAATAAATTCAATCTCTACATTAAAGAGATGGTTCGGTCGCAAAGTTTCTTTTTTAATTATGTTAGAATTTTTCTAACTTGCACGAGGATACGATTATTTTAAAAATTGGTCAAGTAGTTTTTGAGATATCGGGATTTAAATGTAAGTGGGGGGGAAAGTTTCAACGCACAGCATAGCCATAATTTGTTAAAATTTTTAAAATACGGACTACCCAATTAAAAATACTTAAAAAGTAAAAAATGTCTTATATAATACGGCTAAATATTGCTTTTTATGTTAAGTTTGTTTTCTGCAAAAAAAAATTAAAAAAAAGTACAACAAACGGCTCAGAGAGGACAAAATAAGGTCATTTTTCTACGTCTGCCAGCATATGATCTTACAACGATGACGTCGTGCGTCACGTGACTCGCGAGCGTTGGGACTTTTCTGATTTACAACATTTGCTTTTAAATCCCGATATCTCTAAAACTACTTGACCGATTTTTAAAGAAATGGTATCCTCGTGCAAGTTGGAAAAATTCCAACATAATTAAAAAAGAAACTCTGCGACCGAACCATCTCTTTAATTTTTTAAACTATAAAAGGTAAAAATTCGAGAGACTTTTTAATATTAAATAAATCTTAAAATTGTTTTGGCATATTTAAATATAAAAGGCTAAACTAAATACGAACATAATATATGCGAAATCATGTAAACAGAAATAGGGAAATAGCCACAGCCTTAAGCTTCTAAGTGGATTTAACAGATTTTTGTGGCTTTTTTTCAATACGTGTATCGCGATAAAATTGGTAAACACGATTATATGTATGTAGAGAAGCCTTAATTATCCTTGGCATTTCTAAGTTTATGTTTTTTAACGTTTTGGATGCCTTAAGCTATTATATTAAAAGATTCACGCTTTGCAATTTACGCGAATAAGACAAAACACCAAACTTTTAAAATGTTCAATAAATTTTTGTCAGATATTACAAGTTAAATCATTTGGTTTTAATTTTTGCAAGTTACTATATACGGTTGAATATAATAGTTATTTATTTGTGATTTGTAAAACAAAATTTGTTGTTTAATTGCATTTTATTTTAAAACTTCTTACAAAAACTTGTTTTAAATATTAAATACTAGAGCAAAATTTCCCTTGTGGTCCATAATTGTTTACAATTACATTTAAGTATTAAATTATGAAATAATTAAACAGACTTAATTCTATCAAAGTCGTGTTTTACCTTTGGAATATATCATGGTCATGTAACTTTTCTAACCGCGTTTGTGCTTCGGGCATTTTAAGTAACAGTTGGCCTTTAACAAATTTTCACTTAAGCTGTGTGACTACATTTATTGAACAATAAAGGCGTTAAAATAACATTGTTTTTATCATACAAATAAAACACTAAATCCTTTTATACCATTAAAAAGCAAATAATAATTTTGGCCTTTTTAATACATTACACATATTTACACATTTTTTTTTTAATTACCTTACTACGCTTTGTTAATTAATAACTAAAGAACACAATTTATTCTTTTTAACTTTAAAGTATGGTATAATCAAATTGATCAGCAAAGCAACAGAATAATGACAAAGCATTTACACCAGATTATAAACAAATAGTTTTTTTATCATGAAACTTTCAGAAAAAAAGTTGACACGGGTTTTATTAAACAATTGCCCGTATATTTGTGGCCTGTGTTGACCCAACCAGCTGTGTGCGAGACAACCGGGGATTGACCAACCTTACAAACCTAAAATGTGCTGCTCTACGTCGACGGATTTTGACTATAAACAACACCATTGCTAAAAAAATGACAAAAACGCTAATTCCAATATAAGCAGCGTTGGCGCCAATCGACGTTCCATCACTATCATAGTAGTCGTCATCCGAGTTGTCGTCTTCATCGTATGGGTTTTTACCGAAATAGTTATTTTCGTCCGTAAGGTCGTCGTCAAACGTATCAAGAAACGTTTCGGAGGTAGTTATTTGTTGAGACATTAAATCAGAGAGAAAGTTCCATGGATCATTCTGATCTTTGTTTTCTGCAGTTTTTTCGTTTTCGTTTAACATATTCTGAACGCTATTAAACGCTTCACTTACGTTAATCAATTTGTTGCTATCTTCATTTAAGAAATTATCTTCATCAACATAACTGTTTGTGTCATCAAAAGTTGTAGAAGATATGGTTGGTTGAGTAACTGGGTCTATCCACCAATCCGATGTTGTTGTTTTAAAATCATTCGGTGCTAAATTAATTGGAGAAGAATTTAAATCAATGTTGTTGTCATATTGCAAAGAGGGTGATGCCGTTGTTTCTTCATATTTGTTATTATTACCAAGTTGGTTAAAATCGTTCATGTTAGGTAAATCTTCGTTCGTACTTTCTTCGTTTACTTTTAATTTATTATTATCAAAGTTGTCGTATTCGAAAGCTGTTGATGCTGTTGTTTGATCAAGTTTGTCATTATTACCAAATTGATCAACATTTTCCATATTGAATGAATCTGTGGTTGTGCTTTCAAAGTTGTTTTGGTTGTTGTTATCAAAATTGTCGTATTTGAAAGCTGTTGATGCTGTTGTTTGATCAAGTTTGTCATCATTAACGAACTGATCAACATTTTCCATATCGAATAAATCTGTGGTTGTGCTTTCAAAGTTGTAGTTGTTTTGGTTGTTGTTATCAAAATTGTCGTATTCGAAAGCTGTTGATGCTGTTGTTTGATCAAGTTTGTCATTATTACCGAATTGATCAACATTTTCCACATTAAATGAATCTGTTGTTGTGCTTTCAAAGTTGTAGTTGTTTTGGTTGTTGTTATTAAAGTTGTCGTATTCAAAAGCTGTTGATGCTGTTGTTTGATCAAGTTTGTCATTATTACCAAATTGATCAACATTTTCCACATTGAATGAATCTTTTGTTATGCTTTCAAAGTTGTAGTTGTTTTGGTTGTTATTATCAAAATTGTCGTATTCGAAAGCTGTTGATGCTGTTGTTTGATCAAGTTTGTCATTATTACCGAATTGATCAACATTTTCCATATTGAATGAATCTGTGGTTGTGCTTTCAAAGTTGTTTTGGTTGTTGTTATCAAAATTGTCGTATTCGAAAGCTGTTGATGCTGTTGTTTGATCAAGTTTGTCATTATTACCGAATTGATTAACATTTTTCATATTGAATAAATCTGTGGTTGTGCTTTCAAAGTTGTAGTTGTTTTGGTTGTTGTTATCAAAATTGTCGTATTCGAAAGCTGTTGATGCTGTTGTTTGATCAAGTTTGTCATTATTACTGAATTGATCAACATTTTCCATATTGAATGAATCTTTTGTTGTGCTTTCAAAGTTGTAGTTGTTTTGGTTGTTATTATCAAAATTGTCGTATTCAAAAGCTGTTGATGCTGTTGTTTGATCAAGTTTGTCATTATTACCAAATTGATCAACATTTTCCACATTGAATGAATCTTTTGTTGTGCTTTCAAAGTTGTAGTTGTTTTGGTTGTTATTATCAAAATTGTCGTATTCGAAAGCTGTTGATGCTGTTGTTTGATCAAGTTTGTCATTATCATTAAATTGATCAACATTTTCTATGTTAAGTAAACTCGTGGTTGTACTTTCAAGTTTGTAGGAGTCTTGGTTATCTTCCCCAAGATTGCTGTATTCGAAAAACGGTAATTTAGTGGTTTCTTTGTTATTTTTAGTAATTTTGTCAAGCAGTTTGCTTAAAAAATCTGAGCCCGCGTTGCCGTTGTTGAAATCAGTTATCGACGTTTCGTTATCTTGGTTAAGGAGACCTAGCAAACTGCTTAAAGTGTCTGTGTCCAACTGGTTGCTATTACTATTACTAAGTAAATCCAACCATGTTGCAGTAGTCGTAGAAACATCACCGTTATTGTTATACATTTCATCGTCGTAAACGGAACTGTCGAACGAAGAGTTAGTGGTGATGTTGCCATTTATATCTTGTGCATCGTCATAGGCAGAAATCGAATCTGACGAATGGTTGCTTAAGTAGTTAAAGAAATGACTAAAAAGGTGGTTATATGCTGTTGAGTTAGTTGCTACATCTGTACCGTTGGCGCTTTTTCCATTACTTGGGTAATGGTAGTTGTAATAGTAGCCTGGGTATTCATCCTGTACATAGTTGTCGGGCTCATTCTACAAATTAAAAATAATATTTTAAGTTTATTTTATTTGATCCGAAACTAAAAAAAAAACCTATGCTAAAATGTTAAGAAACACTTTTTGTCAACAACCGATTTTTTACGCTTGCCTTTTACAATAAGATTGTGTTTAAGTTAGGTCCTAGAATAAAACAAAAATAGTAAATATATCAAAAATTATCGATAAAAATAGGACAGCGATTAAAATAATATTTTCAAGTGTAAATTAGAAGAAAAATCAAATACAAAACTCACCAAAACCCACGAATGTACTATGCCCTGCAACCCAAATAATAAAACCACCATAGACATAAAACGCAAGTTCATTTTCTACTTTTTCAATCTAATTATATATTTGTAAAATATCTTAGACCCTAAAATTGAACAATTTACTTTTATTGCAGTTTACTTAAATTAAACATTTTAACTTTTTTTATATTATGTTTACTTAATTAAATGCAAAATATGCATTTGCGTATTTTTTTAATACGTGTCTTTCCATAAAATTTCTGTCTTGAAATGAATTCAAAACGTTTTTTTAGTCACGCAGAAAAGCTTAACACCAGGAAAAAATTTTAGCTAAAAAAAGCTTATGGCCTTGGGCAGTATGTATTCTTGCTTTTTAATATTTATAATTGCATAACGTCACGTTTTATTTATAAGTTTATAATTAATTATTTTTCAAACAGTTTCGGATCGTGATTTTTAAATTAATTTTGCTTTTTTATTAAATTAAATTGCATTAACAATATATGCGCGTTTTTATGATCATTTTGTAAACATCAACTTATAAACATCAACTTGCGTGGCGGTTCCATAGTTTTTTGAAGTGGTAAATGTAAAATATATGTGCATAGATTTTAATATAATTTAGTGGGTATTACATTGTGGAAACAGTATTTAAATTTAGGCAAACACTCTCACCAAGAAACACATCATTTTAAGCGTATATGCAGCGGCTTAAGGGCGCCACTGAGTATAACGGACTATCTACTGATATTATAAAAAAGTAATGTGGTGAACCGGTTATGATGTCGGACTACGAGCCAAAAGGTTTCGGGTTCGGGTCGCACCAACGCTACACTATTCGCCCTTAACCCTGGCGTTCATGAATAGGTCTGACACGTCCCAATTACACACCTTTACCCGATAAAAATATCAAAAACCTATTCTCGTAAGGAAATATGAAAAAATAAAAATAAATAAAAAAACACCATTAACAGTTAGTTACTGGTAGTTTAATATAACTTATGGCTAAAATGTAGTTTCAAAAAAAAATCAAACTCTTATTTGACGAAAAATACAAATAAATTAGGACTTTATAATAAATAAATTAACAGAACGAAACACAAATAAGTTATTATATGTAGATAATGATCAAAAAAAGACCAAAATGTTGTATATATTTTCTTGCTATTTTATCTGCAATTTTTAAAATAACTTAACAATAATGTACGTTTAGTGAAATGTTATACTTTCTTTTCATTTCCTTAGTTTAAAAAGCAGGAAAGGGATAAGTTTACGTAAGTTATGGTGTATTTAAAAATTTGGTCAGATAAAAAAAATTTTAATATTTTTTTATTCTTGCATAATTTAATATGGTTAGTAAAGCTGCGGTAAAATATTAAACTGTAAAAAAGAATTAACAAACTGTATAAAAATCACTTACACAGTTTTATTGAGAGTGCGTGTAAAAAAGCAATATAATAAATTACAAGTTAAAACATACAAATTAAACAATTGCATAAAAGTCGGCAGCTTGTTTAGATTTCTCAACAGGTGGAAACTTTACTTGTTCGGGATCTCCAAACCTTACAAATTTTAGTTTTGACAATCTACGACGACGAACAACCACAAAAAGCAAACCCAACAACACAATTAACACTGCAACACTCATTCCGATTATGATAACGGTTTGATCTACCCATAGCTCGTTTCCATTTTGCTTCTGGGTAATGGTAGGGTCAGGTATAGTTGTTGCTTCCGTATCAAACAACCAATCGTCCAGGTTAGCATCGTCTTCGAAATTGTTGAGATCGATTAAGGTGCCCGGCGTGCTATTTTTGTAGAAATAGTTGGAGTCGTTGTCTTCGGTCTCTTCGATATCTTCCGAAAACTCTTCGATCGCTGTGTCTATTTCTATTTCACTCTCTGAATTGCTGTCTGATGAACTTAAATCAATGTTTTCAGACATACTGTAAACAGTGTCTTCTACAAAAGCATCATTTTCGCTGTCCGCATCGATTGAAACAGAAAGGCTGCTAGTGGAGTTCCAACTGTTGTCTTGACCCAATTGGTCTTCATCTTTTTTATTTTCATCGCTTTCTTGGTCGTACAACTCATCGACGTTATTATTACCATATGCTGCAAAATAGGGATTTATTGCAATTAAACTTTTGTTTTTGTGTGGATTTACTGCCAGATCTTTATCGTTATTTAGAAGATTGTTAAAGAAAGCAGCTGATTCGCTAATAGTTGTTGTTTCTTGGGTAGTTTCTGTAGGGTAATTGATTTGGATACCTTCAATTTCCCTTTCTTGATCTATTTCGTTTAATAAATCTTGCTGGTTTTCTTCTAAGTCAGTAAGAGCACTGTTCTGCGCCTCTTCCGCCTCTTCCAAGCTATTGTCATCTTCATCCAAGGAATAAATTCCATTAGAATCAAAAGTTATGTCACTAGTGGTGGTTAGGGGATCTTCCATGTCCATCCACATCTGAGATGTTGTGGTATCAAAATCACTATTCCAATCAACTAGCTCGGGGTCTAATTCATTATTGTTTTCGTATTCAAAAGCGGTTGGTGCTGTTGTTTGTTCAAATATGTTTTCATCCTCAAGATCATAAGTATTTTCAAATTCATTGATATCATCATTATCGTTTTCAAATTGGTCAACAGTTTCCATGTTGTAGGATTCCGTGGTTGTGGCTACGAAATCATATTCATTTTCGTCTAAATCGTCGATTTCAAAATCTGTTGAGGCTGTCGTTTGTTCAAAATTGTCATCATCATCAAATTGATCAACATTTTCCATGTTGTATGGGTCTGTAGTTGAAGGCACGAAATCATATTCATTTTCGTCCAAATTGTCAAATTCGAATGCTGTTGATGCTGTCGTTTGCTCAAAATTGTCCGTGGTTGTGGTCTCAAATTCTGATGGGTCTTGGTAATCGTCACCATAATTTGAATAACCATAATCATAAGGTAATCCAACTGTTTCATTCTTTATGCTATTCAGACCAAGTAGTTGGTTTATAATGCCTGAATCGTTCTCGTTAAGATCGGTTAACGAGGTTTTGTTGTACAGGTTAACGAGTCCGAGCAAGCTATATAATACGTCCGTATCTAAATCTTCATTTTCAAGTA
Source organism: Corella eumyota (assembly GCF_963082875.1). Lineage (NCBI taxonomy): Eukaryota > Metazoa > Chordata > Ascidiacea > Phlebobranchia > Corellidae > Corella > Corella eumyota. Next base: position 7,706,212 of record NC_137490.1, read on the forward strand.
TAGATGACAACGACTCACTCATCGCAGTAAAGTTATTGTTTTCATCAACTCCGAATTCATTTTTATACATAGGACTGTCAGTCGTTGTAGTTTGGGTAGAGATATCGCCAGGCGTAGATATTGTTTCGTAGTAATATGGAACAGAATCGGAAGAATCGCTTTGTAATGCATCAGAGTTGTAGTTGTTTGTATCTGACTGACTTAAAGCGGTGTTAAGATTGTAATAGTAACCGTCATTTTCGCCTTGAAGCTGGTAACTAGATTTTAATTCCGAATTCTAAAAATATGAAATTAAATTAATTTTGTTGTAGTAATAACAAGCCTATTAATATTTATTAAGAATAATAAATACTTTGTTAATATATTACACGCGCTACGCTATTTATTCCAAAATAAAAGCATCGTATTAAAAAGTCTTATAAAGATCAAAAGTTAGAAAAAAGTGAAGTTAAAATTAATTTATTTTGCTTTCAAAAGCAATGTACTTGCGCTAAAGATAAAATCTTACTAAAAACTTACCAAAGTTCTTGAATATGCCACATTTTGTAACCCAAGGAATAAAACCACCACCAAAACCACTGAAATCGTTTTAGCTTCCATTTTTGCAAGATCTGAACTAAAAAAATACACGTTAAATTGAAGTTACATAATCAAAATTCAATTATTGAAAAAAAAATACTTATACATTTGTATTTGCTAGTTTATACTATTTTTATTATACCTTTTATAATATCAAAGATCTTATTTTTAAAACATCGCTTTAAGTTTACGGTAATTACAATTTACCTTAGTTTTACTGTTCAAGAAGAAATTCACGTAGATTCGCTCGTTTTGTGTTTAAGTCTTTCACTGTCTCTTGAAAGTTGTATACAGTTTTAAAATAAAATTTAGAGTAAATTAAATTCAATTCGTGTTCGCTATTTTAAGGAAAATTTCTCGAAACAAGTAAAAGGGGTTTTCTAATAGAAATATCACGAAATTTAACTAAGAAAGCTTTACGCTGCCTCGGGCAGTATGTGTTTTTGGCGTTTTTAGTCTTTTTCTCAAACGTGACGTCACGCGTTGAGAAAAGTTTAGACTAGCATGCTTAAACAGCATGGCAAGTTGTGTAATAAACATGAGACAGGATGTGGTTCTGCAAGTTTCGACTCGTGATATTAACATTAACATAATTTTATTTTTACACTTGTACAAAGAAATTTTTTTGCAATTGTTCGTGATATGAACCAAGTTTAAGTCTTTGTCGGAATTTTTCTTGAATTTAAAATACATTATTGAGTCAAGTTTGTATGTGATACCCATATCTTAAAGGAAACTCGTTTGAAAAATAATTGTAAATTATTTAATATTTTTTGTCCAATTCTTAATTGCATAATTTTTGAAATGTAGAGCCTCTATTTTAAATATACAAGTGTTTAGGATTTGTTTTCAATACGCATTATACTTGTTTTAAATGCCCAAAAATGTTGCGAAACAAAAATGTCAAAAACAAGTTACGTAACGTACTGTCTTATATTGCCATACCAAATTTCTAAATGTACATCAAATTAATTCAAGTTTAACTTTAACTTTTTGATCGATATCACATAACATCATACCTACCTAATGATCATGTGATGTCGGGTGCCTTCCTACACCTAAGGCAATTTTGTTTCCGCATTTCTTTAACGTAAAGGTATTTGAGTAATCTTTAAAGTTAGATTTAAGTCTGAAATTTTTTTTATTGCGAAATTCTTGTCGGGATATTTATGACTTCATTACGTACAATTTATAATTTTTTTTTGTAATCGCTTTAAAGGTAGGGGAATTCAGATTTAGTATTATTTACACCTTTTTATTTTTAAGCCTTTAGTAAAATTTAACCCACTCTAAAAATATATTTTACGCATAATCGACCAAATATATCCTTTTAATAAATTGGACAAATTAGACAAAAATATTTTTTTGCATACTTTTCAGTTTCTTACTATGTCATATGTTACAAGGCAAGGCAACATTTTAACACATTCTACGTTATGACACGTAATCGACACAATAATCGTGTGATGTAACATAGGCTAATTATTTCCATTTAGTTTATTAAAACGTGAAATTAATATTATTGTGTTGCAACACTTTTATGTATTTTATATTTCCTAAAATTTTTATTCAACGTAAAAATGGGTTCATTCATTGTTTTAGAATATGTTAGAAATTTAAAGCATAAATTTTAAGGCGTTGTCATTTATAAATAATGATATCTTAAAATATTATGTATTAAATTTTTTTTAAATTTACAAATCAAGTATATAATATTTCCATTTTGTTATCTATATATATTCAAACATTTTTTAATAATAAACTGTACATATATTATAAATCTCTGTTTTTTAAAAAACACAAACGCATAAATATATAGTTGATGCACTAATGCATTTTTAACTTAAGAAGGGACATGAATAATTTAAGCAAGTATTATCTATTTCCACGACATTTTGTTTTAAGTAAAAAGTCGGCATCACCTTTTTCAAACAATCTATATTACATTGAAAGTATTTGGTATTTTTTAAAAAGTTTATGCAATGACATAGCACCGGTTGGTTTTAGAATTAAAATTGGCATTTAATTAAGTTATATATCACTTTAAAAACAACATCTGCTGTATTTAGATATAACTTAGTTTAAGGGATTATTTTTGTTTTATAAATTACAGAATTTTTTACATTTATTTTTTTATAACTTGATGTTGGAGGTTATATTTATTTAGTGTAAACGTTTTGTAGCCCAATTTAGTTTGGGAAGGAATTACAGAACATCTTAAAATGTAGCTAAACGGGTTTTAATTTTTTAGTGGCTTAGTTTTTCAGTATATGATTCACTTAATTAAAAGTAATACATAGTTGTAATACCAATATTTGTATAGGCTGCAATAGTTTTTTTTATAGAAAAAAAAAGGATTTTTTATTTATTTTAGTTGTGGTAATATTATAACCTAGTAGAAGCTTGGTGGTAAAAAATAATAATTTGAAGTTTAAAGCTTGTGACCAAATATGGATTTCCACTCAGGCCCGCCGAAAAAGTCAATTCCTAAAATAGCGGTATTTAATTTTACTATTCACATATTTCACTGTGATTAACCATGTTTACAATTAAAAAGTCTAAAAATATTACATTAGGTACCGTAATTTTATCGGGCGGATAACATTTAGCTCTTACGTTAGGTTTTTTCATTCAAATTAATTACGTCATATTATTGCATCACTTCGAGAATTGATTATTTTGATTTTTTTTGCAGTGCGAGCGATTATTGATTAAGGGTGGGACAGTGGTTAATCATGACCAGACCTTTCGCGCTGACGTCTACGTGGAAAATGGACAAATAAGGTAAATTTAACAGCCAAGATTTTTTGATTTAATTTAAAGATTTTAAATGATATACACTCATTCCGTATATATACAATACCCTTACATATACAATACTTTAAAACATTGTTTTGTATTCTTTGGTTTTAATTTAGTAGGGTTGGCGCCAACGCCTTTACATAAGTGTAAGGTGTATGTTTTGTATTATTTCGGCCATTTAAGTTGTATTTGGCAGAGTAGAAAACGCTTATTTATTAAACATAGCTTTTTGGTAAATAATAAAAAACAGTCTAGGCCTATACCTTTATACAAATGCGACATACCACGGTTTCACCATTCCTTTCACAACAAAGCAATTTTTATGCAGACAATTAGGAACTGACCTTACTGTGCCTGGAGGTGTGAAAACAATCGACGCAAATGGTGGACTAATACTACCGGGGGGAATAGACGTTTCCACAAACTTCCAATCATCTCCTTATATCGAAGATTGTGCCACAAAAAATGTGGCAACTGTTGACGATTTTTATAGCGGAACAAGAGCTGCTTTGCTAGGCGGAACAACAACGGTTTGTAAGTATTTTAATTTAATTATATTACAGTGTTGTGGCTTAAATATTTTCATTACCGAATCCTGTGTGTTTTATTGCGTATCGGTGCGTTTTTCCTTTTTCTTTTCTTATGTAACCTTTTGAGGCAGCTTCCTTCCATTCGATATCATTACATTTTGTGATTCCATAAGAATTACGCTATTGCTAAATTTACTTTTCTAGTTTACCACAATGTAAATATTTGTGTTTTTGTAAATCACAGTCTTTAAGATATAAAAGGTCAATAAAATTAACTGCATTTTATTAAAAGCCATACAAATCTAATTACAGTATAAACCAAAACGTATATTATAAGATAAGATAAATTTTTAAAGTTGATTTTTCGTCCGCCCAAAACGGTCACTTGCTGCCGGCCTTTGAGGCTAGATCCGACTTAAGCTCGACCCGGTGCTGCGATGTCAGTTTTCACGTGAATGTGACGTCATGGAATGATGACGTAGAAAAAAGCATGACAAAGTTAGCAAAGGAGCATGGAGTAAACTCATTCCGCGTGTTTTTGAGTGACATGTGGCAAAGAAATGATAGTGAGGTAAACTTAGATTTAAATATAAAACTTTATTTTTTTGAATTTCCGAACTTAGCTTACTATTTAAATAATAAGTCTCCAAATTGCTTTAAAGCTAAAGTAATGTAGATAAAATTACTTTAAATTTAATATCATAGATTTTATTTTTAGCTCTACGAGATATTTTCGCATATCAAGTTATTGGGTTGTATAGCATTAGTGCATGCTGAAAATGGGTCATTGATCCGAAGTTTGGCTAAGGACCTAAATTCAGCAGATAAGGCACTACCTCAAGGAATTTTGCTCACAAGAAATGAAGATGTAAACTTATTAAACAATAAATATCATATTTATTTTGTAGACTCTTTTTTTGTATGGATATTTTACGTGATTATTTTTTTAATATCTTAACCTTTTTCATTTTTTTTAAGTTTTTTGTTATTTATTTTCAGGTTGAAGCAGATGCAGTAAGCAGAGCAATAACTATTGGTGTTTTGGTTGACTGTCCTTTGTTTTTCTGGAATATTACAAGCCAGAAGGCAATTAAAATCATTAACGACGCCAGAATGACAGGTTTATTATATTTTTACAACGCGAATATTTTTTCCTTTGATGTTATGTTGTAGTTCGGATTGCTTTTAAAAAACTTGAATAGATATTATTGGTTATCGTGGCCGGGTGGTCTAAGGCGCTGGTTTAAGGCACCAGCCATTTCGATGGCGTGGGTTCGAATCCAACCGCTGCCATTACTTTTAAACAAAAAATTAGTTTCATTTCGTGGTAAGAAAGTAAGTAAATAAAATTTATAAACAGGTAGCGTGGCCGAGTGCTCTAAGGCGCTGGTTTAAGGCACCAGTCATTTCGATGGCGTGGGTTCGAATCCCACCGCTGCCATTACTTTTTAACATAAAAATCTTAAAATTGTTTTTGGGTTAGTAACTTCCTTTTAAAATAATTACAAAAGTGAAATTGATTTTGTTTTGATGTAAGTTTTTGTTCGTTAATTTTGTTGAATATGATTTCAATTATATTTTAAATAACTTATAGGTAAACCAATATATGGGCAGTTGATGGCTGTCTCCTTAATTCGTGATGGATCTGATTACCATCATGTATCATGGAATAATGCAAGTTCATGTATTACCTGGCCTCCCTTACGTAATCATCCTGATGCTAAGTTACACTTACTAGAAGCTATTTCAAGGTACGCAACGGAAATTCTTTAATTACTTAAATATAATCAAAAATTTTAACAAGCTGTTAAATAACATTACTTTTTAGTGGAAATTTGCAATGCGTATCAAGCGGGCATTGTGTTTACACGAACACCGACAAGTTTAACCTCGGCAAAAATGACTGCCAAAAAATCCCGCCAGGAACAAACGGGGCTTACGAGCGCATGATGGCGTTGTGGAGCAGTGCCGTGGTAAAATTACGTTTTAAATAAAACCTTTTTAAGAGTAAAGGCTACTTTTTAAGAGTAAGCCTAACAAATAAAAAAACAGCAATTTTAAATATTTTTAATACAGTATCTAATTTCTAAAAAGTAAACGTTATGTAATAACATTTAATAACTTTAAGCCGGTGTTAATAGTTTTTGGTAATGAGTAATTTAAGTTTACTTATATTCTAAAGCACCTATATATATATTATAGGAGACAGGATTTATCGACAAAAATCAGTTTGTTGCTCTTACAAGTACAAACGCAGCAAAAATTTTTAACCTGTTCCCACAAAGAGGTCATATTATGGTCGGCTCGAACGCTGATTTGGTTGTATGGAAAAATGGCGAACCAAAAAGTCTTTCTAGATTAGCAGAAGCCTTTAAAATTACTAAGCCTGATTGCTCGAACGTTTTTGAAGGTCTTGAATGCACGATGGTACCAGACGTTGTTATATGTCATGGGAAAATTGTCTTTGCGGATTGTCAAGTAAGTTAAACGTTTATACTGGACACTTCACAAACATTGTTTATTTACTTCATTACTTACAAAAATTCTGTAGTGCGAAATTTACCATAAGAAATTTTTTCTTGCCTAATATGCAAATTTGGACTAGATTAATAAAACAATTAAAACATTAAGCAACACTATCAATAGTTTCTCGATTGAATTTAATTGTTAGCCTGTAAAAATATTTCTATCTTGATAAATCATTGTTTATTAAACTGGTAATATTAATAGATTGCAGTCATTCAATCGCTCGGTGATCTGACTTCTTGCTCGACTTTTCCTCCTTACATTTACGAGAAATTAAAACGCAGAGAGGCTAGAAATGCGAAACAGCAGTTGGCGTTTGGCGGCGAAGTTTCCGTAAATGGATTATCCGTTAGTGGGCACCAGTCAGCAAACGAGAACAATCTTCCAGAGCGCTTTTCACGCGGTTCAGGACATCGAGCAATGCACCAATCAGGATGGAGCTTTTCAGGTAAAGTTTTCAGTATGAATTGATTTCTAAAATAAATCTAAAAAAATATGTTATTATTCATAAAATTCGTGCGGCATACAAAACATAAAAAATATTAAAGAAACTGTAATTCAAACAAAAGCCAACCCATTTTTTATCAATTTTACATTTTTAACGCTATAAAAAAATTTCAGGTGAGGGGGATTCTGAGCCAGTTACCCGAATGTCGAAATTTTCGAACCCGCCGGGTGGACAATCCAAATTAAGTCTTACTTAAAATCAAATCAAAAAATCGGATTTGCTTTGCTACAACGAAAAAGAATAATCCTAAGCTTGGTGATGTAAATAGATGGTATGTGTTGTAATGTGTTTTTATTTTATAACAAAATAAAAAACAGATTAGTTTAGGTGTTTGCATGCCTCAATTTTGTCACTATATACAAATATAAATAAAAAATCACTTACTGGAAACACTTTTTGGTGAAATTGAGAATTAGTTTGTTTGGCAATTGTTAGCACTTTGACAATATTAACAAAGGAATAAAATAGTAATTATAATAAAACAAAAAGTTTTAGACAAAGGATTAATGAGAACGTAATTATTGCAAAAAGGTGGAAGGTTTAAAAAGATAATATAATTATTCGTTTAAAAGTAATGGCAGCGGTGGGATTCGAACCCACGCCATCGAAATGACTGGTGCCTTAAACCAGCGCCTTAGACCACTCGGCCACGCTACCTGTTTTGGTGGCATAACTATTTTATACCTGCCGATCACTCTTACCTTTTCTCTAATTATAATGAAAGCATTACACTTATGTGTTTGCATATTTTATATATTAACAAATATGAAATTAAAGTCGTTTTGCAAACATATTTCAGACTACTTTTAATTGTTTTTAAATCCAAAATGTTTGTTAACGACTTTTTGGATAGATTTTATACGCCCTGGCGCGATAAGATAAGGGTAAAAGACCTCTAGTTTGCCGCAGACTTTAATAACATACAGCTTGTTTGGTTCAATTAATACGTTGTTAAGTACGCCCGACGTGAATGCAATTAAAGAACTTTTTATATAGCGTGAGGATGAATGCAACAACAAAATGAGATACGTAGTACAAAATGTAATAAATGCAAACAAGGAATACAATGGATTAATATCATTACAACATGTACAACAGGTTAGACGATATGTATTGTTTTTACAAAAAATAAAATTACTCTTTTGCACAATCAACCTGTTTAAGCTAAACAACAATATACTATAAAACTTTTGTTTTTTGGTTAGATTAACTGCCTAAAAAAATCTGATCTAAAATTGAAAAAGATATGAAACTTGTTTTTAGTTGCTACAACAAAAAAGAGAAATTTCGAGCGACTTTATTATTATTATTATTTTTTTTTTTGCACAATGATAAAAGTAAACTAGATTTATTTGATAAATAAAATATGGTTCGAAATCGTTTGATTCTTTTTTATAAATATAATTTATTTAGTAGGTTTATTAATTAAATTATAAATTTAAATATGAACTTTTTTATATTTAAACCTAATTTTAACAAACGAACACGCATTCATTGATATTGTAATAGAAAGGTAAACTAAATTTAAAAGCAAAATACCGATCTTAATTTTTTAGTAATCAAACGAGTATTAAAATATAATAATAACAAAACAATTAAAAAAAATATTTTACGCATTTTTGACTTATACTTTTTTCAACCAATATTTTTTACTTTAATAGACAGCGAAAAGGACGATTTTTGACGGCGACCAGAACGCTATTAAATTATTCAAGCGTTAAACTCACACTGATTTTTATAAAAAAACTAAAATAATGATTAAACGATATTTAGCTAGAGTTAAATCTTCATTTTAAATAGCAACATACAAAATAATAATACCAACAACATATTAAAATTTCAGAAAATTTAATCTTTAAATTTTAATAATAAAATATATTAATTAGTAATTAGTGACATTTAAATGTCGTAAATAGGAGGTTTGCGATTCGTTGGGATAATAACAAACATACTAAAAATTTAGAACTTTTACTTTTAAAGAACAAAAGTTATCGTCTTTCAAAATTCTGGCTAGAAAGAATAAAAACAACTAGATTTATTTGATAAATAAAATATGGTTCGAAATCATTTGATCATTTTTAAAATTAATCTTTATTATGGTTCGAAATCTTAGATTTCGAAACATATTGTTATTGTCCGTATATTTATTTTTATTTTTATTCTTACTAATCCGAATTTTGAAATCGAATAACTTTTGATTTTGTGTATATTAATTTTTAAAATTTTAGTATGTTGTTTATTATCATATTGTGTTTCAATCCTCCTATTTTGATAATTTAAATATTATTAATTAGTAATTAATAGGTGTTTGTTTATTAAAATTTAGAGATCGTTATTAAGTTTTCAAATTTTAGTCAGTTATATATCATAATATTAATAACTCGAAAATGGATTAAAAATTTAATTTTTGTTTGTTTTTTATATTTAAATTCTTGTTTGTTTATTAAAAATTAAAGTTTGATATTAAGCATTTAAAATTTAATATAATGTATTTTATGATATTAGTAATTAAAATACATGTTTAAAAAATAATTTTTGTTTGTTTATTTTATTTAAATGCTCGTTTATTTATTAAAAATCAAAAATCAATTTTGGGAATTTAAAATTTAGTAAAATGTATATCTTGATATTAACAACATAGAACTGGGTTAAAAAATTAATTTTTTTTGTATAATATATATAAATGCTTGTTTGTTTATTAAAAATTAAAGATATGTAAAATTCTTAGTTAAGGTGTAAGTATATTTTTTTTGTTTATAAAAATTTATGCTAAACATAATCAAATAATTTCGAACCATATTTTATTTATCAAATAAATCTAGTTAATAAATAAAATTATACATAAACATTACTTAATTATGAATATTAACTAAATAAATAAATTTAATATTACATAATCAATTATTAGACTAAAAACGTGGATAAGAAAATTTTGGAACAAAATTATTTCAAAAATTTTAAAATATCAATATTTAATTTTTTAATTAACAAAAGTAATTAAATATACTCAACAAACAAAAATTAATTTTTTAACCCAGTTTGAATATTAACTAAATAAATAAATTTAATATTACATAATCAATTATTAGACTAAAAACGTGGATAAGAAAATTTTGGAACAAAATTATTTCAAAAATTTTAAAATATCAATATTTAATTTTTTAATTAACAAAAGTAATTAAATATACTCAACAAACAAAAATTAATTTTTTAACCCAGTTTTAAGTTGTTTATATCAGAATATACATTAGACAAGTTTTAAATGCCTAAAATTGATTTTTTATTAATAAACAAGCATTTAAATATAATAAACAAACAAAAATTATTTTTTTTAATATGTATTTTAATTAGTAATATTATAAAATACATTATACTAAATTTTAATTGCTTAATATTAAACTTTAATTTTTAATAAACAAACAAGAATTTAAATATAATAAACAAACAAAAATTAAATTTTTAATCCATTTTTGACTTATTAATGTTATGACATATAACTGACCAAAATTTGAAAACTCAATAACGAACTTTAAATTTTAATAAATAAACACCTATTAATTAGTAATTAGTGATATTTAAATCATCAAAATAGGAGGGTTGAAACACAATATGATAATAAACAACATACTAAAATTTTAGAGATTTATATACACAAAATCAAAAGTTATTCGATTTCAAAATTCGGATTAGTAAGAATAAAAATAAAAATAAATATACGGACAATAACAATATGTTTCGAAATCTAAGATTTCGAACCATAATAAATACACTGACAATAACAATATGTTTCGAAATCTAAGATTTCGAACCATAATAATAAATACGATATACAATTAATATTACAACAATGCGACGGGAAAAATGACAAAATCATAAACAAAGACTTTAATTAGCATAACACAATTAGTAATAAAAAAAATAGATGATGTGTGTCGAAATTTTTCAAGTCTATTTTAACACATATGAAAAATTTGTTTATGTGTTTGCAAGACCTTTGCTTTTTTTGTTTAAAATGAATGGCAGCGGTGGGATTCGAACCCACGCCATCGAAATGACTGGTGCCTAAAACCAGCGCCTTAGACCACTCGGCCACGCTACCAGTTGTAAAGTTCTATAACTATTTGCTTTTTTACGACGATACAAAACTAATTACTTGTTTAAAATTAACTTGTTTTATCTGTTTAGATAGACAGCCTAAAAAAGTGTAATTAAAAATTGATAAAGAAATGAAACTTATTTTTAATTGCTACGACAAAAAAAGAAATCCAAAGAGGTGTTATTTAGCATAAGACCATTGGCAATAAAAAAATAGATAAAATGTGTTGTAATTTTTTAGGTCTCTTACACAAATTAAAAAAAAAATCGTTATTGTGTTTGCAAAATCTTCTCATCTTTTGGTTAAATTAAATGGCAGCGGTGGGATTCGAGCCCACGCCATCGAAATGACTGGTTCCTTAACCAGCGCCTTAGACCACTCGGCCACGCTACCTCTTTTAATTTAAATAACTATTTAATTCCTGCGGATCACGCTTACTTTTTCTTTAATTGTAATGAAAACACTACGCTTAAATGTTTGCATATTTTTATATATTAACAGAAATGAAATTAAAGTTGTTCTGCAAACATATTCTACATAGAAGACTAAGTTTAATTGGTTTTAAATCCAAAATGTTTGTTAACGACTTTTTGGATAGATTTTATACGCCCTGGCGCGATAAGATAAGGGTAAAAGACATTTGGTTTGATGTTGACTTTAATAACATACAGCTTGTTTGGTTCAATTAAAACGTTGTTAAGTACGCCCGACGTAAATGCAATTACAGAATTTTTTATATAGCGTAAGGATGAATGCACCAACAAAAGAGATAAGTAGTACAAAATGTAATAAATGCAAACAAGAAATATAATGGATTAATATATTTTCAGGTTGAAGCAGATGCAGTAGGCAGAGCAATAACTATTGGTGTTTTGGTTGACTGTCCTTTGTTTTTCTGGAATATTACAAGCAAGAAGGCAATTAAAATCATTAACGATGCTAGAATGACAGATTTATTATATTTTTACAACACTTAAGAATATTTTTTTCTTTGATTTTATGTTGTAGTTCGGATTGCTTTTAAAAAACTTGAATAGATAATATTACTTTTAAACAAAAAATTAGTTTCATTTCGTGGTAAGAAAATAAGTAAGTAAAAAATTAACAACAGGTAGCGTGGCCGAGTGGTCTAAGGCGCTGGTTTAAGACACCAGTCATTTCGATGGCGTGGGTTTGAATCCCACCGCTGCCATTAATTTTTAACATAAAAATCTTAAAATTGTTTTTGGATTAGTAACTTTCCTTTAAAATAATTACAAAAGTGAAATTGATTTTGTTTGATGTAAGTTTTTGTTCGTTATTTTGTTAAATATGATTTCAATTATATTTTAAATAACTTATAGGTAAACCAATATTTGGACAGTTGATGGCTGTCTCCTTAATTCGTGATGGATCTGATTACCATCATGTATCATGGAATAATGCAAGTTCAGGTATTACCTGGCCTCCCTTACGGAATCACCCTGATGCTAAGTTACACTTACTAGAAGCTATTTCAAGGTACGCAACGGAAATTCTTTAATTACTTAAATATAATCAATAATTTTAACAAGCTGTTAAATAACACTACTTTTTAGTGGAAATTTGCAATGCGTATCAAGCGGGCATTGTGTTTACACGAACACCGACAAGTTTAACCTCGGCAAAAATGACTGCCAAAAAATTCCGCCAGGAACAAACGGGGCTTACGAGCGCATGATGGCGTTGTGGAGCAGTGCCGTGGTAAAATTACGTTTTAAATAAAACCTTTTTAAGAGTAAAGGCTACTTTTTAAGAGTAAGCCTAACAAATAAAAAAACATCAATTTTAAATATTTTTAATACAGTATCTAATTTCTAAAAAGTAAACGTTATCTAATAACATTTAATAACTTAAAGCCGGTGTTAATAGTTTTTTGTATTAAAAAATTTAAGTGTACTGACATTCTAAAGCACTTATATTTACACTTTAGGAGACAGGATTTATCGACAAAAATCAGTTTGTTGCTCTTACAAGTACTAACGCAGCAAAAATTTTCAACTTGTTTCCACAAAGAGGTCATATTATGGTCGGCTCGAACGCTGATTTGGTTGTATGGAAAAATGGCAAACCAAAAAGTCTTTCTAGGTTAGCAGAAGCCTTTAAAATTACTAAGCCTGATTGCTCGAACGTTTTTGAAGGTCTTGAATGCACGATGGTACCAGACGTTGTTATATGTCATGGGAAAATTGTCTTTGCGGATTGTCAAGTAAGTTAAACGTTTATACTGGACACTTCACAAACATTGTTTATTTACTTCATTACTTACAAAAATTTTGTAGTGCGAAATTTACCATAAGAAATTTTTTCTTGCCTAATATGCAAATTTGGACTAGATTAATAAAACAATTAAAACATTAAGCAACACTATCAATAGTTTCTCGATTGAATTTAATTGTTAGCCTGTAAAAATATTTCTATCTTGATAAATCATTGTTTATTAAACTGGTAATATTAATAGGTTGCAGTCATTCAATCGCGGGTACCAGTCAGCAAACGAGAACAACCTTCCAGAGCGCTTTTCACGCGGTTCAGGGCATCGAGCAATGCACCAATCTGGATGGAGCTTTTCAGGTAACGTTTTCAGTATGAATTGATTTCTAAAATAAATCTAAAAAAATATGTTATTATTCATAAAATTCGTGCGGCATACAAAACATAAAAAATATAATACTAGAAACTGTAAGTTAAACAAAAGCCAACCCATTTTTTATCAATTTTACATTTTTAATGTTATAAAAAAATTTCTGGTGAGGGGGGTTCTGAGCCAGTTACCCGAATGTCGAAATTTTCGAACCCGCCGGGTGGACAATCCAAATTAAGTCTTACTTAAAATCAAATCAAAAAATCGGAATAGATGGTATGTGTTGTAATGTGTTTTTATTATATAACAAAATAAAAAACAAATTAGTTTAGGTGTTTGCATGCCTCAATTTTGTCACTATATACAAATGTAAATAAAAAATCACTTACTAGAGACACTTTTTGGTGAAATTGACAATTAGTTTGTTTAGCACTTGTTAGCACTTTGACAATATTAACAAAGGAATAAAATAGTAATTATAATAAAACAAAAGGTTTTAGACAAAGGATTAATGAGAACGTAATTATTGCAAAAAGGTGGAAGGTTTAAAAAGAAAATATAATTATTCGTTTAAAAGTAATGGCAGCGGTGGGATTCGAACCCACGCCATCGAAATGACTGGTGCCTTAAACCAGCGCCTTAGACCACTCGGCCACGCTACCTGTGTTTGTTTGCATAACTATTTTATACCTGCCGATCACGCTTACCTTTTTTCTAATTGTAATGAAAACACTACGTTCAAATGTTTGCATAATTTTATATATTAACAAAAATGAAATTAAAGTTGTTTTGCAAACATATTCTATATAGAAGACTAAGTTTAATTGTTTTTAAATCCAAAATGTTTGTTAACGACTTTTTGGATAGATTTTATGCGTCCTGGCGCGATAAGATAAGGGTAAAAGACCTCTAGTTTGCCGCAGACTTTAATAACATACAGCTTGTTTGGTTCAATTAAAACGTTGTTAAGTACGCCCGACGTGAATGCAATTAAAGAATTTTTTATATAGCGTAAGGATGAATGCAACAACAAAATGAGATACGTAGTACAAAATGTAATAAATGCAAACAAGGAATACAATGGATTAATATCATTACAACATGTACAATAGGTTAGACGATATGTATTGCATTTACGAAAAATTAAATACCTATTTTGCACAATCAGCCTGATTAAGCTAAACAACAATATACTATAAAACTTTTGTTATTTGGTTAGATTAACTGCCTAAAAAAATCTGATCTAAAATTGAAAAAGATATAAAACTTGTTTTTAGTTGCTACAACAAAAAAAAGAAATTTCGAGCGGCGTTAATTAGCATAACACAATTGGTAATAAAAAAATGGATGATGTGTGTCGAAATTTTTCAAGTCTATAATAACACAAATAAAAAATTTGTTTATGTATTTGCAAGACCTTTTTCTTTTTTTGTTTAAAATTAATGCCAGCAGTGGGATTCGAACCCACGCCATCGAAATGACTGGTGCCTTAAACCATCGCCTTAGACCACTCGGCCACGCTACCTGACATCTGCATGCGTAACTATTTAATATCTGCCGATCACGCATATCTTTACTATAATGATAATGCAATATGAAATGTGTTGTAATTTTTGTTAAGTTTCTTAACTATTTACTTTTTTATGACACTACAAAACTAATTACTTGTTTAAAAGTAATGGCAGCGGTGGGATTCGAACCCACGCCATCGAAATGACTGGTGCCTTAAACCAGCGCCTTAGACCACTCGGCCACGCTACCGTGTGTGTGTGCATAACTATTTTATACCATCACGCTTACCTTTTCTTTAATTGTAATGAAAACACTACGCTTAAATGTTCGCATATTTTTATATATTAACAAAAATGAAATTAAAGTTGTTTTGCATGCATATTCTACATAGAAGACTACGTTTAATTGGTTTTAAATCCAAAATGTTTGTTAACGACTTTTTCGATAGATTTTATATGCCCTGGCGCGATAAGATAAGGGTAAAAGACGTCTAGTTTGATGTTGACTGTAATAACATACAGCTTGTTTGGTTCAATTAAAACATTGTAAAGTACGCCCGACGTAAATGCAATTACAGAATTTTTTTATATAGCGTAAGGATGAATGCACCAACAAAAGAGATATGTAGTACAAAATGCAATAAATGCAAACAAGAAATATTATGGATTAATATCAATACAACATGTACAACAGGTTAGACGATATGTATTGCATTTACGAAAAATTAAATACCTATTTTGCACAATCAGCCTGATTAAGCTAAACAACAATATACTACAAAAATGTTTGTTTTTGGTTAGATCGACTGCCTTAAACAACCTGATTTAAAACTGAAAAGGAAATGAAACTTGTTTTTAGTTGCTACAACAAAAAAGAGAAATTTCGAGCGGCGTAAATTAGCATAACACAATTGGTGATAAAAAATATTTTAACTCTATTTTTTTTTATTTTAAGTCTATTTCCACAAATTAAAAGTTAGTTTACGTGTTTGCAAAACCTTTTTTTATTTTTTTGGTCAAAATTAGTGGCAGCTGTGGGTTCGAACCCACACCATCGAAATGACTGGAGCCTAAAACCAGCGCATTAGACCACTCGGCCACGCTACCAGTTGTAAAGTTCTTAACTATTTACTTTTTTATGACAATAAAAAACTAATTACTTGTTTAAAAGTAATGGCAGCGGTGGGATTCGAACCCACGCCATTGAAATGACTGGTGCCTTAAACCAGCGCCTTAGACCACTCGGCCACGCTACCCGATGTTTGTATGCGTAACTATTTAATATCTGCCGATCACGCATACCTTTACTATAATGATAATGCAATACAAACACGACGCCTATATGTTCGCATATTTTTATATACTAAAAACTATAAAACTAGAAGTTGTTTTGCAATCATGTACAACGTATAATACTAATGTTAATTGCTTTAAAATATTTTTTTAACGACTTTAGAATATATTTTCTACGCCAAGCTTACCTTGATAGCATACAGCTTGTTCAAATTTAATTAAAGCATTGTACAGTAAGTCCAAGTAAATGCATCACCGAATACTTAATGAATAGCTAAAGTATAAGGGCAACAACAAAAAACTCACATAGTACAAATTGTAATAAGTGATCACAAGGAATACAACGATTTGGTATAAATAGAACTTGTACAGTAGGTAAAGGTTGTTGTTTTGTTAAAATGTAAAATATAATTACTCTTTTGCAGAATCAAACTTTTAAAGTTAAATAACAATATACTGCAACAATATTGGACTGTCGTTATCTATTGTTTAAATAGTGTTCTTATAAAACTTTATCGTTTCATTCCGCCGTTAGTTAGGGGCAATATGTTTAAAGGCACAACTCTTGTTATGTAAATGTTTACTCTCGATGTGTTGTATGTTGTTCAAATTTTATTCACTAATAATAACAACTAATAAACTAAACCGAACTATTTCGCAAACTTATGCAACGGCCTGTAAAAAGTTTAATATTGCTCGATGATAAAAAGTTTTGCAACGACCTGAAGCATAACTTTTTAAACCTTGCCGCGATGAGCTTTGATGCCCAGCTTGAAACTACAGTAGCTTAAAATGAAAATAATACTATGATAGTCAAGTTGTCTTGGTTCATATAAAATGTTGTGAAGTAAGCTTAACATGAATACCACCACAAAGTTATGGTATAGCTTAAGTATAAATTCAACCACAGAAAAGTTATATAGTACAACCTTGATAAATGCTACAAAAATGGTCTTCAATGATTTAAATACAACATTTATACCAGGTAAGACACTGTTGTTATGCAATCAGTAAAATGCAATATTACTAAATCTTTATGTAAATAATACTGTCGTGGAAAATAATTCGTTATATAAATGTATTTGTGTATATATATATATATATATATATATATATATATATATCATTGTAAGATATGTCATAATGTACTGTATTTTATTAATCCTAGTAAAGTTCGTTATTTATAATACTACTAGATTTTAATGATGCATGTGGAAATCTTACAAATGCCTCAGACATCACCTTGGAACTGCCAGGCTGTAGAAATATAACAAGAGCAAAGTACAGGTACTGTCCAAAGATATAGGAATCCAACTCTGCTGACAAGTCAATATATAATTAAACGTGACATAAGTTTTTTTTTCAACAGTCGCATGCTAAGCATTGGTTTGGTAGCATGTGTATCTATTATCATGTTTGCTATGGGTTGTAAAGTCGAAACCGAGAAAATCGTTCAGCGCATTGTAAGGCCTTGGGGAATTCTTATCGGTATTTTGTTGATATTCACGTAATATAACTTTAATTTAAACAATAAATATGCATATGGTTAGTATTTAAATAATAATTTTAGGATTTTTTTAAAATTTTGAATGGCTTTATATTATTTTTGTAACAGGATTTTTGTGCCAGTTTGGTATAATGCCTTTGTGTGCATTTGTTGTTGGCAAACTGCTCGATCTTTCACAAGCAAAGGCACTTGTCGTTCTTATCATGGGAACTTTACCTGGTGGAAATACTTCCAACATTGTAACTTATTGGTGCAATGGAGATTTGGATTTGAGGTAAGATAAAAACAATTTTTGTTTATTAGAGTAGAGTGTTTGTTATTTTTTAAGATATACTCTATATATCCTTTTTGATTATATACAAAGTTAAATTTTGTGTTACTATTGTTTTGAATTACCCTTTTTTAAATTAAAACTGTAAATAACAGTTTAGTTAAACTGTATTAAACACTTAGAACTTTAGAAACTAAAGTAAACATATATTTTTCTATTTAAAGTTACCTAAAATAGTAATTTTTAATTTTCCACACTCTATTGAATAAAGTTACCTAAAAAAGTAATTTTTGTTTTCCCACACTCTGTTGAATGCTAGTAGTATAACAAAACTCAATTTACTATTAAAATACAATGTTTTTTAAATTACTTTTATTCACATTAAATCATATTATTTTGTATGTAGTGTTGCAATGACTGCAATGTCAACAGTAATGGCGTTTGCAATGATGCCTTTATGCTTGCTTATTTACGGTAGTTCACTTGTGGATAACACAATTGAAATTCCTTATCTAAACATATGTAAGTGTATTTTTTACATACCACAATACACTCGTACTTTTTGTTACTTTATTGCCAAAGGTTTAGTATAAATTTTTTAGAATGTTGAAGTGAATTAATATTTTTTAACATAAATATTTTGTTTAATGTTTATTTATTTATGTTAAGGTATGATTTTGTTGGCGTTTATAATTCCTATTGCAGCCGGAATTCTGATCAATTATTTTAAACCAAATATTGCAAAAATTTTGGGGACGGTAGGCTGTGATTTAAAATACACTAAATTTGCACTAAATTTTTATTTTCATCATAAAATTAACGTAAGCTTTTGTTTTTATTCTCAACTTATTTTCTGTATCTTAGCTTTTGTTACAGTTTAATGTAGCTTGGTTTATTTAACATTTATATAATACAAACATTTTAAGTCAAATAAATTTATGCAATTGTGTTTTTGTTATTTAAAAGTTCAATCAATTTTGCATAGGTTGGAATGATAATAGGTCTTGTAATTATTGCTGGTTCTGCTACGATTGGTATTTTACTTTATCCCACTGCTTTCACGATACCTGAAGTTTATTGGAAATTTTCATTTGCCCTTCCTTTATTAGGTTAGTAAATAATATTCAACAGATTATATGTGTAAATTTATGAACTCCATATTTTTTTCGTATAACCGACAATATGTAATTTTTAAGGAATTGCACAACGCTGTATTAGCTATTCTTAAGCATGTTAACCCTTGTACTTTTAATAAGCATTACTAAAGAACATCATTTGTTTAAGTGTTTATTATTGAGGTCTTACAACAATAAAAGCAAGATAAATGTTTGTTTCTTAATCAATTTCATGTGTTGTATAGGATACCTGCTTGGATATGTTCTTGCTTTCTTAATTGCTAAACTGTTTAAACTTGAATGCATCAAGGACAAACAGAGAAGAACTATTGCAATAGAAACAGGAACACAAAATGCCCAACTATGTACTGCAATCATTCAACTAAACTACGGGTTTGTTGATCTTTTTTGACGTTTACTATTTTAAAAAATTTAACAACAAAAAACTAAATTGTAATATATTTGTTATAAAAAACCTTTTTTTTAAATTGGATTATTACAAAATTTAGTTTTTTTTTTAATAAAAAACTAAAAAAAATAAGTATCACAAACCCAGTTTAAGTTTTTTGTATTTTTTATTTCTGTAATCTTTTGTATCATTAAAAGTTCTTTATTTACAAAATTTTAAAGATGCTCTTGCATGATCTTGGAAATGTATTCATACCCGCTAGTTTACTATCTCTACCAAGTCGTAGAAGCTCTAATCTTCTGCATAGCTATACAGGTGACATTTTGCACGACTTTATTATATTTTGTAGTATTTGGTATACTAAAAGCATCACAATAATCTAAAAATTTACACATAAGCGGTTTTTTGTTTATAAATTTTGATTATTTTGACAGATTTACAAACGGTGTTTTCACACCTCTAGCAACACTCTCACAGCCGTGCCGGATATCGAAACTAGAGCAAATAATATAGAGGCCACACAACTTGGTTCTACCGCCACTGATGGAAACAGAAATACAACCGAAAAACAAACTAACGTTAAATGACGATATTAGCTTACAAACCCACATTAAGCATATTAATATTTTTATAGGTGAATTAACAAAAAATGAGTTATTAATATATATATATATATGTAAATAGGACTAATGACGTAAAATATTGAATTGTGCAACAACAATGTTCTAAGCGATATTCTTTTAGTAAAATATTATTTAGTAAAACAAAAGTTACATTGTTCTGTTATTTGGTTTAAAAATCGTGTTTTTATAAAAAAAATATAAGAAAAATTCTGATATTTCTACCATATTTTTTTGAATTGACTTATCGTTCATTTTTCTTGTGTACTGATTTGAATACATCGTAGAGTATTTTAATTGTTGTATCAGTCAAGTTAGACAGTTGCAATTCTGGGCCCATTATTGGTATTGTTTTATTCTTTGATCAACCTATTGTTGGTCACGTCAGGTAAAGTTAGATAAACCCTACATTTTGATTTTGTTTTATTTTATATTTAAATGCCTGTTTGTTTATTAAAAATCAAAAAATAAAATTAGGCAATAAAAATTTACTCTAATGTATATTAAAATATTATTAACTTGAAAACGAGTTAAAAATTATTTTTTGTTTGTTTATTATATTTAATTACCTGTTTGTTGCAGAACCAGCTTTCATTTTTTTTGCCAAAGGCTGCTAAAAAAATAAAACCAACTACGCCAATACAGCAGGAAATATAATGGTCGTGTATTTACAAAATACAAAAATAATGGCAGCGGTGGGATTTGAACCCACGTCATCGAAATGACTGGTGCCTAAAACCAGCGCCTTAGACCACTCGGCCACGCTACCTGATTATTAATAGTCAACTATTTAAAATCTTGCGGCAGTAAAAAAGCGTTAAACTTTTTAAAATTAATGATAGCGGTTGGATCGAAACCAAACTAAAAATATTTAATTTTTTGAGAGGTTTTGAAATTACGATTTTTAAAAAACACACCAATATATCCCATAACTATACCCTTATATAATATGATCTTAAATGCAAACAATAACTACATTGTTGTTTTTTTAAGATACTACCTAATTAACATGTCTTATAAAAGCAAATTTTTAACAACTAAACTTATACAGTTATGACATTAACTGTGTTTAAAAAACAACCTAGTAACGACCGCGCGATGACGCTCACCCTCCAAATTTGTTATTTAACTGAAAATTTGATTTTACAAGTAGTGTGGTATATTATGGTAGTAAATTAGGCACACAAAAGTATTTTTTAAAGGGGTTGGTTTCGAGCAGTACCAATACGACACTATTTGCCACTGAGCTCGGCGTTAACTAATTGTTTAAAACACGTCATAACAGCACACCTTTCTCCAAAATTCATAAAACTTATCACCTTATAAAAGTGATAAGAACAACACATCTAGGAATATTTCGATTAACCACAACTGTACTGTTTGCCTAAAGTTTTAAAGTGAATAATAACATACAACCCCCTTCGTACGCACCTATTTTAAACAATGATTCTTAAAATGATATGTTTAGTGGTTAATAAGCGCGAGGTACAAATTGAATTAATATGTAAAAGTATTTAAGATAAACATCAAAATTATAAAGTTTTATGGTTTTAAATACTGTTACAATAAAAAATATTCGATTATAAGTGAATAAAATGTTATGTTTTAGTTAAAAGGTTGTAACGCCAACAAATTTAAACTCCTTTCATTTTGTTTAATATTTAGACCTAAACTTTATCTATGTTTTATGTTTATAATCAATCCATTACGTGTTGACATCGTGGTAAAAGCTTTTTGTTTAAATAAAAAAATATTGTATAAGAAAAACCTGACCTCAAGTTTATTTGTGTAGAAGTATTGTTGCTAAAAACATGACAACAAACATAAAATAAATATGTTTAATTAATATTGTTAGTGTAACATAGATGTTTTGTCATGCGTCGGTGGCTCCTGACACCTGATATTACGTTATATGCCCTAGTAGATTTAATTGATAATCTTATCGGGATTCCTTGCCCTAAACCTGATTGTAGCGTTTACTGTTGTATGTGGCGTCTATCAAAAGTAGTTTTGACTTGGGTGCGGTTAGGTGTAGTTGTATTGTTTTTATACTGTTTTATTACTCTTATGTTTTTATTGCAAGTATTGTTTTAGTAGTTTTTATTGATTATTAAAAGTAAGTTTACACATCTACCGCACGTGTTAATATAAATAACAGAGTTAGCCAAATTGTTTTTTACGGTGAACCGTTAAAGCGGGGTATCCTAGGCTTTACTAAATTAGGGAGATCGTCTGGTCCTAATAAACAGTTAGGGTGAGGGTTTAATACAATTAGAACCTTTATTATATCGCCACCTAAACGTTAGGCTAAATTACGAGACGATCAAACTTTCCTTGTAACATTAGTATACACAGCTATATATTTATGTTGATCAAAACATGCCACAAACCCCTTAGCGAAGCACAGATTCTAAACATTGGACATTTCTTATCAACTGATTAATCGTGAAAAACATGCAAATGTTGTAATTACAGCGATAGGGTTTAAACCTAAGCTAAAAATATTTAATTTTGAGTTTTAAATTAAATAATAATGAACATATTATCCCTTAACTACATCAACATATAATATAACTTAAATGCGAACAAAAACTACATTGTTGTATTCTTCTAGATAAATCCAAGTAAACATGTCTTAAGAAACAATTTTTCAAACATCAGCTGCCAACTATGTTTAATTTCACTTTAACGCATTTCATTCAAGCTTGAAAAGATTTGAAGATTTTTGCCTTGCCCAGTTTTTTTTTCATTTTGCCAATAGTATTTTAAAAGTTAAACAGGACATAGTAAAGAGTATTCTAGGTGTGTAAATAAATTACAAAATAAATGGCAGCGGTGGGATTCGAACCCACGCCATCGAAATGACTGGTGCCTTAAACCAGCGCCTTAGACCACTCGGCCACGCTACCTGATGGTTCATATTATGTTTATTGTGTCTTACGTATTTACATCGTGGCAAAAGCTTTTTGTTTAAATAAAAAAATATTGTATAGGAAAAACCTGACCTCAAGTTTTTTGGTGTAGAAATATTGTTACTATAAACATGACAACCTAGCTATAAAATACTGTTAGAACCTAATTTGTTATATACAAAGTAACATTCATAACTTGCTAGGGTTCAAATTATTAATATATCGTAATGAACTTTAGCACCGCAAACTTGGTAGAAAACAAAAAATAAATATGTATTATTAATATTGTTAGTATACACACAGCTAGCTATACACTTAGTTAATCAAAACATGCCACAAACCCCTTAGCGAAGCACAGATTCTAAGCATTGTTCATTTAGTAGAATCGCTTTCATTATCATTTAAAGGTTCACAGACCTTACATTTTAATAAAGATAACTTACTATTGCAGGTTATTCTAATCCTAAACCTATAACAACCTTGCTACAAAACAATTAAAATTATATATCTTTGTTTAACCAAACTTAAAAATTGTCAAAGTTATGATAGCTTACAAAAAAAATTACTAGTAAAAGATTTGTGTGTTAAGACTTCAAATGAATTTTGCCCCGTTCAGAAATTATTTCTTATCAACTGATTAATCGAGAAAAACACGTAAAAATGTTGTAATTAAATTACTATGGCGCGCTGGATCTTTCTTTAGGTTGTAATCAGGCGCTTGGTCGAGTGATCGAATGCTGTTACTAACGCTCCTAGCCCTACGACAGCGCAAGTTTAAATCCTACCGCTGCCAACGTTAAAATTATTTTTTTGCTTAAGCTGCATTGTTTAGCAAAAATAGTAGTATGGTAGTATGGTAGCTGCTATCTAAGATTTATACCAATTTCCCACTTTACATTTCAATGTATATGGAGTTTTAAAGCGATTTGACATGTGCAGAATAAGCTCTTTCTTACTTTGTCAAAAGATGCTTAAAAAATATATATATTTGCCATGTGGGCAGGTTGGATTTAAATGACAAAATATTTAAAAAAGTAATGGCAGCGGTGGGGTTCGAACCCACGCCATCGAAATGACTGGTGCCTTAAACCAGCGCCTTAGACCACTCGGCCACGCTACCTGATGGTTAATAGTATGTTTATTGTGTCTTACGTATTTACATCGTGGCAAAAGCTTTTTGTTTAAATAAAAATATATTGTATAAGAAAAACCTGACCTCAAGTTTATTTGTGTAGAAATATTGTTACTATAAACATGACAACCTAGCTATAAAATACTGTTAGAACCTAATGTGTTATATACAAAGTAACATACATAACTTGCTAGGGTTCAAATTATTAATATATCGTAATGAACTTTAGCACCGCAAACTTGGTAGAAAACAAAAAATAAATATGTATTATTAATATTGTTAGTATACACACAGCTAGCTATACACTTAGTTAATCAAAACATGCCACAAACCCCTTAGCGAAGCACAGATTCTAAGCATTGGACATTTAGTAGAATCGCCTTCATTATCATTTAAAGGTTCACAGACCTTACATTTTAATAAAGATAACTTACTATTGCAGGTTATTCTAATCCTAAACCTATAACAACCTTGCTACAAAACAATTAAAATTATATATCTTTGTTCAACCAAACTTAAAAATTGTCAAAGTTATGATAGCTTACAAAAAAAATTACTGGTAAAAGATTTGTGTGTTAAGACTTCAAATGAATTTTGCCCCGTTCAGAAATTAATTCTTATCAACTGATTAATCGAGAAAAACACGTAAAAATGTTGTAATTAAATTACTATGGCGCGCTGGATCTTTCTTTAGGTTGAAATCAGGCGCTTGGTCGAGTGATCAAATGCTGTTACTAACGCTCCTGGCCCTACGACAGCGCGAGTTCAAATCCAACCGCTGCCAACGTTAAAATTATTTTTTGCTTAAGCTGCATTGTTTAGCAAAAATAGTAGTATGGTAGTATGGTAGCTGCTAACTAAGATTTATACCAATTTCCCACTTTACATTTCAATGTATATGAAGTTTTAAAGCGTTTTGACATGTGCAAAATAAGCTCTTTCTTACTTTGTCAAAAAATATATATATTTGTCATGTGGGCTGGTTGGATTTAAATGACAAAATGTTTAAAAAAGTAATGGCAGCGGTGGGATTCGAACCCACGCCATCGAAATGACTGGTGCCTAAAACCAGCGCCTTAGACCACTCGGCCACGCTACCTGATTTTCGTTTGTCAACTATTTACAACCTCGAGGCGATTTTATTTTATTTTACTTGTTTAAGAATAAAGACAGCGTAGAGGTTCGAACCCATGCTAAAATTATTCAATTTGGTTTTTCAAATTTCGATTTTCGATAAAATAAAAAATGGTTTACATATTGTAACAAATAAGCCATTTTCATATTTACTCAAAGTTGTTATCTGGATTTAGTCCCGTGTTAAATTCTTCTCTCTATCACGTGGGCTGTATCACGTGATTTGTTTGTTAAAGTGTATTAAATGTTATATATGGAGTATTCGTGTTACGAGTTAGTAAACGATTGTACGAAAATTTACGTAATAAAATAAAATAAATATTAATACGGCTTTTATACAAAAGACTACTTGTCAAAAATAGGTTACACTATTATCCCATTATTACATTCTCATATGATATGATCTAAAATATTAACAATATAACTACGTTGTTGTTTTTTTAATACTTTTAAATAAACGGGTCTTTAAAAAAACAAATTTTTAATCATAAGCTGCTGACTAAATTTAATTTCACTTTACAACATTACATTCGAATATAGAATTTTGAAGCTTTTTGTCTTGCGTAGAACCAGCTTTCATTTTTTTCACGCTACCTGGTGAATAAAAGTGAACTATTTAAAATCTTTGCCCAGTAAAAAAAACGTTAAACTTTTTAAAATTAATGACAGCGGTTGGATCGAAACCAAACTAAAAATATTTAATATTTTGGGGGGTTTAAAATTACGATTTTCAAAAAACACACATATATATCCCATAACTATACCCTTATATAATATGATCTTAAATGCAAACAATAACTACATTGTTGTTTTTTTAAGATGCTACCAAATTAATATGTCTTCTAAAAGCAAATTTTTAACAACTAAACTTATACCGTTATGGCATTAACTGTGTTTAAAAAACAACCTAGTAACGACCGCGCGATGACGCTCACCCTCCAAATTTGTTATTTAACTGAAAATTTGATTTTACTAGTAGTGTGGTATATTATGGTAGTAAATTAGGCACACAAAAGTATTTTTTTAAAGAGGTTGGTTTCGGGCAGTACCAATACGACACTATTTGCCACTGAGCTCGGCGTTAACTAATTGTTTAAAACATAACAGCACACCTTTCCCCAAAATTTATAAAACTTTTCATCTTATAAAAGTGATAAGAAAAACACAACTAGGAATATTTTGATTACCCAAACAACCGTACTGTTTGCCTAAAGTTTTAATGTGGATAATAACATACAACCCCCTAAGTACACACCTATTTTAAACAATGATCCTTAAAAGATATGTTTGGTGGTTAATTAGCGCGAGGTACAAATGGAATTAATGTGTAAAATTATTTAAGATAAACATCAAAGTTATAAGTTTTATGGTTTTAAATACTGTTACAATAAAAAATATTTGATTATAAGTGAATAAAATGTTATGTTTTAGTTAAAAGGTTGTAACGCCAACAAATTTAAACTCCTTTCATTTTGTTTAATATTTAGACCTAAACTTTATCTATGTTTTATGTTTATAATCCATTACGTGTTGACATCGTGGTAAAAGCTTTTTGTTTAAATAAAAAAATATTGTATAAGAAAAACCTGACCTCAAGTTTATTTGTGTAGAAGTATTGTTGCTAAAAACATGACAACAAACATAAAATAAATATGTTTAATTAATATTGTTAGTGTAACATAGATGTTTTGTCATGCGTCGGTGGCTCCTGACACCTGATATTCCGTTATATGCCTTAGTAGATTTAATTGATAATCTTATCGGGATTCCTTGCCCTAAACCTGATTGTAGCGTTTAATAAGGTCCTAATAAACAGTTAGGGTGAGGGTTTAATACAATTAGAACCTTTAGTATATCGCCACCTAAACGTTAGGCTAAATTACGAGACGATCAAACTTTCCTTGTAACATTAGTATACACACAGCTATATATTTATGTTGATCAAAACATGCCACAAACCCCTTAGCGAAGCACAGATTCTAAACATTGGACATTTCTTATCAACTGATTAATCGTGAAAAACATGCAAATGTTGTAATTACAGCGATAGGGTTTAAACCTAAGCTAAAAATATTTAATTTTGAGTTTTAAATTAAATAATAATGAACATATTATCCCTTAACTACATCAACATATAATATAACTTAAATGCGAACAAAAACTACATTGTTGTATTCTTCTAGATAAATCCAAGTAAACATGTCTTAAGAAACAATTTTTCAAACATCAGCTGCCAACTATGTTTAATTTCACTTTAACGCATTTCATTCAAGCTTGAAAAGATTTGAAGATTTTTGCCTTGCCCAGTTTTTTTTTCATTTTGCCAATAGTATTTTAAAAGTTAAACAGGACATAGTAAAGAGTATTCTAGGTGTGTAAATAAATTACAAAATAAATGGCAGCGGTGGGATTCGAACCCACGCCATCGAAATGACTGGTGCCTTAAACCAGCGCCTTAGACCACTCGGCCACGCTGATGGTTCATATTATGTTTATTGTGTCTTACGTATTTACATCGTGGCAAAAGCTTTTTGTTTAAATAAAAAAATATTGTATAGGAAAAACCTGACCTCAAGTTTTTTGGTGTAGAAATATTGTTACTATAAACATGACAACCTAGCTATAAAATACTGTTAGAACCTAATTTGTTATATACAAAGTAACATTCATAACTTGCTAAGGTTCAAATTATTAATATATCGTAATGAACTTTAGCACCGCAAACTTGGTAGAAAACAAAAAATAAATATGTATTATTAATATTGTTAGTATACACACAGCTAGCTATACACTTAGTTAATCAAAACATGCCACAAACCCCTTAGCGAAGCACAGATTCTAAGCATTGTTCATTTAGTAGAATCGCTTTCATTATCATTTAAAGGTTCACAGACCTTACATTTTAATAAAGATAACTTACTATTGCAGGTTATTCTAATCCTAAACCTATAACAACCTTGCTACAAAACAATTAAAATTATATATCTTTGTTTAACCAAACTTAAAAATTGTCAAAGTTATGATAGCTTACAAAAAAAATTACTAGTAAAAGATTTGTGTGTTAAGACTTCAAATGAATTTTGCCCCGTTCAGAAATTATTTCTTATCAACTGATTAATCGAGAAAAACACGTAAAAATGTTGTAATTAAATTACTATGGCGCGCTGGATCTTTCTTTAGGTTGTAATCAGGCGCTTGGTCGAGTGATCGAATGCTGTTACTAACGCTCCTAGCCCTACGACAGCGCAAGTTTAAATCCTACCGCTGCCAACGTTAAAATTATTTTTTTGCTTAAGCTGCATTGTTTAGCAAAAATAGTAGTATGGTAGTATGGTAGCTGCTATCTAAGATTTATACCAATTTCCCACTTTACATTTCAATGTATATGGAGTTTTAAAGCGATTTGACATGTGCAGAATAAGCTCTTTCTTACTTTGTCAAAAGATGCTTAAAAAATATATATATTTGCCATGTGGGCAGGTTGGATTTAAATGACAAAATATTTAAAAAAGTAATGGCAGCGGTGGGATTCGAACCCACGCCATCGAAATGACTGGTGCCTTAAACCAGCGCCTTAGACCACTCGGCCACGCTACCTGATGGTTAATAGTATGTTTATTGTGTCTTACGTATTTACATCGTGGCAAAAGCTTTTTGTTTAAATAAAAATATATTGTATAAGAAAAACCTGACCTCAAGTTTATTTGTGTAGAAATATTGTTACTATAAACATGACAACCTAGCTATAAAATACTGTTAGAACCTAATGTGTTATATACAAAGTAACATACATAACTTGCTAGGGTTCAAATTATTAATATATCGTAATGAACTTTAGCACCGCAAACTTGGTAGAAAACAAAAAATAAATATGTATTATTAATATTGTTAGTATACACACAGCTAGCTATACACTTAGTTAATCAAAACATGCCACAAACCCCTTAGCGAAGCACAGATTCTAAGCATTGGACATTTAGTAGAATCGCCTTCATTATCATTTAAAGGTTCACAGACCTTACATTTTAATAAAGATAACTTACTATTGCAGGTTATTCTAATCCTAAACCTATAACAACCTTGCTACAAAACAATTAAAATTATATATCTTTGTTCAACCAAACTTAAAAATTGTCAAAGTTATGATAGCTTACAAAAAAAATTACTGGTAAAAGATTTGTGTGTTAAGACTTCAAATGAATTTTGCCCCGTTCAGAAATTAATTCTTATCAACTGATTAATCGAGAAAAACACGTAAAAATGTTGTAATTAAATTACTATGGCGCGCTGGATCTTTCTTTAGGTTGAAATCAGGCGCTTGGTCGAGTGATCAAATGCTGTTACTAACGCTCCTGGCCCTACGACAGCGCGAGTTCAAATCCAACCGCTGCCAACGTTAAAATTATTTTTTGCTTAAGCTGCATTGTTTAGCAAAAATAGTAGTATGGTAGTATGGTAGCTGCTAACTAAGATTTATACCAATTTCCCACTTTACATTTCAATGTATATGAAGTTTTAAAGCGTTTTGACATGTGCAAAATAAGCTCTTTCTTACTTTGTCAAAAGATGCTTAAAAAATATATATATTTGTCATGTGGGCTGGTTGGATTTAAATGACAAAATGTTTAAAAAAGTAATGGCAGCGGTGGGATTCGAACCCACGCCATCGAAATGACTGGTGCCTAAAACCAGCGCCTTAGACCACTCGGCCACGCTACCTGATTTTCGTTTGTCAACTATTTACAACCTCGAGGCGATTTTATTTTATTTTACTTGTTTAAGAATAAAGACAGCGTAGAGGTTCGAACCCATGCTAAAATTATTCAATTTGGTTTTTCAAATTTCGATTTTCGATAAAATAAAAAATGGTTTACATATTGTAACAAATAAGCCATTTTCATATTTACTCAAAGTTGTTATCTGGATTTAGTCCCGTGTTAAATTCTTCTCTCTATCACGTGGGCTGTATCACGTGATTTGTTTGTTAAAGTGTATTAAATGTTATATATGGAGTATTCGTGTTACGAGTTAGTAAACGATTGTACGAAAATTTACGTAATAAAATAAAATAAATATTAATACGGCTTTTATACAAAAGACTACTTGTCAAAAATAGGTTACACTATTATCCCATTATTACATTCTCATATGATATGATCTAAAATATTAACAATATAACTACGTTGTTGTTTTTTTAATACTTTTAAATAAACGGGTCTTTAAAAAAACAAATTTTTAATCATAAGCTGCTGACTAAATTTAATTTCACTTTACAACATTACATTCGAATATAGAATTTTGAAGCTTTTTGTCTTGCGTAGAACCAGCTTTCATTTTTTTTTTTTGTCAAAGGCTGCCATAAAAATAAAACCAACTACGCCAATACAGCAGGAAATATAATGGTCGTGTATTTACAAATTACAAAAATAATGGCAGCGGTGGGATTCGAACCCACGCCATCGAAATGACTGGTGCCTTAAACCAGCGCCTTAGACCACTCGGCCACGCTACCTGGTGAATAAAAGTGAACTATTTAAAATCTTTGCCCAGTAAAAAAAACGTTAAACTTTTTAAAATTAATGACAGCGGTTGGATCGAAACCAAACTAAAAATATTTAATATTTTGGGGGGTTTAAAATTACGATTTTCAAAAAACACACATATATATCCCATAACTATACCCTTATATAATATGATCTTAAATGCAAACAATAACTACATTGTTGTTTTTTTAAGATGCTACCAAATTAATATGTCTTCTAAAAGCAAATTTTTAACAACTAAACTTATACCGTTATGGCATTAACTGTGTTTAAAAAACAACCTAGTAACGACCGCGCGATGACGCTCACCCTCCAAATTTGTTATTTAACTGAAAATTTGATTTTACTAGTAGTGTGGTATATTATGGTAGTAAATTAGGCACACAAAAGTATTTTTTTAAAGAGGTTGGTTTCGGGCAGTACCAATACGACACTATTTGCCACTGAGCTCGGCGTTAACTAATTGTTTAAAACATAACAGCACACCTTTCCCCAAAATTTATAAAACTTTTCATCTTATAAAAGTGATAAGAAAAACACAACTAGGAATATTTTGATTACCCAAACAACCGTACTGTTTGCCTAAAGTTTTAATGTGGATAATAACATACAACCCCCTAAGTACACACCTATTTTAAACAATGATCCTTAAAAGATATGTTTGGTGGTTAATTAGCGCGAGGTACAAATGGAATTAATGTGTAAAATTATTTAAGATAAACATCAAAGTTATAAGTTTTATGGTTTTAAATACTGTTACAATAAAAAATATTTGATTATAAGTGAATAAAATGTTATGTTTTAGTTAAAAGGTTGTAACGCCAACAAATTTAAACTCCTTTCATTTTGTTTAATATTTAGACCTAAACTTTATCTATGTTTTATGTTTATAATCCATTACGTGTTGACATCGTGGTAAAAGCTTTTTGTTTAAATAAAAAAATATTGTATAAGAAAAACCTGACCTCAAGTTTATTTGTGTAGAAGTATTGTTGCTAAAAACATGACAACAAACATAAAATAAATATGTTTAATTAATATTGTTAGTGTAACATAGATGTTTTGTCATGCGTCGGTGGCTCCTGACACCTGATATTCCGTTATATGCCTTAGTAGATTTAATTGATAATCTTATCGGGATTCCTTGCCCTAAACCTGATTGTAGCGTTTAATAAGGTCCTAATAAACAGTTAGGGTGAGGGTTTAATACAATTAGAACCTTTATTATATCGCCACCTAAACGTTAGGCTAAATTACGAGACGATCAAACTTTCCTTGTAACATTAGTATACACACAGCTATATATTTATGTTGATCAAAACATGCCACAAACCCCTTAGCGAAGCACAGATTCTAAACATTGGACATTTCTTATCAACTGATTAATCGTGAAAAACATGCAAATGTTGTAATTACAGCGATAGGGTTTAAACCTAAGCTAAAAATATTTAATTTTGAGTTTTAAATTAAATAATAATGAACATATTATCCCTTAACTACATCAACATATAATATAACTTAAATGCGAACAAAAACTACATTGTTGTATTCTTCTAGATAAATCCAAGTAAACATGTCTTAAGAAACAATTTTTCAAACATCAGCTGCCAACTATGTTTAATTTCACTTTAACGCATTTCATTCAAGCTTGAAAAGATTTGAAGATTTTTGCCTTGCCCAGTTTTTTTTTCATTTTGCCAATAGTATTTTAAAAGTTAAACAGGACATAGTAAAGAGTATTCTAGGTGTGTAAATAAATTACAAAATAAATGGCAGCGGTGGGATTCGAACCCACGCCATCGAAATGACTGGTGCCTTAAACCAGCGCCTTAGACCACTCGGCCACGCTACCTGATGGTTCATATTATGTTTATTGTGTCTTACGTATTTACATCGTGGCAAAAGCTTTTTGTTTAAATAAAAAAATATTGTATAGGAAAAACCTGACCTCAAGTTTTTTGGTGTAGAAATATTGTTACTATAAACATGACAACCTAGCTATAAAATACTGTTAGAACCTAATTTGTTATATACAAAGTAACATTCATAACTTGCTAGGGTTCAAATTATTAATATATCGTAATGAACTTTAGCACCGCAAACTTGGTAGAAAACAAAAAATAAATATGTATTATTAATATTGTTAGTATACACACAGCTAGCTATACACTTAGTTAATCAAAACATGCCACAAACCCCTTAGCGAAGCACAGATTCTAAGCATTGTTCATTTAGTAGAATCGCTTTCATTATCATTTAAAGGTTCACAGACCTTACATTTTAATAAAGATAACTTACTATTGCAGGTTATTCTAATCCTAAACCTATAACAACCTTGCTACAAAACAATTAAAATTATATATCTTTGTTTAACCAAACTTAAAAATTGTCAAAGTTATGATAGCTTACAAAAAAAATTACTAGTAAAAGATTTGTGTGTTAAGACTTCAAATGAATTTTGCCCCGTTCAGAAATTATTTCTTATCAACTGATTAATCGAGAAAAACACGTAAAAATGTTGTAATTAAATTACTATGGCGCGCTGGATCTTTCTTTAGGTTGTAATCAGGCGCTTGGTCGAGTGATCGAATGCTGTTACTAACGCTCCTAGCCCTACGACAGCGCAAGTTTAAATCCTACCGCTGCCAACGTTAAAATTATTTTTTTGCTTAAGCTGCATTGTTTAGCAAAAATAGTAGTATGGTAGTATGGTAGCTGCTATCTAAGATTTATACCAATTTCCCACTTTACATTTCAATGTATATGGAGTTTTAAAGCGATTTGACATGTGCAGAATAAGCTCTTTCTTACTTTGTCAAAAGATGCTTAAAAAATATATATATTTGCCATGTGGGCAGGTTGGATTTAAATGACAAAATATTTAAAAAAGTAATGGCAGCGGTGGGGTTCGAACCCACGCCATCGAAATGACTGGTGCCTTAAACCAGCGCCTTAGACCACTCGGCCACGCTACCTGATGGTTAATAGTATGTTTATTGTGTCTTACGTATTTACATCGTGGCAAAAGCTTTTTGTTTAAATAAAAATATATTGTATAAGAAAAACCTGACCTCAAGTTTATTTGTGTAGAAATATTGTTACTATAAACATGACAACCTAGCTATAAAATACTGTTAGAACCTAATGTGTTATATACAAAGTAACATACATAACTTGCTAGGGTTCAAATTATTAATATATCGTAATGAACTTTAGCACCGCAAACTTGGTAGAAAACAAAAAATAAATATGTATTATTAATATTGTTAGTATACACACAGCTAGCTATACACTTAGTTAATCAAAACATGCCACAAACCCCTTAGCGAAGCACAGATTCTAAGCATTGGACATTTAGTAGAATCGCCTTCATTATCATTTAAAGGTTCACAGACCTTACATTTTAATAAAGATAACTTACTATTGCAGGTTATTCTAATCCTAAACCTATAACAACCTTGCTACAAAACAATTAAAATTATATATCTTTGTTCAACCAAACTTAAAAATTGTCAAAGTTATGATAGCTTACAAAAAAAATTACTGGTAAAAGATTTGTGTGTTAAGACTTCAAATGAATTTTGCCCCGTTCAGAAATTAATTCTTATCAACTGATTAATCGAGAAAAACACGTAAAAATGTTGTAATTAAATTACTATGGCGCGCTGGATCTTTCTTTAGGTTGAAATCAGGCGCTTGGTCGAGTGATCAAATGCTGTTACTAACGCTCCTGGCCCTACGACAGCGCGAGTTCAAATCCAACCGCTGCCAACGTTAAAATTATTTTTTGCTTAAGCTGCATTGTTTAGCAAAAATAGTAGTATGGTAGTATGGTAGCTGCTAACTAAGATTTATACCAATTTCCCACTTTACATTTCAATGTATATGAAGTTTTAAAGCGTTTTGACATGTGCAAAATAAGCTCTTTCTTACTTTGTCAAAAGATGCTTAAAAAATATATATATTTGTCATGTGGGCTGGTTGGATTTAAATGACAAAATGTTTAAAAAAGTAATGGCAGCGGTGGGATTCGAACCCACGCCATCGAAATGACTGGTGCCTAAAACCAGCGCCTTAGACCACTCGGCCACGCTACCTGATTTTCGTTTGTCAACTATTTACAACCTCGAGGCGATTTTATTTTATTTTACTTGTTTAAGAATAAAGACAGCGTAGAGGTTCGAACCCATGCTAAAATTATTCAATTTGGTTTTTCAAATTTCGATTTTCGATAAAATAAAAAATGGTTTACATATTGTAACAAATAAGCCATTTTCATATTTACTCAAAGTTGTTATCTGGATTTAGTCCCGTGTTAAATTCTTCTCTCTATCACGTGGGCTGTATCACGTGATTTGTTTGTTAAAGTGTATTAAATGTTATATATGGAGTATTCGTGTTACGAGTTAGTAAACGATTGTACGAAAATTTACGTAATAAAATAAAATAAATATTAATACGGCTTTTATACAAAAGACTACTTGTCAAAAATAGGTTACACTATTATCCCATTATTACATTCTCATATGATATGATCTAAAATATTAACAATATAACTACGTTGTTGTTTTTTTAATACTTTTAAATAAACGGGTCTTTAAAAAAACAAATTTTTAATCATAAGCTGCTGACTAAATTTAATTTCACTTTACAACATTACATTCGAATATAGAATTTTGAAGCTTTTTGTCTTGCGTAGAACCAGCTTTCATTTTTTTTTTTTGTCAAAGGCTGCCATAAAAATAAAACCAACTACGCCAATACAGCAGGAAATATAATGGTCGTGTATTTACAAATTACAAAAATAATGGCAGCGGTGGGATTCGAACCCACGCCATCGAAATGACTGGTGCCTTAAACCAGCGCCTTAGACCACTCGGCCACGCTACCTGGTGAATAAAAGTGAACTATTTAAAATCTTTGCCCAGTAAAAAAAACGTTAAACTTTTTAAAATTAATGACAGCGGTTGGATCGAAACCAAACTAAAAATATTTAATATTTTGGGGGGTTTAAAATTACGATTTTCAAAAAACACACATATATATCCCATAACTATACCCTTATATAATATGATCTTAAATGCAAACAATAACTACATTGTTGTTTTTTTAAGATGCTACCAAATTAATATGTCTTCTAAAAGCAAATTTTTAACAACTAAACTTATACCGTTATGGCATTAACTGTGTTTAAAAAACAACCTAGTAACGACCGCGCGATGACGCTCACCCTCCAAATTTGTTATTTAACTGAAAATTTGATTTTACTAGTAGTGTGGTATATTATGGTAGTAAATTAGGCACACAAAAGTATTTTTTTAAAGAGGTTGGTTTCGGGCAGTACCAATACGACACTATTTGCCACTGAGCTCGGCGTTAACTAATTGTTTAAAACATAACAGCACACCTTTCCCCAAAATTTATAAAACTTTTCATCTTATAAAAGTGATAAGAAAAACACAACTAGGAATATTTTGATTACCCAAACAACCGTACTGTTTGCCTAAAGTTTTAATGTGGATAATAACATACAACCCCCTAAGTACACACCTATTTTAAACAATGATCCTTAAAAGATATGTTTGGTGGTTAATTAGCGCGAGGTACAAATGGAATTAATGTGTAAAATTATTTAAGATAAACATCAAAGTTATAAGTTTTATGGTTTTAAATACTGTTACAATAAAAAATATTTGATTATAAGTGAATAAAATGTTATGTTTTAGTTAAAAGGTTGTAACGCCAACAAATTTAAACTCCTTTCATTTTGTTTAATATTTAGACCTAAACTTTATCTATGTTTTATGTTTATAATCCATTACGTGTTGACATCGTGGTAAAAGCTTTTTGTTTAAATAAAAAAATATTGTATAAGAAAAACCTGACCTCAAGTTTATTTGTGTAGAAGTATTGTTGCTAAAAACATGACAACAAACATAAAATAAATATGTTTAATTAATATTGTTAGTGTAACATAGATGTTTTGTCATGCGTCGGTGGCTCCTGACACCTGATATTCCGTTATATGCCTTAGTAGATTTAATTGATAATCTTATCGGGATTCCTTGCCCTAAACCTGATTGTAGCGTTTAATAAGGTCCTAATAAACAGTTAGGGTGAGGGTTTAATACAATTAGAACCTTTATTATATCGCCACCTAAACGTTAGGCTAAATTACGAGACGATCAAACTTTCCTTGTAACATTAGTATACACACAGCTATATATTTATGTTGATCAAAACATGCCACAAACCCCTTAGCGAAGCACAGATTCTAAACATTGGACATTTCTTATCAACTGATTAATCGTGAAAAACATGCAAATGTTGTAATTACAGCGATAGGGTTTAAACCTAAGCTAAAAATATTTAATTTTGAGTTTTAAATTAAATAATAATGAACATATTATCCCTTAACTACATCAACATATAATATAACTTAAATGCGAACAAAAACTACA
Organism: Corella eumyota; assembly: GCF_963082875.1. Classification (NCBI taxonomy): domain Eukaryota; kingdom Metazoa; phylum Chordata; class Ascidiacea; order Phlebobranchia; family Corellidae; genus Corella; species Corella eumyota. The sequence continues at coordinate 7,743,763 of NC_137490.1, forward strand.
TTGTTGTATTCTTCTAGATAAATCCAAGTAAACATGTCTTAAGAAACAATTTTTCAAACATCAGCTGCCAACTATGTTTAATTTCACTTTAACGCATTTCATTCAAGCTTGAAAAGATTTGAAGATTTTTGCCTTGCCCAGTTTTTTTTTCATTTTGCCAATAGTATTTTAAAAGTTAAACAGGACATAGTAAAGAGTATTCTAGGTGTGTAAATAAATTACAAAATAAATGGCAGCGGTGGGATTCGAACCCACGCCATCGAAATGACTGGTGCCTTAAACCAGCGCCTTAGACCACTCGGCCACGCTGATGGTTCATATTATGTTTATTGTGTCTTACGTATTTACATCGTGGCAAAAGCTTTTTGTTTAAATAAAAAAATATTGTATAGGAAAAACCTGACCTCAAGTTTTTTGGTGTAGAAATATTGTTACTATAAACATGACAACCTAGCTATAAAATACTGTTAGAACCTAATTTGTTATATACAAAGTAACATTCATAACTTGCTAAGGTTCAAATTATTAATACATCGTAATGAACTTTAGCACCGCAAACTTGGTAGAAAACAAAAAATAAATATGTATTATTAATATTGTTAGTATACACACAGCTAGCTATACACTTAGTTAATCAAAACATGCCACAAACCCCTTAGCGAAGCACAGATTCTAAGCATTGTTCATTTAGTAGAATCGCTTTCATTATCATTTAAAGGTTCACAGACCTTACATTTTAATAAAGATAACTTACTATTGCAGGTTATTCTAATCCTAAACCTATAACAACCTTGCTACAAAACAATTAAAATTATATATCTTTGTTTAACCAAACTTAAAAATTGTCAAAGTTATGATAGCTTACAAAAAAAATTACTAGTAAAAGATTTGTGTGTTAAGACTTCAAATGAATTTTGCCCCGTTCAGAAATTATTTCTTATCAACTGATTAATCGAGAAAAACACGTAAAAATGTTGTAATTAAATTACTATGGCGCGCTGGATCTTTCTTTAGGTTGTAATCAGGCGCTTGGTCGAGTGATCGAATGCTGTTACTAACGCTCCTAGCCCTACGACAGCGCAAGTTTAAATCCTACCGCTGCCAACGTTAAAATTATTTTTTTGCTTAAGCTGCATTGTTTAGCAAAAATAGTAGTATGGTAGTATGGTAGCTGCTATCTAAGATTTATACCAATTTCCCACTTTACATTTCAATGTATATGGAGTTTTAAAGCGATTTGACATGTGCAGAATAAGCTCTTTCTTACTTTGTCAAAAGATGCTTAAAAAATATATATATTTGCCATGTGGGCAGGTTGGATTTAAATGACAAAATATTTAAAAAAGTAATGGCAGCGGTGGGATTCGAACCCACGCCATCGAAATGACTGGTGCCTTAAACCAGCGCCTTAGACCACTCGGCCACGCTACCTGATGGTTAATAGTATGTTTATTGTGTCTTACGTATTTACATCGTGGCAAAAGCTTTTTGTTTAAATAAAAATAAATTGTATAAGAAAAACCTGACCTCAAGTTTATTTGTGTAGAAATATTGTTACTATAAACATGACAACCTAGCTATAAAATACTGTTAGAACCTAATGTGTTATATACAAAGTAACATACATAACTTGCTAGGGTTCAAATTATTAATATATCGTAATGAACTTTAGCACCGCAAACTTGGTAGAAAACAAAAAATAAATATGTATTATTAATATTGTTAGTATACACACAGCTAGCTATACACTTAGTTAATCAAAACATGCCACAAACCCCTTAGCGAAGCACAGATTCTAAGCATTGGACATTTAGTAGAATCGCCTTCATTATCATTTAAAGGTTCACAGACCTTACATTTTAATAAAGATAACTTACTATTGCAGGTTATTCTAATCCTAAACCTATAACAACCTTGCTACAAAACAATTAAAATTATATATCTTTGTTCAACCAAACTTAAAAATTGTCAAAGTTATGATAGCTTACAAAAAAAATTACTGGTAAAAGATTTGTGTGTTAAGACTTCAAATGAATTTTGCCCCGTTCAGAAATTAATTCTTATCAACTGATTAATCGAGAAAAACACGTAAAAATGTTGTAATTAAATTACTATGGCGCGCTGGATCTTTCTTTAGGTTGAAATCAGGCGCTTGGTCGAGTGATCAAATGCTGTTACTAACGCTCCTGGCCCTACGACAGCGCGAGTTCAAATCCAACCGCTGCCAACGTTAAAATTATTTTTTGCTTAAGCTGCATTGTTTAGCAAAAATAGTAGTATGGTAGTATGGTAGCTGCTAACTAAGATTTATACCAATTTCCCACTTTACATTTCAATGTATATGAAGTTTTAAAGCGTTTTGACATGTGCAAAATAAGCTCTTTCTTACTTTGTCAAAAGATGCTTAAAAAATATATATATTTGTCATGTGGGCTGGTTGGATTTAAATGACAAAATGTTTAAAAAAGTAATGGCAGCGGTGGGATTCGAACCCACGCCATCGAAATGACTGGTGCCTAAAACCAGCGCCTTAGACCACTCGGCCACGCTACCTGATTTTCGTTTGTCAACTATTTACAACCTCGAGGCGATTTTATTTTATTTTACTTGTTTAAGAATAAAGACAGCGTAGAGGTTCGAACCCATGCTAAAATTATTCAATTTGGTTTTTCAAATTTCGATTTTCGATAAAATAAAAAATGGTTTACATATTGTAACAAATAAGCCATTTTCATATTTACTCAAAGTTGTTATCTGGATTTAGTCCCGTGTTAAATTCTTCTCTCTATCACGTGGGCTGTATCACGTGATTTGTTTGTTAAAGTGTATTAAATGTTATATATGGAGTATTCGTGTTACGAGTTAGTAAACGATTGTACGAAAATTTACGTAATAAAATAAAATAAATATTAATACGGCTTTTATACAAAAGACTACTTGTCAAAAATAGGTTACACTATTATCCCATTATTACATTCTCATATGATATGATCTAAAATATTAACAATATAACTACGTTGTTGTTTTTTTAATACTTTTAAATAAACGGGTCTTTAAAAAAACAAATTTTTAATCATAAGCTGCTGACTAAATTTAATTTCACTTTACAACATTACATTCGAATATAGAATTTTGAAGCTTTTTGTCTTGCGTAGAACCAGCTTTCATTTTTTTTTTTTGTCAAAGGCTGCCATAAAAATAAAACCAACTACGCCAATACAGCAGGAAATATAATGGTCGTGTATTTACAAATTACAAAAATAATGGCAGCGGTGGGATTCGAACCCACGCCATCGAAATGACTGGTGCCTTAAACCAGCGCCTTAGACCACTCGGCCACGCTACCTGGTGAATAAAAGTGAACTATTTAAAATCTTTGCCCAGTAAAAAAAACGTTAAACTTTTTAAAATTAATGACAGCGGTTGGATCGAAACCAAACTAAAAATATTTAATATTTTGGGGGGTTTAAAATTACGATTTTCAAAAAACACACATATATATCCCATAACTATACCCTTATATAATATGATCTTAAATGCAAACAATAACTACATTGTTGTTTTTTTAAGATGCTACCAAATTAATATGTCTTCTAAAAGCAAATTTTTAACAACTAAACTTATACCGTTATGGCATTAACTGTGTTTAAAAAACAACCTAGTAACGACCGCGCGATGACGCTCACCCTCCAAATTTGTTATTTAACTGAAAATTTGATTTTACTAGTAGTGTGGTATATTATGGTAGTAAATTAGGCACACAAAAGTATTTTTTTAAAGAGGTTGGTTTCGGGCAGTACCAATACGACACTATTTGCCACTGAGCTCGGCGTTAACTAATTGTTTAAAACATAACAGCACACCTTTCCCCAAAATTTATAAAACTTTTCATCTTATAAAAGTGATAAGAAAAACACAACTAGGAATATTTTGATTACCCAAACAACCGTACTGTTTGCCTAAAGTTTTAATGTGGATAATAACATACAACCCCCTAAGTACACACCTATTTTAAACAATGATCCTTAAAAGATATGTTTGGTGGTTAATTAGCGCGAGGTACAAATGGAATTAATGTGTAAAATTATTTAAGATAAACATCAAAGTTATAAGTTTTATGGTTTTAAATACTGTTACAATAAAAAATATTTGATTATAAGTGAATAAAATGTTATGTTTTAGTTAAAAGGTTGTAACGCCAACAAATTTAAACTCCTTTCATTTTGTTTAATATTTAGACCTAAACTTTATCTATGTTTTATGTTTATAATCCATTACGTGTTGACATCGTGGTAAAAGCTTTTTGTTTAAATAAAAAAATATTGTATAAGAAAAACCTGACCTCAAGTTTATTTGTGTAGAAGTATTGTTGCTAAAAACATGACAACAAACATAAAATAAATATGTTTAATTAATATTGTTAGTGTAACATAGATGTTTTGTCATGCGTCGGTGGCTCCTGACACCTGATATTCCGTTATATGCCTTAGTAGATTTAATTGATAATCTTATCGGGATTCCTTGCCCTAAACCTGATTGTAGCGTTTAATAAGGTCCTAATAAACAGTTAGGGTGAGGGTTTAATACAATTAGAACCTTTAGTATATCGCCACCTAAACGTTAGGCTAAATTACGAGACGATCAAACTTTCCTTGTAACATTAGTATACACACAGCTATATATTTATGTTGATCAAAACATGCCACAAACCCCTTAGCGAAGCACAGATTCTAAACATTGGACATTTCTTATCAACTGATTAATCGTGAAAAACATGCAAATGTTGTAATTACAGCGATAGGGTTTAAACCTAAGCTAAAAATATTTAATTTTGAGTTTTAAATTAAATAATAATGAACATATTATCCCTTAACTACATCAACATATAATATAACTTAAATGCGAACAAAAACTACATTGTTGTATTCTTCTAGATAAATCCAAGTAAACATGTCTTAAGAAACAATTTTTCAAACATCAGCTGCCAACTATGTTTAATTTCACTTTAACGCATTTCATTCAAGCTTGAAAAGATTTGAAGATTTTTGCCTTGCCCAGTTTTTTTTTCATTTTGCCAATAGTATTTTAAAAGTTAAACAGGACATAGTAAAGAGTATTCTAGGTGTGTAAATAAATTACAAAATAAATGGCAGCGGTGGGATTCGAACCCACGCCATCAAAATGACTGGTGCCTTAAACCAGCGCCTTAGACCACTCGGCCACGCTGATGGTTCATATTATGTTTATTGTGTCTTACGTATTTACATCGTGGCAAAAGCTTTTTGTTTAAATAAAAAAATATTGTATAGGAAAAACCTGACCTCAAGTTTTTTGGTGTAGAAATATTGTTACTATAAACATGACAACCTAGCTATAAAATACTGTTAGAACCTAATTTGTTATATACAAAGTAACATTCATAACTTGCTAAGGTTCAAATTATTAATATATCGTAATGAACTTTAGCACCGCAAACTTGGTAGAAAACAAAAAATAAATATGTATTATTAATATTGTTAGTATACACACAGCTAGCTATACACTTAGTTAATCAAAACATGCCACAAACCCCTTAGCGAAGCACAGATTCTAAGCATTGTTCATTTAGTAGAATCGCTTTCATTATCATTTAAAGGTTCACAGACCTTACATTTTAATAAAGATAACTTACTATTGCAGGTTATTCTAATCCTAAACCTATAACAACCTTGCTACAAAACAATTAAAATTATATATCTTTGTTTAACCAAACTTAAAAATTGTCAAAGTTATGCTAGCTTACAAAAAAAATTACTAGTAAAAGATTTGTGTGTTAAGACTTCAAATGAATTTTGCCCCGTTCAGAAATTATTTCTTATCAACTGATTAATCGAGAAAAACACGTAAAAATGTTGTAATTAAATTACTATGGCGCGCTGGATCTTTCTTTAGGTTGTAATCAGGCGCTTGGTCGAGTGATCGAATGCTGTTACTAACGCTCCTAGCCCTACGACAGCGCAAGTTTAAATCCTACCGCTGCCAACGTTAAAATTATTTTTTTGCTTAAGCTGCATTGTTTAGCAAAAATAGTAGTATGGTAGTATGGTAGCTGCTATCTAAGATTTATACCAATTTCCCACTTTACACATCAATGTATATGGAGTTTTAAAGCGATTTGACATGTGCAGAATAAGCTCTTTCTTACTTTGTCAAAAGATGCTTAAAAAATATATATATTTGCCATGTGGGCAGGTTGGATTTAAATGACAAAATATTTAAAAAAGTAATGGCAGCGGTGGGATTCGAACCCACGCCATCGAAATGACTGGTGCCTTAAACCAGCGCCTTAGACCACTCGGCCACGCTACCTGATGGTTAATAGTATGTTTATTGTGTCTTACGTATTTACATCGTGGCAAAAGCTTTTTGTTTAAATAAAAATATATTGTATAAGAAAAACCTGACCTCAAGTTTATTTGTGTAGAAATATTGTTACTATAAACATGACAACCTAGCTATAAAATACTGTTAGAACCTAATGTGTTATATACAAAGTAACATACATAACTTGCTAGGGTTCAAATTATTAATATATCGTAATGAACTTTAGCACCGCAAACTTGGTAGAAAACAAAAAATAAATATGTATTATTAATATTGTTAGTATACACACAGCTAGCTATACACTTAGTTAATCAAAACATGCCACAAACCCCTTAGCGAAGCACAGATTCTAAGCATTGGACATTTAGTAGAATCGCCTTCATTATCATTTAAAGGTTCACAGACCTTACATTTTAATAAAGATAACTTACTATTGCAGGTTATTCTAATCCTAAACCTATAACAACCTTGCTACAAAACAATTAAAATTATATATCTTTGTTCAACCAAACTTAAAAATTGTCAAAGTTATGATAGCTTACAAAAAAAATTACTGGTAAAAGATTTGTGTGTTAAGACTTCAAATGAATTTTGCCCCGTTCAGAAATTAATTCTTATCAACTGATTAATCGAGAAAAACACGTAAAAATGTTGTAATTAAATTACTATGGCGCGCTGGATCTTTCTTTAGGTTGAAATCAGGCGCTTGGTCGAGTGATCAAATGCTGTTACTAACGCTCCTGGCCCTACGACAGCGCGAGTTCAAATCCAACCGCTGCCAACGTTAAAATTATTTTTTGCTTAAGCTGCATTGTTTAGCAAAAATAGTAGTATGGTAGTATGGTAGCTGCTAACTAAGATTTATACCAATTTCCCACTTTACATTTCAATGTATATGAAGTTTTAAAGCGTTTTGACATGTGCAAAATAAGCTCTTTCTTACTTTGTCAAAAGATGCTTAAAAAATATATATATTTGTCATGTGGGCTGGTTGGATTTAAATGACAAAATGTTTAAAAAAGTAATGGCAGCGGTGGGATTCGAACCCACGCCATCGAAATGACTGGTGCCTAAAACCAGCGCCTTAGACCACTCGGCCACGCTACCTGATTTTCGTTTGTCAACTATTTACAACCTCGAGGCGATTTTATTTTATTTTACTTGTTTAAGAATAAAGACAGCGTAGAGGTTCGAACCCATGCTAAAATTATTCAATTTGGTTTTTCAAATTTCGATTTTCGATAAAATAAAAAATGGTTTACATATTGTAACAAATAAGCCATTTTCATATTTACTCAAAGTTGTTATCTGGATTTAGTCCCGTGTTAAATTCTTCTCTCTATCACGTGGGCTGTATCACGTGATTTGTTTGTTAAAGTGTATTAAATGTTATATATGGAGTATTCGTGTTACGAGTTAGTAAACGATTGTACGAAAATTTACGTAATAAAATAAAATAAATATTAATACGGCTTTTATACAAAAGACTACTTGTCAAAAATAGGTTACACTATTATCCCATTATTACATTCTCATATGATATGATCTAAAATATTAACAATATAACTACGTTGTTGTTTTTTTAATACTTTTAAATAAACGGGTCTTTAAAAAAACAAATTTTTAATCATAAGCTGCTGACTAAATTTAATTTCACTTTACAACATTACATTCGAATATAGAATTTTGAAGCTTTTTGTCTTGCGTAGAACCAGCTTTCATTTTTTTTTTTTGTCAAAGGCTGCTAAAAAAATAAAACCAACTACGCCAATACAGCAGGAAATATAATGGTCGTGTATTTACAAATTACAAAAATAATGGCAGCGGTGGGATTCGAACCCACGCCATCGAAATGACTGGTGCCTTAAATCAGCGCCTTAGACCACTCGGCCACGCTACCTGGTGAATAAAAGTGAACTATTTAAAATCTTTGCCCAGTAAAAAAAACGTTAAACTTTTTAAAATTAATGACAGCGGTTGGATCGAAACCAAACTAAAAATATTTAATATTTTGGGGGGTTTAAAATTACGATTTTCAAAAAACACACATATATATCCCATAACTATACCCTTATATAATATGATCTTAAATGCAAACAATAACTACATTGTTGTTTTTTTAAGATGCTACCAAATTAATATGTCTTCTAAAAGCAAATTTTTAACAACTAAACTTATACCGTTATGGCATTAACTGTGTTTAAAAAACAACCTAGTAACGACCGCGCGATGACGCTCACCCTCCAAATTTGTTATTTAACTAAAAATTTGATTTTACTAGTAGTGTGGTATATTATGGTAGTAAATTAGGCACACAAAAGTATTTTTTTAAAGAGGTTGGTTTCGGGCAGTACCAATACGACACTATTTGCCACTGAGCTCGGCGTTAACTAATTGTTTAAAACATAACAGCACACCTTTCCCCAAAATTTATAAAACTTTTCATCTTATAAAAGTGATAAGAAAAACACAACTAGGAATATTTTGATTACCCAAACAACCGTACTGTTTGCCTAAAGTTTTAATGTGGATAATAACATACAACCCCCTAAGTACACACCTATTTTAAACAATGATCCTTAAAAGATATGTTTGGTGGTTAATTAGCGCGAGGTACAAATGGAATTAATGTGTAAAATTATTTAAGATAAACATCAAAGTTATAAGTTTTATGGTTTTAAATACTGTTACAATAAAAAATATTTGATTATAAGTGAATAAAATGTTATGTTTTAGTTAAAAGGTTGTAACGCCAACAAATTTAAACTCCTTTCATTTTGTTTAATATTTAGACCTAAACTTTATCTATGTTTTATGTTTATAATCCATTACGTGTTGACATCGTGGTAAAAGCTTTTTGTTTAAATAAAAAAATATTGTATAAGAAAAACCTGACCTCAAGTTTATTTGTGTAGAAGTATTGTTGCTAAAAACATGACAACAAACATAAAATAAATATGTTTAATTAATATTGTTAGTGTAACATAGATGTTTTGTCATGCGTCGGTGGCTCCTGACACCTGATATTCCGTTATATGCCTTAGTAGATTTAATTGATAATCTTATCGGGATTCCTTGCCCTAAACCTGATTGTAGCGTTTAATAAGGTCCTAATAAACAGTTAGGGTGAGGGTTTAATACAATTAGAACCTTTATTATATCGCCACCTAAACGTTAGGCTAAATTACGAGACGATCAAACTTTCCTTGTAACATTAGTATACACACAGCTATATATTTATGTTGATCAAAACATGCCACAAACCCCTTAGCGAAGCACAGATTCTAAACATTGGACATTTCTTATCAACTGATTAATCGTGAAAAACATGCAAATGTTGTAATTACAGCGATAGGGTTTAAACCTAAGCTAAAAATATTTAATTTTGAGTTTTAAATTAAATAATAATGAACATATTATCCCTTAACTACATCAACATATAATATAACTTAAATGCGAACAAAAACTACATTGTTGTATTCTTCTAGATAAATCCAAGTAAACATGTCTTAAGAAACAATTTTTCAAACATCAGCTGCCAACTATGTTTAATTTCACTTTAACGCATTTCATTCAAGCTTGAAAAGATTTGAAGATTTTTGCCTTGCCCAGTTTTTTTTTCATTTTGCCAATAGTATTTTAAAAGTTAAACAGGACATAGTAAAGAGTATTCTAGGTGTGTAAATAAATTACAAAATAAATGGCAGCGGTGGGATTCGAACCCACGCCATCGAAATGACTGGTGCCTTAAACCAGCGCCTTAGACCACTCGGCCACGCTGATGGTTCATATTATGTTTATTGTGTCTTACGTATTTACATCGTGGCAAAAGCTTTTTGTTTAAATAAAAAAATATTGTATAGGAAAAACCTGACCTCAAGTTTTTTGGTGTAGAAATATTGTTACTATAAACATGACAACCTAGCTATAAAATACTGTTAGAACCTAATTTGTTATATACAAAGTAACATTCATAACTTGCTAAGGTTCAAATTATTAATATATCGTAATGAACTTTAGCACCGCAAACTTGGTAGAAAACAAAAAATAAATATGTATTATTAATATTGTTAGTATACACACAGCTAGCTATACACTTAGTTAATCAAAACATGCCACAAACCCCTTAGCGAAGCACAGATTCTAAGCATTGTTCATTTAGTAGAATCGCTTTCATTATCATTTAAAGGTTCACAGACCTTACATTTTAATAAAGATAACTTACTATTGCAGGTTATTCTAATCCTAAACCTATAACAACCTTGCTACAAAACAATTAAAATTATATATCTTTGTTTAACCAAACTTAAAAATTGTCAAAGTTATGATAGCTTACAAAAAAAATTACTAGTAAAAGATTTGTGTGTTAAGACTTCAAATGAATTTTGCCCCGTTCAGAAATTATTTCTTATCAACTGATTAATCGAGAAAAACACGTAAAAATGTTGTAATTAAATTACTATGGCGCGCTGGATCTTTCTTTAGGTTGTAATCAGGCGCTTGGTCGAGTGATCGAATGCTGTTACTAACGCTCCTAGCCCTACGACAGCGCAAGTTTAAATCCTACCGCTGCCAACGTTAAAATTATTTTTTTGCTTAAGCTGCATTGTTTAGCAAAAATAGTAGTATGGTAGTATGGTAGCTGCTATCTAAGATTTATACCAATTTCCCACTTTACATTTCAATGTATATGGAGTTTTAAAGCGATTTGACATGTGCAGAATAAGCTCTTTCTTACTTTGTCAAAAGATGCTTAAAAAATATATATATTTGCCATGTGGGCAGGTTGGATTTAAATGACAAAATATTTAAAAAAGTAATGGCAGCGGTGGGATTCGAACCCACGCCATCGAAATGACTGGTGCCTTAAACCAGCGCCTTAGACCACTCGGCCACGCTACCTGATGGTTAATAGTATGTTTATTGTGTCTTACGTATTTACATCGTGGCAAAAGCTTTTTGTTTAAATAAAAATATATTGTATAAGAAAAACCTGACCTCAAGTTTATTTGTGTAGAAATATTGTTACTATAAACATGACAACCTAGCTATAAAATACTGTTAGAACCTAATGTGTTATATACAAAGTAACATACATAACTTGCTAGGGTTCAAATTATTAATATATCGTAATGAACTTTAGCACCGCAAACTTGGTAGAAAACAAAAAATAAATATGTATTATTAATATTGTTAGTATACACACAGCTAGCTATACACTTAGTTAATCAAAACATGCCACAAACCCCTTAGCGAAGCACAGATTCTAAGCATTGGACATTTAGTAGAATCGCCTTCATTATCATTTAAAGGTTCACAGACCTTACATTTTAATAAAGATAACTTACTATTGCAGGTTATTCTAATCCTAAACCTATAACAACCTTGCTACAAAACAATTAAAATTATATATCTTTGTTCAACCAAACTTAAAAATTGTCAAAGTTATGATAGCTTACAAAAAAAATTACTGGTAAAAGATTTGTGTGTTAAGACTTCAAATGAATTTTGCCCCGTTCAGAAATTAATTCTTATCAACTGATTAATCGAGAAAAACACGTAAAAATGTTGTAATTAAATTACTATGGCGCGCTGGATCTTTCTTTAGGTTGAAATCAGGCGCTTGGTCGAGTGATCAAATGCTGTTACTAACGCTCCTGGCCCTACGACAGCGCGAGTTCAAATCCAACCGCTGCCAACGTTAAAATTATTTTTTGCTTAAGCTGCATTGTTTAGCAAAAATAGTAGTATGGTAGTATGGTAGCTGCTAACTAAGATTTATACCAATTTCCCACTTTACATTTCAATGTATATGAAGTTTTAAAGCGTTTTGACATGTGCAAAATAAGCTCTTTCTTACTTTGTCAAAAGATGCTTAAAAAATATATATATTTGTCATGTGGGCTGGTTGGATTTAAATGACAAAATGTTTAAAAAAGTAATGGCAGCGGTGGGATTCGAACCCACGCCATCGAAATGACTGGTGCCTAAAACCAGCGCCTTAGACCACTCGGCCACGCTACCTGATTTTCGTTTGTCAACTATTTACAACCTCGAGGCGATTTTATTTTATTTTACTTGTTTAAGAATAAAGACAGCGTAGAGGTTCGAACCCATGCTAAAATTATTCAATTTGGTTTTTCAAATTTCGATTTTCGATAAAATAAAAAATGGTTTACATATTGTAACAAATAAGCCATTTTCATATTTACTCAAAGTTGTTATCTGGATTTAGTCCCGTGTTAAATTCTTCTCTCTATCACGTGGGCTGTATCACGTGATTTGTTTGTTAAAGTGTATTAAATGTTATATATGGAGTATTCGTGTTACGAGTTAGTAAACGATTGTACGAAAATTTACGTAATAAAATAAAATAAATATTAATACGGCTTTTATACAAAAGACTACTTGTCAAAAATAGGTTACACTATTATCCCATTATTACATTCTCATATGATATGATCTAAAATATTAACAATATAACTACGTTGTTGTTTTTTTAATACTTTTAAATAAACGGGTCTTTAAAAAAACAAATTTTTAATCATAAGCTGCTGACTAAATTTAATTTCACTTTACAACATTACATTCGAATATAGAATTTTGAAGCTTTTTGTCTTGCGTAGAACCAGCTTTCATTTTTTTTTTTGTCAAAGGCTGCTAAAAAAATAAAACCAACTACGCCAATACAGCAGGAAATATAATGGTCGTGTATTTACAAATTACAAAAATAATGGCAGCGGTGGGATTCGAACCCACGCCATCGAAATGACTGGTGCCTTAAACCAGCGCCTTAGACCATTCGGCCACGCTACCTGGTGAATAATAGTGAACTATTTAAAATCTTTGCCCAGTAAAAAAAACGTTAAACTTTTTAAAATTAATGACAGCGGTTGGATCGAAACCAAACTAAAAATATTTAATATTTTGGGGGGTTTAAAATTACGATTTTCAAAAAACACACATATATATCCCATAACTATACCCTTATATAATATGATCTTAAATGCAAACAATAACTACATTGTTGTTTTTTTAAGATACTACCAAATTAATATGTCTTCTAAAAGCAAATTTTTAACAACTAAACTTATACCGTTATGGCATTAACTGTGTTTAAAAAACAACCTAGTAACGACCGCGCGATGATGCTCACCCTCCAAATTTGTTATTTATCTGAAAATTTGATTTTACAAGTAGTGTGGTATATTATGGTAGTAAATTAGGCACACAAAAGTATTTTTTAAAGGCTTTGGTTTCGAGCAGTACCAATACGACACTATTTGCCACTGAGCTCGGCGTTAACTAATTGTTTAAAACACGTCATAACAGCACACCTTTTTCTAAAATTCATAAAACTTTTCATCTTATAAAAGTGATAAGAAAAACACAACTAGGAATATTTTGATTACCCAAACAACCGTACTGTTTGCCTAAAGTTTTAATGTGGATAATAACATACAACCCCCTAAGTACACACCTATTTTAAACAATGATCCTTAAAAGATATGTTTGGTGGTTAATTAGCGCGAGGTACAAATTGAATTAATGTGTAAAAGTATTTAAGAAAAACATCAAAGTTATAATTTTTATGGTTTTAAATACTGTTACAATAAAAAATATTCGATTATAAGTGAATAAAATGTTACGTTTTAGATAAAAGGTTGTAACGAAAACACCAACAAATCTATATCTTGTTTAATATATAAACTTGAACTTTATCTATGTTTTATGTTTATTGTGTATTACGTATTTACACCCTGGCAAAAGCTCTTTGTTTAAATAAAAAAATATTGTATAAGAAAAACCTGACCTCAAGTTTATTTGTGTAAAAATATTGTTACTATAAACATGGCAACCTAGATGTTGCTATAAATTACTGTTAGAACCTAATTTGAAATTGTATGCAAAATAAATAAATCAACTTTATGTATACATATAAATTAAAAATCGAAGAATTATATACAAAGTAACTTATATAACTTGCTAGGGTTCAAATTATTAATATCTCGTGATGAACTCTAGTACCGCAAACTTAGTACCAAACAAAAACTAAACATGTCTAATTAATATTGTAAGTATACACAAAGAAATATTAGTATGTTTATTAAAACATACTACAACTCATATAGCTAAGCACAAGCTCTAAGCCCTAAACTTTAATCGAAATGCCTTAATTACAGACCTCGACTTTTTCCTTAAAAAAAACTAAATTAGCAAGTGATGATAATCCCAATCTTGAAACAACCTTTCTTAAAAACATTTGTTATATATATCTTTATTCAACCAAACCGAAAAGTCCTTTTCTGCCTCATTCAGATTAATTTTTATCAACTGATTAATCGAGAAAACAGGTAAAAACGCTGTAAGTACATTTAAATTACTGTTGCGCGGCAGGCATTACTTTAGGTTAAAATCGTTAAGCTTGGTCAATTATTTGAATGTTGATGATAAAGCTACCTAGCTCTTCGACAGAGCGAGTTCGAATCCCGCCGCTGTCAACGTTAATTTTTTTTGCTTAAGTTGCAGTGTTTACAAGTTTTGACTAAAAATTAACAGTAGATTTTTTTTTATAAAACATCGTGCTCTTTATTTTTTTGTTGAGGTATTTTTGTTTTGTAAATGCGAGAAAGGAGAACAAACAAACAAAATGTCACAAAGAAAGAAAAGAAGCGCTCGGGATAGCAGAACCCCACACCGCATGAAGCACCTTGTAAATATTACTTTAACGAGATAAAAGAAAATGTTTGCAAAGCAAAGTTAAAAGTAGACAGATGAGAAGTTTCTTTTCTTTCTTTGACGAATGACAATCTAAAACAAAAAAAATCATTTTTAAGTTACTATTGCTGGTTTGAAGCTGCCATACTTGTTACATGCGTTTGTTAAATGCAAATTAGCTTTTTAATGTTAAACTTACTTAAGCTTGAACAGTAGTTGGAGCGGAAAGAAGCATGCACATGAACATGTTGCTACTGTTTTCTCCGATGGCACATGGGTTGACAAGATCGACCTTCTTGACCTTTTGTTCGGCGATTGCGACTCGGCTAGCGAGGGCACTGACATCTTGCAAAACTCGGTCCATCTTGCTGCTGAGATCTCTGACCAGGTTTTCGACGCTGCCGACTCGGCTGTTGACCTTGTAGATGGCATCTTTGTTGGCTTTAATGTTTCCGTTGGCGGAATCGACGGCTCTGGAGACGCTGTAAATTTTGCTGTAGACGGAACTGAAGCTTCGGCTAACAGAGTGTCTGTAGTCGTTGAAAGTCCAGCATGGCTGTAAATAAATAAAAAAACTTAAGGAAAGTGACAAATTTAACATTTTTTATTAAGCTTTGCTTTAAAAGTTAACTTACAACCCAACCGGCATCAGCCTGGCAGACGAAAGCCAACATAACAATGCAAACTGCTGCTGCGATTTTCATTTTTGTTTGTGTGTAGGAACTGTGGATATATTACCAAAATTCTATAAAAATTAAAAGAACACAGAAATTTAGGAATGATATACATTTACATAATTTTTTTTATTATGTCAATTTTTCTAACACTAGCACAAACATACATTATACTTGTCCATTTTAACTGTATTACCATATACAAATGATTAAACTGATAACTCTTGTCTTAATTCGATTGGTTTATATACCAGTTGCCGGATTATATATTTTACGTTTGTTTTATTATATTTTCGCAACTGGTAACTTAACTAAGTACTTCAATGCGTCAATTTTATGTAAAAACAACATCAATGTTGGCATTGCATATGTTATTATAGCAGCACACGCATAACGAGCTTTTAACCAACACCATATAAAGGAACAAAACTAAATATTGAATAATAAATAAAACACGGCAATATTTTTTATATTTTTCCAAAATAAAATTATATTTTATAATTAGCATCTAAATAATAAATAATAACTATTATGGGTTTTAATTTTAAAACATAGTTTATAACTTAAAAAAATTTAAATTAAATCTTTATAATTTATAAACAAAGAGTTAAAAATCAAATGATGGCAATTACCTTAGAATTTATTCATTGTATATTTTTAATGTATATGCTACAAACATAACAACAACAGATTGTGTTATTCCAACGTCCGAGTAAAAACACTAACTTCTAACGTAGGTTGTTGTATTTGGTACATTTTCATTGATCAATAAAATGCTCGCTAAAAAAATATTCTTTAGTAAGCTTGCTTTAAGTAACATTAGTTTCACTTTTTAAAAAAGGTGGGGTTAAATTATTAATACGATTAGAGAAATTATATTTGATATGTTTGATTTTAATTCTTACTGCATCAACATAATTTAAGTTACGTTTTCACCTTTTTTACAAAAAAGTAAATATAAAAAAGACAAAAAAGTGATTGCATAATAATTTTTGCTAATAATTTTGTAAATATACTTTGTAAAATTATTATAAACGAATTAAATTTCTTTAATTAATTGTTGTTTTCCAAAACACGTGTTTTGAACAGCTTAAACATTTTGCCATGACAAATAATCGTTTGTTGATCTTTGACACATACTCGTGAACCTAATGACGTCTTTGCCAATGTGCAATGTAAACAACCTTTATTGTTGTCAACGCTGATGTTACAAAATAATATGGTATGTGTTGTTTTTATTAATTAAAGTAACAAAACAACATTGGGTAAAGCATTGCATTGTTATTTTAGTACTTGAGTAAAAACAACACATATTGTGGTTACCCAAATGTCAACAGTTTAATGATTTTTAAAAGATTTGTTTAAGTGGAAGTTTCATACGCATTTGTTGTTTTGCATAGTTTTGCAAAAAATGTTAGAATTTTTTCTATTTCTAAATTAAATAAATTAAATTGTATTGCCATTTCTTGGGTTAGAATGCTCTAACATTATTAGCAATAAAAAATATGAATTGTTTTTTTTATATTAAATGCAAAAGCAATGCCATTTTGTATAAAACTTGCTAAATCGTAGCTCATAGAACTGACGTAATGATTTAAAATTACGTAATGTAGCGATAAATAACGTAATATTAAAGCTGTGCTTAGACTACAGCTAAAACAAACTTTACCAATTAAATTCCACTTAAAAAATAAAATATAATTTTTTATATAAAAAAAATTTATTTTAAATATTTTCAACTAATATAAAAAATAATAAATGAAATAAAAATAACCACAAATCTAAATTTGATTTTTTATTAGATTTTTTAATGACACACCTGTGCACATAAACCTAATACACGACTCTTATAGATTTAATTAAAAATGGTTTTTGGTCAAGGTCTATGGCACATTTAATGAGATTTTAGGTATTTGTTACAACAATAAAAGTCTAGCTAAGGCAAGCTGTGAAACTTAGTAGCCACGTGTTTGTAAGTTGTAAAGTACTTATATAATTAAAAAACTTTTTTTTAATTTACAAAATCAACAATTTTGAGAAAGGGCAGGACAAAAAACAGAAAGTTTATGGAGTTTGAAAGTTTTAGAAGGCCTTATCGGAAACTATTTAAAAATGAACCGCGCGAGGTTCACTCGTTTATGTACGATTACCAGGTGCTGCATTATATAGCGATAAGCATAATGTAAACAAGCTACAGAAATCGATATTTACGACCAATTAGTAAAACCCGAGCTGCTGCGTGCAATACCCTCCCCTTGCCTTTTTAAACAACTCATTTTTTTCTTTTCGCGGGAAAATTACACGATTTCAACTCTTGTCGGGGTCAAAATGTTCGAGTTTTAAAGTTAGAGTAAACAGGAACGAGTTGCGGCGACCGTCTTTGCACTTCGCAGTAGAAGCCGACATGGTTTTTCTTGTAGTTAAACCACCCTACACTTTAATGAGCGCTCATTAAATTGAATGTTGTGTACACATATGTCAAAGTCTTAAATATTGAAAATAAAAACACGACATAATATTGAGGTTTGCATAATTTTTTATCCTTTTTTGAGGTTCATCTTTTTTGCCAAATAGACAAAGATAATAAGGCCTACTAAATGCAATACATAGGGTCTAAATATAAAAAAAATTAATATAAAAATTATTTAAAAGAAAGTTTAAACATTGAACATAGAAGTACTTTCCCCTGAAATATTTGTATTAAGCACGAAGATATTAATATTTGTATTGCTTTAATAATTGTTTGCTATTACTTAATCATCTTATCACAGTATTTTATTTAGTGTTTACTTTCGCACCAAAGTTAGGTTGAATACATATGAAAAAAAGCTGGTGTATTGTTATCGTACTTTTCCATTACTTGAAATAAGAAATAGTTAAACTATTATTTGAGAACCAGATTTTAAGCAGTAATTAAACTTATGGTATGTGTTAAGGGAGTTACAGTTTACCGTTTTTAAAATAGCATTTTTAACAACCGAAAAAAAGTATAAGGGAGTAGGGTACGCTCGCTTGTATTAAAATAGAAGGTTTTAGATAAAAATTCGAAGTCTAAATGCAAGAAAGAATAGCAACTTTAGCATAGAATTAAAATACGATAAATCAATTTGTTATATAAGCATGTATTTTAGACCGTTTTATGTTTTAAGCATTTGTAGCCACTTGTAGTTAGGTTTTGGTATCGCCGATAGCGCTTTAACATTTTTTGAAACAGGTTTAACAGAAATTAAACCGGCGTTGAAGTATTTTTTTTTAAATTCAGGCAAATTAAAAATTTAAAAACTTAAAATCGAAACTTGATTAAAATAGAATGAATTTTTTTGTTTGGACGTGCAATTTGCTTCTGCTGGTCAATGTTGTTGGGGTAACCAACTGCCAAGGAAGCTCCCACCATCACAGAAGTCGAGCCATCGACGAAACAATAGACCAAAAATTTTCAAGCTTTGTTCCCAACAAAAGAGAACAAAAGTTTATTGATGAATGCCTGACCGGAGAAATGTAAGTATTTTAATAAATTCAGTGATAACAAAAAAATATATTAAAAGTCTAAAAGTGTAAATGTCTGTGTTTGTTTTTTATTGTAAAAGGACAGAGGGGGTAAAATAAAAAAAGATGGTTTTAGTTATCTGTGAGCGGCAGGCTCAATTGCCCATATTATTAGTGGGACTCAAACCCAGGATCCTTCGCACAAAACCCGAAATAAAACACGGGACGTAGATTTTGTAAATAACTGTAGTAATGTTATCTTTTTTTACAGAAGAATTATTTTTTGTAATTTTAGGGCTCACCACCGAAATTCAACAAAATGTAATGCAATGCGTTCTGTAGCCTTCCAAATGAGAGAAAATAGCGCTCTGAATAGAATTCGACGTAAGTGTGCATCAGTCAAAATAAATCATAAAATAAAAAAAACTTCAATTTTTTAATAGAATTTTTTGTCATCAATGTTTTCCAAAGGTCTACACAATAGCAATTTTAACTTAAATTGCTTTTAAATAAATTTTATTACGGAATATTTTTTTAATTTCAATAAAATATTGCATTATACTTTTATTTAAACCTTTTTGACATTTTGGTAAACTTCTAGTTTAACTTATCACCCAGGTTTAGCAAATTTTAACTTTATAGAAACTTGCAAAACTTTTCGAGAAGATAGAGGTAAAATGGTGTGAAAAGCATGCTGTAATTAAGAATAAAAATATAGATTAATAATTCTTTCATAATTTGCAATTTTAGCAGTTTGTGTTTTGTGGTCCATAACATTGCAACCTATGCGCTTTTCTTGTGGCTTTTGAAATGTTAGCAGGCTAACAAATAAGTTTTTTTTTTAATTTTAACATTATTGCTGAAGTTACTTGGTAGCAAAGAAATGGTTACGATTTTGAACCATTAAATTAAAATAAAGAGGCAGTATTTTTATATTTTGAAAAAAGAAATGTTATTTAATTTATGATCTTAATAAATAAAAGGACTTATTTGCTATTAAGTTAGGTTACAGTTAAAAAAATTAATTTTTTTAAATTTTTAGAAATTAAAATATTTTTACCGCCGAACATTTTTAACTTGTTTGTTAAATTTTAGGTGACATCCAGAAATTGCAAGCTAAATACCCAATAGGTAGGTACAAAGGATTCACCTTAAATATAATTTAATGGCGTCGTGAAAGAGCGATAAAGATAAAAAAAACTTAAAACATGTCAAAATAATCAAAAACATATCGAAAGTATGTTTTCTTATCAATATAAATCTTGTAGTTTTGACTTTAACAAAGATTGTCTTTATGTTTAAATTAAACAATGTAATTACAATATAAATATTTTGTCTAATCTTTTAAAAACCGTATATATATTTTGTTGGTGTGTTTTTTAACATATTTATTATTAATATAAAAAGACGGCTTCGGGCCCCAAACATTGAGTAAAATATATGATATCTAATCTGGTGATTATAAATTTTATTTAATATATTTTTCGACAATTACTTTGCCAAGCGGCTTGGCAGAAGTTTGTACAGTTTTGCCCTATGCAAAAACGCTTCAACATAAAAGCGGTGGAATCAAACCAAGAATCTTTTGCATAGAATTAATGAAATTAAGTTTTTAAATCACTACCCCACGTTACCGTTTAAATGTTTTATTAAAGATCACATGTTTTTTTCGCAGCTTTGATTATGATGAACCAACCTAATGGGCGACATCGATATAGAAATGAAATGCTGGATATGGTGTCTTCCTGTTCAGTCTATTCGAACTCAGTTAAAGAGAAGTGGAAGAAATTTTTTCGAATTCGAACTCATTCGAAAAATAGGAATTTCGAAAGCTTTAATGGTGATCGCATTACCCAACAAATAGTCGGCGACAATGAAATTGAAATGGAACTTGACATGGGACTATACAATAGGTTAGTTGGTCAAATATATCTTTAACGTACACAATTATCATGTATCAAATATATATATAGAATAAACAAAACCAATTTCCGCTAACATAAACTCTTATCTATGATAACATGATAAATCTGTATTACTTAAATTGTTTAACATAACACGATTTTGCGTCTACTTAATGTATTTGGTTTTCTTGCTTGTTTAAAGATCAAAATATTATCAACATCAGTTGGTTGCAGCGGATCTTTCCATATTAAGAAAATCACCATGTCAGATGGACGAAGAGTTTGGTAAATATGAGCTTAAGGTTCGACAAAATATAAATAATGCCTTCAAGGTGGTTCATCGAAGCAAACAGGTATAAACTTCTTAATAAAAAACTTTAAAAATAAGCATTGAAAGTTTGACATATGTTTGTATAAGACTTAACAAACCACATCAATAGGCTTTAAATGAATACATTAGAAAAAAGCATTTATTAATGTCATTTTTTGTTATTTATGTTATGATTTATATTTGCTTTGTAGTCAAGTTGTCCAACATTAGATGGTTACATGATGATAGCTGATTTAGACGTAGAAAGCATGGGCGATTGGTTGTTAAATTCTTCTGAGCCTCTTAGACTACGCATAAATCTTACGCCCCAATTTCAAATTTTTGGTGGTTTGTATTTCTGTGTAATTGTTTTTTTTTTTAATTTGACAAAACATTGATCGCGTGTTTCTATTTAATCTCTGATCACAATACTACATAAGGTCATACGTGCAGATATGTAGACTTTTTGTAGACATACCAGCTTTTGTGGCTTGGTGCAAGTACAAACATTTATTATGTGTTTTGTATTGCGGGTATGGGCGAATTAGCCTTTGTTGGAAATACTTTAAATAACAGCTAACAACTACCTACGTACAAAATCTCTCGCACAGGTCATTAAATTGACTTTATGATCAGGTTCAGGACAAAATCTACAAAAATAATTTAGTTACGATAATCCAGAAGTATCAAATACTTTTTTTAGTCGTTTTTGCTAAAATCTTTCTAAATTACATTTTGCTAAAATCTTTTCTAAATAATTTCAAATACATATTTAACAGAACACCAAAAAATTTTCTTGTCATATTCAAAATAGCCAACCGATGTTCTCCGAAGGTTTTTTGTTTTACTTTTTCAAACAGACAAAATTATTTTTTCAACAGGAAACCGAACAAAAGAAAATGGCACTTCAAACATTTTAAGGGAGGTTTTGTCGTTGCATTTTCTCTTCAAAGTTGGTCACGCCCAGCCGCAAAATACCTATCTTGATTCTCAGCATGGTCTGGCAGCCATTTTTTAAAAACATTTTTGTTAAGACGATATCTACTTATTGTCTCAATGTAGTTTAATACTTAAACATTAAAATCATACATAAACATTTTATTTTATTGCTTTTTGCCCAACTCAAAATTTGTTTTCGTTTTTTTAGGCCTTATTCGAAAACGCAGAGGTTTAATCAAACATACCTCAAGTCAGCATGCAACCAGTAGATGTCAAAGATGGAGCTATCCTTACACTTTGGAAACAACCGAGGTGAACATTACTTATGTGGTAGATGCGTGAGATTATATAGGATTAGATAAGGACATCTCGACAAAAATCGTGTTTCAATTTCTTATCCTAACTAGCTTAATTACGAATTTGTCAGAGATTACAATTTAAAGTGCACTTCCAACATGCGCTTATTTAAATTTTTGAACCTTTCTACAAAGTAAAAGTTATTTTGGGTTTTAGAATTTTATAATGTTGTCGCCGGATTTCTGGGATATTGGAGAGTGTTTGGGAAGGTGTGATTATCCGCTAAGCGAACGTATGAACTCAACAAACCATGGAATAGTCATGAGCAAGGTTTTCAATACCTTTCTTTTATTTGTTAATTATCGACAAAGTTTTGTAAAATCTAACCTGTTTTGTATACTAACTCAATGTTTAGGCTTTATTTAAACAAATTCAGCTTTAAATCCATCAATATAATTTTTTTAAATTGGTCATAGGCAACAAGGTTGTTTTGTGTTTTTTAGCAATTGCGGTTTAATCCAACCCCTCCTGTTCGACCAACGATCAACTGCGTACCAATCGAATTTCGCGATCTTTATCACGTGCACATAATCACCCAACCAGAGCGTGTTTTACAAACTGGTTATGTGTCCAAGCTACAATCGACACAATGTGGTTGTAGCTAAAACAAAATGACAACATAAATAGCTGTGTTAAAAACACTGGTTTTTGTTGTATATAAGTTGTAAACATACCTTTTTTTAAAGTGGTTAAACATTATTAAAGCTTTTCATTGCAATCATTGGCAACTGCCAGACTATTTATTTGATCCTTTTGATAATAAAAGCCCTGTTTTTCCTGATATTATTTGTTTTCGCCAATATAACTTGCTGTGACAAAAATTTCTATTGATTGCAAATATACGATAAATTTTGATATTCCTTACATGTGGCAGTTTTTTGTTAAAGATAAATTTTTACACTTAGGACTAAAGTGCTAAAGTGTTATGCCATTGTCGCTTATTCTATTTTTTAACATGTGTACTTCGTATATAAAAAAATCAATCAGAGTATATTTTAATTGTATATAAATAACTTATTTTTTAATTAGTAAACAATTAATAAATATATTACAAAATTAGTTGTATTATTTATTTTGTAAATAAACAATTTAAAAACACAAAATTTATGATTTGAGAAAGCATTAACCATAATAACTTAAATATTTACAATAAGACTTTAGTAACGTTTTCAAACCTAATGTTTAAATTTAAAAAAATTTTATTATTTTACTCGAATTTAACTTTCACATTTTTAATAAAAGTGTTGCCTATTTGTGGATTATATTTCCATTACGCAAAGTTTAACAGCTTTAGTATGGCCCTATAAAAAACAGACGTGTAATTTAAAGCTTTCTACAGTGGCTAACAAATTAACACGAGAGCTGACAACACATGACTATAACCTACACAGCTGCAGAAGTTGCCACCAAATATGGCAATTTGATTGTGTTAGTTGTCACCTTTATGTATATATAAAGCAACAGTTTATTTCATTCGACATCACATCATTTCATCATCTTAGCAATTGTGTGCTTACTTCGTCTTATAAGCTAACCTAGGTAAGTAAAAGTACTTGGTAATAAGTTACATAAAGTGTAGTAAAAGTTTGTAAATGTATGGTATGTATTTATAATCGTAATAAACGCACTGCTGCAGATTGTCAAGAGTAACTTTGATTTTAACTTTCTTTCAGATATCAATTCTCAACATGTCTGACTCAGAAGAAGATCAAACCGCTTTAGTGTGCGACAATGGATCAGGATTAGTCAAATCTGGTTTCGCTGGTGACGATGCACCAAGAGCTGTCTTTCCATCTATTGTTGGACGACCAAGACATCAGGGCGTCATGGTCGGCATGGGACAAAAAGACAGCTACGTCGGTGACGAAGCACAAAGCAAGCGAGGTATCCTTACTTTGAAATACCCAATCGAGCACGGAATCATCACTAACTGGGATGATATGGAAAAGATTTGGCATCATACTTTCTACAACGAACTCCGAGTTGCACCAGAAGAGCACCCAACCCTTCTTACTGAAGCTCCACTTAACCCCAAAGCTAATCGTGAGAAAATGACCCAAATTATGTTTGAAACCTTTAATGTACCAGCCATGTACGTTGCAATCCAAGCTGTACTTTCACTTTATGCCTCAGGACGAACAACTGGTACGTTGTATTTCATTTTTTTAATAGTGTTAAAACATTATCATATAAAGACTATTAACAAAATAATAACTTAAATTTGATTTATAGGAATCGTTCTTGATGCTGGTGATGGTGTTTCCCATAACGTCCCCATCTACGAAGGTTATGCGCTCCCACACGCCATCGCACGTTTGGATTTAGCTGGTCGAGATCTTACCGACTACCTCATGAAAATCTTAACAGAGAGAGGTTATGCTTTTGTCACCACAGCCGAGCGAGAAATCGTTCGAGACATCAAAGAAAAATTGTGCTACGTCGCACTTGACTTCGAACAGGAGATGGCCACTGCTGCTTCATCTACCTCTTTGGAAAAAAGTTACGAGTTGCCAGATGGTCAAGTCATCACCATTGGAAACGAACGATTCCGTTGCCCAGAAACCCTCTTCCAACCTTCATTCATCGGCATGGAATCAGCTGGTATCCACGAAACAACTTACAACTCCATCATGAAGTGCGACATCG
Source organism: Corella eumyota (assembly GCF_963082875.1). Lineage (NCBI taxonomy): Eukaryota > Metazoa > Chordata > Ascidiacea > Phlebobranchia > Corellidae > Corella > Corella eumyota. Next base: position 7,769,160 of record NC_137490.1, read on the forward strand.
ACATCCGAAAAGATCTTTACGCCAACAATGTCCTCTCCGGAGGAACCACCATGTACCCTGGTATTGCCGATAGGATGCAGAAGGAGATTACTGCTCTTGCTCCAAGCACCATGAAGATCAAGATCATCGCTCCTCCAGAAAGAAAATACTCCGTATGGATCGGAGGCTCCATCCTCGCATCTCTCTCAACTTTCCAACAGATGTGGATCACCAAACAAGAATACGACGAAGCCGGTCCATCAATTGTCCACAGAAAATGCTTTTAAGTTAATAACCAATCAATAATTTATTTTTAAAATCAAAATTTTAGAAGTAATGTTATTCTTATTAAAATAAAATAAATTTCAAATTATGTTTGTTAATTATTTTTAAAAATCGGCATAGTGAAAATAGAAAATAGTAACTGCAATAAGCTTTAGCTTTAGAAAAAAATTGTTTGGTTCAAGGTTGTGTTTTTAGGAAAATATATTTAAAGGTAGAATATATTTTTTTGGATCGGCGATCTTGGCGAATTATAGCTTCTAACGATTGAAGCGAATTTTTAAACAATTAGCCAAACGCTTTTTCTAACAACAGCCAAGAAAGCATTGCAACTAATAAAAATATATCAAATACAAAACATAATTCATGGAATTATATTTTATACAAATCATTAAAAAAACATAGAATAAAAGACTGATCAACATGCGAGATTTAGTATAAATTTTTAAAAAGATCGACATATATGCGCAAATTTGATGTTTTAGTTATTTTATGACAGTTAAATAGACTTTAAACACTTAAATACTCGCTTCATCAGAATATGCCCCACTGTCGTTTGATACGTTAGTATCCGGACTGGGGGTGTATTTTCCATAAAAATTGTTATCGTTATTGTTGTCAGAACTTATAATTCGATATTTTTTAGTTTCGTCTGAATGCGGAATATCTGTCTGAGTAGCCGCGTTTGTTGAAGGAGGGCAAATGATTGGCCTTGGTATCATCCTAACCAATCTTGTACTGTTGTTCAAATCTGCTAAAAATATTTTTAAAAAAATCATTAATAGTAAGTCCAGTGTCTAATTATGTAGTTACAGCAGTATAGAAAAGTAATACCGTTATAATTGATTTGCTTGTAAACTTCAGGTTTCGGATTGACTTGCTTTTCTGCATGTTAAGTTACAAAACAATAAAATTTTCATTAAATAGTTACCAATGGTATTGTTAAAAGTTTATGAAAAATAAATGTACCACAACTCGAAGAAAGTTTTATAGAAGCTGTGGAGTGAGTTCTCGAAGCAATCGAAGTGTTTCTGCTTGCATGAAATGTTCCGTTTAACCTATTTTAAAAACGAAAAATGCTTAAATTTTTAAACCTCCACAAACCTAAAAAATTTAAACACAATTTTATAATTGATTATTGCTACAAGAAGTTTTTATTTTCACCTCGTTTTTTGTTCGCTTAAACTTTCCTTTCCTTTAACCCAACGTATCCAAGAACTCGAAATTTCCTTTTTCATTATACAATGAAAAATAAATATCCAAAAACCTTAAATTATTCAATCGTAAATGTTATAATATATGCACACAAGAAAATTTACAAAAATATAAATTCAAAAAAAAAAAAAACTTCAAAGTTGGGTAAGCAAATGGCTAGGTTTATTACACAAAACTTTTAAGTTACAGGGGGTCGGATAAGGCTTATCATACAGTCGGATAAGGCTTATCCTATAATATGGTTTATTATGCATATTTACTGCTTAATCTGCTATTTATTCAACACGATTAGATAGAATTTACCGCTTCTTAATTCAAGATCAATCATTGTTGGTGATTTTAAATTAAAACAAATATTAAATTAATTCAAAGCTTAATCTAACTATTTTTTTATCAATTGCAAATTTAGTGAAACAATTTAAGCATCAATTATAAATTTTACCTTGAAAGCTGTTAAATATGACAAATAAATAAGAAAACACAAGAGCTGCATTTCCAATCGCTGCAAAGCTTAAACCCCATGTAATTCCAAGTAAAGCTAACAGACCTTTAAAAAAATATAAGTCAAAACTTATTTACAAAGTATGTAAGAGTACAATAATAAAAAAAAAACACAAATGTGAAAATACCAAAAACCCACAAAAATATTTAAAAATTTTGTACCTATGGCTCCTCTTAATTTTCTTGCACTTTCTCTTTTCACTGGTTTCTTAAAATATCTTGAATCCTTTCTTTGTATTTTTTTTGAACCCAAACCGAGTAACTGTCTTAGAACCAAATAGAATATAACAATATTAAACAAAAATACGATACCGAAAGGTCCAATTAATACATAGAAAGCAATTTCTCTTCGTAACCAGCATCTAAATTTAAAAAAAAGAAATAATTATAACCAGCAATCAAAAAAATAAATGAGTAAAAAAAAAATAGTTTGTAAAACTCAACATAAAAAAATAAAATAAGTAAAATTACTTACATGTGTTGATTTGGAACTAATATATATGATGGTTCGGTGGTAAAATGCAATATCAACGTAACTACTACTATCAGAAGCGGTATTCCTAAAATAATTTATTAATTCATTATTTTTGCTAGACTATACCAAAAATATAGCAATCTAAATTTAAAAAAATCTTACCCCATCCAACTAACGAAATTTTAAGAAAGTACTGTCGATAATAAGTGTTAAAAACTCGGACTAGAGCGATGTACATATTCAGTGCCTCTAAGCCCATCCACATGAAGGCGCTTAGGAGCATGTAATGAAGCACCGCTGGAATAGCTACACAACTTATCGAACTAAATAAAAAAAGTTAATTTAAAAAAATAAAAACAATATATTTAAGTGTAAAATGTATTTACAGATTCTTACTTGTATTCTGAAAATCTTAAAAATAAGAAAAACGTATTTCCTCCAATTAAAGCTAAACAAAGTGAAATCAAAATCTTTGATGGTAAATCCCTGCGAAGTTTTCTGAAAAAATAGTATGATATAAAAAAATTTAAAACAACGATTATGTTAAATAAAATTTAATGAATTAAATAACTATATTTACCCGACACATAAATAAGAAAGAATTGTTATTGTCAAACCCAAGACGGATAAGATACAACCAACGTAAGTGATAATCATTAAAATAAAATCGTGATCTTCTGGTAGTTGATTATGAGTCCCATGGATATCCTAAATTAAAATTAACAAAAATATCAACTATGAGGTACAAACAGTGATATTACTTAAAAAATGAAAAACAAAAGGTTTAGTTAAATTTCTACGAATATGTTTTAAAATAAATAAAATGATTTACTAAAAGAACTGCAAAGTTAGTCAAATGGTCGCACTCGCAGATAGTTTGATTTGCAGTTCTGCTAACTACTTCACAACCTTGATCCAACCAATTACCATCTCCACCAACAACATTCTAATCAAACACAATATTTAAATTCACATTTTTTAACCGTAAAGCACATTATAATAGTATATTGAAGCAAGATCAATCATAAAATTTATTCCTAATGGCATACAAATTTATAAAATTTGTTGTGTTGTTGATTTTTTTTTGTTGTATTGTTGAGATTTATAAAATTTGTTGTATTGTTGATTGCAGTCTCAAAAGATATATTAAAAGTTCAAAATAGTCTCAACGAGAATTAAGACCAAAAATATATATAAAAACAATAACTGGCAAAGCAAAATCAACACTTAAATAATCAAGAAAGGTTAACTCACAGGTGGTACCCAGAATACGCAATGCACTGGAGTGTTTGGTGAGATTGAAGAATGGCTAAGAGTGATAATGACTGGCTCGTTCAAGTTTTCAAGTGGAAATTCTCCTGTTAAATTTGAACTATATTAGTCACACCTTTATTTAAATATACATATGACTAAATGTTTTCTATAAAAATTAAATACCTAAATTCATAGTAAATGAATTGAAATAAATAATTCTTTCGAACATAAAATTTATATCTTAGGACTTAAATATAAACAATTTTCACGATGATCACATTTTGGTTAAAAAATGTAGGCTATCTGTTAAATTAAATGGTAACTTTTCAGAAAAAAGGTTTTTTTATTTTCTTTACCAACAGATGCAGATATAACTTGGGAGCTAACGTTGAACCTAGAGTCTTCTATAACACGATTTGCCCCAACAAACTAAACATAAAAAGAGTTTTAAATACGAGTTAAAAATAGAATATTAGTATTAAGAAATAACACTTGTGCGCATGATATCACAACCTACGTCGTATAAGGTGGAGTTTTTATAAACCACAAATTGTATTCTTTCATCGTTTGATATAGATGATGGAATTTGAATAGAGGCTTGAACACTAGTAGATGGAGATTGATTGATTCCAGACTGCATAAAAACAAAATATTGATGTATTTTTAAACCAACAAAAAATAATATTTTTAGAAAAAAATTGATGAATTAAGTCTTGGACAAAACAATTTTAAACCTTAATATTAAAACTTATTAAAAAATTACATCTTGTTTTTTTTCTTTTAAACAAAAAATTTCGTATTTTAAAAGAATAATTAAAAGCACAAAGGATAACTAACCTGGCCATTAAGTTTTAGAAAAAAATTGACGTTATTTTCCATCCCCCGTGTTACTGTCATGTCAATGGTTGTAGAATTCACAAAAGTAGGTTCTTCTCCAACATATGTTAATTTCAACGCACTTTCATCGACAATTTCGATAAAACTAAAATTAAAAAAGCTCTAATAGTATCTATGCAATTAATAAAATATTTAATAATTAAATATAAAATATGGGTGACCTAAATTTAATTTAACGTTTAACGAACTTTAAGAAACTGTTAATGGCAAGTTTATAAACTGGCATTAGTTTTATCATTGTTATAGTAAGTGTATAAACTTGATTAAAAAAATACTAAAAATGAGTTTTCTTACTTTGCATTTGCAGAAGTCAAATTTCCAGCAAGTTTTCGTTCTTCTTCCGAACTTAGCGAAATTGAACTTAAAGCCTCCAATATATTTTTTACATCACCACTTGAAATTTCACTAAGTACGCCGACAGCTCTTCGAAGAGTAAAAGCAATGTTGCCCATATCGTATGCACTTAATTCACCCGATTCCAGTGCTGTTATACCAGCAATGGCTTCAAAAACTAAAGTTGCATTTTCTAAAAAAAAACAATTAACTTTTTTTATTCGGTTGCAGAGAATTAAAGAAGTATTTTTCAATCTTTTTAAAATTAATTTTGTTTTAGTTGAAGTTACGATGAATTCTAATTATGGTTCGAAATCTTAGATTTCGAAACATATTGTTATTGTCAGTGTTTTTATTATGGTTCGAAATCTTAGATAAATACGTAATATTAGATTTATTAATTTAGTTAATATTCATATTTAAGTAATGTTTATGCATAATTTTGTTTATTAATAGAGATTAATTTTTAAAAACATCAAATGATTTCGAACCATATTTTATTTATCAAATAAATCTAGTTCTACCTGGTGTTATGATACTAAAAAAAAGTCTCTGTAGTTTCATGCTGGTTTCGCTTAACTGTTGACATCGAGAATAATCCACCCTTTCCCACTTCCCTTCATCATTACTGTAATGTATTATATTCATTAGTTAACACTTAATTTAATCTTATACAAATAAATCAGAATTTAAAACACATGAATTTTTTAACAACGTTCTGGCTTTTACTTTTAATACACAGGCTACCACAAGCGAATTAGGTACACGTTATCAAATAAAAAATCAAAGTCGAGAACCATCTTATGTAACAGATAAGATAACAACAACACATGTTAATGATCAAGTTTTAAAATTTATCGGTATAATAATAGAAACAAAAAATACCACTGTCTATAAGCATTTGCTGTAGTGGGAAAAGGACAACCTGATGTTAAAAGAGTATTTGGAGTCGATTTCGGCCAAGTGAAAAATCCCATATTATTATTTCCCGAACTTTCTTCGGGACAAAAACATTCCGGATCTTAATGTAAGTACGATCAATTAACAAAAAATATAAATGAAATTACAAAGACTAAAAATATTTTTAAAACTTTATTTTAGAAAGTTGTTTAATCAACGATTGTGTTAAATATCAAATTTTGTTAATAAACTATTTTTGATAAACCTTTTTTTTAATTTAGAAAACTACAAAAATTACCCAAACGACATCTTAATTCTGGAGTCAAGTTAACTTCACAGTTAATACCGAAAAAATCTGTAAGACATTCACAGCTAAACATAAAAAATATTTTTTTTTATTATTAAGGCATTTTTTATTAACTTGAAAAATTTAATCATTTAATCTTGACATAAACACCAACAATGACCGGTGAAATGCAATTAATAAAAACTTTGTTATCTAACTTGGTAATCGGATTAAATATGAATGTATATGAACAGTAAAGCCTATCAAAATTGTAAAATTTTCTTGACAACGTTTTAATATTTAAATAATAATCATAAACAAAGGTACCTGTATCTGTTAATATCATCTTTGCAGGTACCACCATTTAAACATGGGAAACTAGAGCATTCGTTTATAACCAATGCACAAGTTTCACCAGTATATCCTGGATCACATATACAACTCTCACTAAAAAAATCAAGTACTTGATAAAGTAGTATTTACTAGTTAACCATTTCTATAACATTAAATAACTAATTCATTTTTTTGTACATGTTTCAATATAACTTAGTAAAAATATAAGGTTTGAGTTTTATATTGTAGTTTTCTGAAACATTGTAAACACAAAGTTATTGTTGAAAATGTAACCAACAAATACTTCTACCCGTAATTGAATACCGTTTAATTATTTAAATTTTTTAATCTTTATACACAAAATTAAGTTTAAAACGATATGAATAGTTACACAAAAATGTAACCTTTGAAAGTTTTGGTACTATATATAGATTAAACTGTTGATTGCATACCTTCTACCATTATTAGTAACAAAATTGTTAAATACAATTAATTTTTATTTATATAAGTTAAATTAATATTATTTATTTAATAAAAAAACTCTCAAACAAATATTTAAATAAAATTCAATAGTATTAACTTAAACTAAGTCTATTACGTTCTATGCAAATTGTACTGAATTAAAATATCAATATTTTCACCTTGTTTCTGTGTTGTTACATTGCCCAACTCCATTACATTTTGAGATCGAGCATTCCCTTTCCAAATCTCTTAATTTCATTTCATCGTCGGTTTCCTTACCGCTAACTTCAACGATCATTTCGTTATCATTATCCATATTGGTCACACCATTCCCCAATTCATTTTTGTTAATATTTGATTGTATGATGTCATTTTCAGATTTCGTTACGTCATCATTTGAATGAGTGACGTGATTGTTTGAATTTTCTGTTTCGCCTGTTTTAGTCTCAGTTTGTGTGATTTGATTTTTAGAAGAAACAAACTTTTTTGCTATCTGTGGTTCAGGTTGTTTGATGTTTAAAAGCCACTGGCCAGCTACTCCAACGTTGGACCTTGTAGTTAGATAAATCGACATTGCTTGAGCGTTTGCCATTTCTTCCCGTATTGTAACGTGAATGCTGTTACCAACTAGGTAAGATGTCTAAAACACAGATTATAAGTATGTTAAATAAAGTAGCCAAAAAATACTTAATTCAGTTTATGATCCTTTAGTTAAGTATAATACCTTAGTGTTGCTTAAAACATTTAAAAGTAAAAAGTAATACTTTGTCTCTATATTGAAACGTAAATATTGTCTTTATGTACTTAATTTTCAATACCTTTGCTGACACAGATTCAGGCAGAGCGGTTGGAAAATAATAGTTAAAAAAAACCTTGGAACGTGAACCGTCTGTAGCTAATACCATCTGGAATGCGTTTAAAGTAACGTTAGAAGAATTATATTCAATTGGAGAATACCTAAAAATAAGAATAAGCACAAATATAAAAAATAAATCTAAAAAAATTGACATTAATATAGTAATATATTTTTTTTGAAAATATTTAAAAATATTTTATTTTATTTAAAGTAAAAGAACCTACCAGGTAACAACAAAAACAGATTTTGCACTAAATTCTGAATTCTGCAAGTCTCTGATGTCATCAGAAACACGCAATAAAGTACTGACGTCATCAGATTCTCGGAAATAAACAAATTCACTATTCAGTTCACTCCAGAAGGGAGCGATCAGTCCTACTTCGGGGGTAACCTCAGTGTTTAACCTAACCAACAAAAAATAACAAAAATAATGAAAATTTTTTATATAAAATTTTGTTTTAATAAAAAGTAAAGAGTTACCCTGAAAATGGATTCTTGATTGGTTGAGAAAGATTAAGAATTTCGTTTACTCCAAATGTAACCAAACCGTTTTTGTACACCTTAAAAAAATAAAATAAACAATGTTTTTTGCCATCTAATTAACTTAAATGGTACTATGCTTAATTTAATTTTTAGGTTTACTTTAAAATTTTTCCAACTTTCGATGTTCCTGTTTAACAGAATGTAATCTGAACAATTAGCGGTAGGCTTGACGTCACCAACGTGTTTCCCAAACGGCAAAAAATAGTCTGGCAATTCCTCAATACCTTTTACAAAAAACATTAAAAAAAAATAAAAAAAATAAATAAAAAAAAACATTTTAGTAACTTACATATTGGAATATCACATCCCTCATAACGTTCAAGTGGATCAGTTGTGTAACACCAAGGCGATGTATCGTTGTCCATATTTCGACAAAAATTACTTGTTAAATCTGCCTCTGGATAATATTCTTTTGTCCTGTAATGTAACAAATTATCAAGGTCCTGAATGAAATTGTATTAAAAAATAAGTAAAATTAAAATTAAATAAAATATTTTACCAGTGAATTAAAATCATTATTTAAGATAAAATTTTAAAAATATATAGAAATGTTTAAAAAGCGTTGATAAGAAGATCTAAGAGTAAATCCCTCACGAAATTTTTATTTTAAAGTTAACCTGAATCAAAGTAAAAAAAAACACTTAGTTTAAACTTTAAATGGTTTAAGTTTACGTATGGTGTAAATGTGGTGTATTCGTGTCCCATCTTTGACATTCGATCCCGGATAATGTTGTATGTACTGAACCCCTGTAATCTGCACCATTTCCCGTGTAACACTCTAATAATTATCGTTTTTTGTTATTATCTATATTTTATTAAGCCAGTAATTTATTATATCGAGGCACTAGGTTTAAAAAATGTTTTTTTTATTAATTTGTTTTTGATGTTTACAAAATAATTTTTTTACCCATTTTTTATAAATTTAAAATTGCTTTTTATTTTTATTTTTTATTTTTGTTAACTATATAATTTTTTTACTTCTTCTTTTATTTTGATAATATTATAATTAGTGTTTAGTTGTTAAAAGTTTAATTTATTTTTTTAAATCAAACAAGTTTACCTTTTTGTGGTTTTAAAATAATTTCAGAACTTGAAACTTGAATATAATTCGATTCATTTTCAAGTTGAACATTAGCAACAAAATAAATTATTCTTGGCAGTTGTTCGTCCAAATATTTCCAATAAATATTAACAGAATTGCGAGGCCTAAAAATGGATAATCAGTTAATAAAAATCCAAAGAAAACCTTTTCAAAATAATTGATCCAATAATTTACTAATACCCAATAAGCAATACACTCAATCAATCATAGTCAAAAAGCATACACCATGACTTTATAAGCATATCATCAGACAAGTTGTTAAAACGTAATTTGAGATGTTATGGGTGCAGTTTTCAAAACATTGATTTGCATGCAAAATAAATAGAAAAAGTGAAATATCAATATTATTACATTACACGTAATAGTTTAAAAACAAAACTAAAATCACAGTATCTTATAAATAAAATAATTCCTAATTTAAATTTGCTTAATCAATTTCAGATGCAATTAGCTATCAGTAAACGCCTTTATGTTTCTACAGCCCGACTAAATGTCAACCATTCTAAATAAGATTAAAATGCTTATTAGTTAAAAGATGATAAAATTAAACATCGTTTTTTGCATTACTCTTTGTTTAAAACTTACACAAAGTTATCTTGGTTTTCCGTCGCTGTATTTGATTGGTTAAAACAAGAACTAATCATAACGTCATCGTCAGTATAACTTGTCATAAATTGGCCAACGACCGAGTGGTTTACATTCATAGCTTGCAAGTAAAACGAAGTTATCTTGTTTTCTGGTAAAGATATCAGTTTGATATTAAATGGCACATTTCGTTCGTAATATCTACGGGGTGTGAAAATCTTGATATTTTCACTTTTGTTAGATGGTAAATAATCCAATGTATTGATTGCAAACGTGGAGTTGCAACCAGATGACGTAGCATCTGATGACGTAACAGAAAGTCCAAGAACAATCGTTAAAACCAGCGGTATCATCTGACGGTTATTTATACCACTTCAGTTTACAAAACAGTCCAAAAATATCGCGAAGTTTATTTCTGAAAAGCAAACGAATGTTTAAGTTTTGGGTCTACAACAAAGATTACATTGTTTTTATTGTACTCGAAATCATCCTTAGCGTATCGACACAGGGTGTGCTTCTTTGAAACACAACCAGTTTTTGCCTAAAAAACGCATGGTTCAAGTGCACTGCAAGGCCACACATGTGAACACAAATAAAACTGCCTTTTAAACTTAAATCAACAACTGTTTTCCTAATTTATCTTATCCACCATTTTGTGATTTTTGTTAATTTTTTTTCATCTTAACTTTTTACTAATTTCTGAAGAACCCGTTGCAAATCCAATTAAACTAAAAATGTTACTGTTTGCTGAACTACGCGCAAACGCTAATTTAATCCGCTAAAAAGCGACGGTTATTAATAAATACGCCTGATAGATCGCCTTATGAACTAGACCATGACATTTGACACCGTCGCAGATAGAAAACACCTACGCAAAGCAAATTATGACCATGCTCTTTTCCTTTTCTAATGGACCGTCAAATTTTTAACAGTTAAACATAGAATTTAAAAAAAAATGAAGCTCATCTAATAAAGCTTTTTAATCTAATTTTCTTACCATATAAAATCCTACATTATTTTTTTATGAATAATAGCAATCCTATATATAGGGCATTCTAAAGGGAACGCTATCTGAATTGTATTACTCATAAACGTTTACGCTGTATCCAATGTCATCAGACAAATCAAATTAGTTATAAATTACCTGCCGCAGACAAGTCTACAAAATTTTACTCTGCGTTAAGAAAAATACAGTTTTTTCCTGCTGTCGAGGGAATAGTCGTTTACCGCAATTGTTGCCATTCTCACCAAATATATTGTAACTAATAATTTCAAATGTAGACTTAATTTCCGAACTAAATAAAGGCCGGTGACGTTACACTAAAATTGTGTCTACAAAATACTACTTTCTTTACACTTCACGAACAACATTAACTTTGTTTCAGAATATTATCTTGGTATTCTACTACTATAGCCTGCCTATGAATCAAAATACATGAGTTCAATTAAATCAATCTGTTTAAACATTCTGAGGTTTTTGATACTGCTCAAAATATTTTAACTTGACTGGCTGCTTTACTTTAACCAGTTTTCTGATTAAGCGCATAAAACACAAAAACGCGATAATTAGGTGCGGGCTTTAGGCAGAATGCACCGAGAACGATTTACGCTTGCAGACACGTGGTTAATTTTTAAAATCTCGGTAATTCGCAAAAATGCAAATTGTGTATAACCTGATTTTTGTTTAATTCGTAATTGTTGCGTACTGACAAAACCTTTGGTCCCTACCACGCACCATTTATAAACCTCGGCTTTATCAAAATAAGCATGTACAAAGTGTACCTATCCATTTACATCAATTGTTCCGTATCTAGTTCGGATGTACGGCCCCAAGTGATCTACGCCGACTAATAAAATGCTCACCAATGTAGCGTAATAGAAAGGCTACACTTGCCAAGCGGTGTTGGTTGATCTATAAATATAGACCAAGCGCTTAATAGTATAATGCACAATAAGCAAGAGACTTTAACAAAGCTTTAAGCGTATTGTGATTGATATTTTCTTGATCTTCTCGTGATTTGTACAGCTTTAAGTTTTGCCTGAAGACGGAGAGTGTTTGACCGCATAGCCATATCGGCATGAAAATGCGCACACGAGCACCATACGAGAGTTTACGGTATATGAACGCATGAGAGGAATGCCTGAATAAACTTATGCACTTGTCTCCAGCAACATTATATTACGCTATCTCTCATAACGCATACATGGGTTCCGATTTTTTATACACAAAACACAGTGTTGACAAAAAAGCACTCGACAGAAAAGACAATGACATCACTTACTTATTGACTTCGAGTCTTTAAAACAAAACCTTTTTTCAACAAAACAACCTATAAACAAGTTAAGTGGCAATATTCAAAATGCAACGCCAAAATGTTTACGTACAGGGTGGGAATTTATGTAGTGGTAACCAGATATTAATAACTTAGATAAGAGTTACTTTTTATCGTGTATCTAAACCCCTCCGGCCCTGCAGTCTTCCTTCACACGATATAGCGTGCAAGTGCTCCGTAAACAAGAATTGTACTTTGAAGGGGTTTGGATAAATATAAAAAAGGAAATAACAAAATAATGCTTAATTTTTAACTTGCAAGCCTTTAAAAATTTAAATATCAAAAATCGTAAATTAAATTAATAGTAAATAAATATCTCAACCAAAATCAATTATTTCCAATTTACGTGGACATTGGGTTTTTTATTGACCCAGTTTTATGTACATTTCGCAATTTAAATCCTTTAAAAAGATAAAGGCAAATGTAATTGAGCCGAAATATGAATGTTATTACGTAAAAATATCAATAAATGTATAATTTCAAATAAGTGACGCGAAAGTAATTTAGTAAGGTACATTAAAGTTGATTGAGCAAATCAAATCACGACTAAAGAATTAAATGTAAAATTAGCAACAGGCCGAAAGGGTGTGTAGCAATGACGTTACACAGTACGTTGTGACGTCAAATCAAAAAATAGTTACGGTCGAGTATATTGTTGTTTATCGTTTTTTCCTGGAACGCAAAATAAATTTTTGAATTCTTCGACGTGCGAGTGACCTTAGCGGACAGTGTTAACGTTGTTCAGGTATTATAATCCAGTTAATTTACCGTGGCAAGCTATCTGCGGTATGGGATCTAAATATAGATAACACTTATACTATACCGTATGCTTGACATTTGACGGCGGAAGCTTCCAGGAAATTGTTTACCATTTTTTTTTTAAATCCTTTAAAATTTGATTAAATAAATTTATGATGTTTATGTCTATACACAAGTTTAAAAAATTATATTATTAAAACTTTTACTATAGCACTCAAGCTTTAAAGCGGAGAAAAAATAATTTAATTAGCATTTTTGAATTTAAAAATCAAAATAAATATAGGATACATAGGTATTATTATATATATATGATTTTTGACATTGCTATATCAAAAATCCCAAAATCATTTTTTACATAAATTTATATTTAATCCGACTATGAAAACAGAAAATGTTATATTAACCAAGTCTTTTACCAATTATAAAACATTTACCTATTCAAACAAGAAATGCTTATCAAATTTCCTTCATAAAATAAGAAACTAAAACTGAGGCAAAATAAATTGTTGTCAATGTCGAATATAAGTTTATTATTATTATTATTACTCATCAGCTTTTAGAATATACTACAGTGAAACTACACAACTACGACAAAACGCACTAACACTTGATCATTGAATGCGCGTGGAAAGGCAGAAAAGCCGAACATCCATGCTATCAAACACAAAACATTATCTAATTTTTTCTCAAAAATTTTTTTTCAAGTAATTTTTTTGCATACCACAAAATTTGATTAATATTTATGTTATTTAATTTGTCATTTTCTGCGCATTATTAATAAAGAGCAATTACTAAAACGTTATTAGTGGCGCTGTGAAGATTTTATTAGAACAAAATCAAAAAATTATTAAAGCAGAATTAGTTACTTTTAACACCATTTTGTGAAAATGAAAACGTGTTATATGAAAAATATTTTTCGACGCCGTTTTAGAAAAAAAATTGCTATTAAACTGATTGCTACTACACAAAAAAAGCAAATCTTATTTAAAAAAATTCAGAAACCAGCTTTTAGTTATTTTGAATTGGTGATCAACTACATATAAGACAATCAATTTTGAAAATTTTTAAAATCAGTAATTATTACGATTTTTTTAAACGAAATCAAATGTACATTTTCTAATTACAAAAATAAAACAAGGTTAGTTATGTGACGTATATCCATATAACATAAAGTGAAAAGATATATTTATGTGCTTTATAAAAGAACACTAGATTTCGACTATTACCACACCATCTGGATAGTTGTTAAAAAAATTAAAATGAAAAAAAATGAGATTAAATTTAAAGCCATCTAAATTGAAATCAACAAAATAGAATAAATTACAGGAATTTAAAATTGAAAAAAAAAACAATTGATGGTAAAAAATATAAAATGATTTAACATACAATCAGTGGTGTAACTAAACAAGCAATTTTTTTGCTAAATATTAATTAATTTTTCACTTAAAATAACCCAGGATTAAAGAATATACAGGAACATAATAATAATAATAATGATATGAAACAATAATTAGAGAAACACGATTGGCTATTTCAAACGCCAAATTAGCCAATCAGCGCTAAAAAAAACACACACAAAAACAAAATAAAAAAATTTGAGTTTTTTTTTACAATAATTACATTTCGAATGTGGTGTGCAATTGATTGTGAAACCAACACACATGGAAATTAGAAAAACAGTTTCTTGCCCGATCTATACACAATTATCATCAAGACTCGACCAGTTTTCGATTCAATTATTTAAAAAAAAAATTTTAAATTCTTGTCGGAGAGCATTAATTTTCGATTTGAATTCCGTGATATGATAAATATAATAACTCGTAATAATGGCAGAAATTTGATAATTGGTTTCAGAATAAAATTGCACTGGATCGAAGAGTGTCGTTTACATGCATTCGAACTCATCGATGCGATGTTTAGTATTTCCAGATCGAATTTGCTTGAGGGTCTTGTACTTGTCTCGGCCAGCTTTTACATTTTCGCTGTGTAAAATATCCATTTGACTCGACTGGACTTGGGTGTCTCGCAAGTCGTTCAACTGATTTTTCAAATCCTTGAATAAAAATTTGAAAAGGTTAATAACGAGGTTTGGTGTTTCTCAAATTATTTTTTTTTTGGGATAAAAAAAAATTGAACAAAAAATTAGTAACTTTTTTTAGAAAATTAGGTATATTTGAAATTAGTAAATTAGTTATTTTTGTTTTTTGGTAACAATAAATTTAAATTTAAATTTTTTACTTTTGTACCTCAAGTTGTTTTTGAAGAGCTTTATTTTTCTCAGATTCTGTCACTCTATCTTCTTCATTTCTATCGTTAGCTGCAACTTCATGAGTGAATTCACTCAAACCAGCATTGTCATTCTCCATCTAAAATATAAAAAAAATTAAAATTTTTTTTTAAAACCGAAAAAAAATTTGAAAAAATTTTAACCCTTAACTATTTTCACATTAATTTTTTTATACGGCATTAAATATAAGCCCACAAAAATCAAGAAATACGTTAACTAATTGATTGTTTGTACCTACATCTAAATCAACACATAGAATACAAAACTGTGCTTTAAATTGCCAAGTAAGTGAGGCAAGTATGTAAATTGCTTAATAATTTGCCGTTGCTAGCAGTAACAGTATTTTGAATACAAGAGATTATCTTTCAAGTTAAAATTAACAAAAAAATATTTTTCTGTATTTTATTCAATTTTTTTTCTGAAATTAAGGATATGTTTTATTAAAATTTTTATTAATTTTTTGCTAATGTTCGACTGTTGTTAAGATTGAAAAGCTGTGTTTGAATACAAACCATTGTGGCATATTTCATCTGGTCCTGGCTTATGTAACAAAAGGATAAGTTCTCCCTTTCAACCTAAGTGTTGAAAATACAAGATTTCATTAGAATCCAAATACACAAAAATAAATCTGGTCTCCTGTTAGTAAAGTGTTTTTTTCTTTTGGTTATTTTTTAAGAAGTATTTATCCACCATCCTTTTTATATTGCTCATTGCAAAATAAAAAAGAAAGAATAGGTAAGAATTTTTTTTTCGAATACATATAGATTTGTTTAGGAATCAAAATATTGTTTTTCTGATACAAACAATACAAGCAGCTTCTTTATTCGTTTTACATTTTTATCCACCACAAATTTGTTAGAAATTGAGAAGATTAGTTACTGGGTATTGTATCTATACCACAAAAGGTTATCAAAATGTAAGTAGAATTTTCTTCAGATTTTTTTTGGATAGATATTTATATTTTTAAAGATTAAGAAAGATCCACCACTTGTTTAATAATATAATCATGCTGTATGTACAAACCAGGGCAGCAAATCTGATTGCATCTTGTTGTGATAAAGGAAAATACAAATTCTCGTTCTCTACCTGAGAAGTTAGGTAAAAAGTTATTACCACATCCAAATTTGTTTAGTGACATTATTTTTGTTAATGGTATAATTTGGTAGGCAAGTTGTTTAAAGCACCAACCAAAACAGAACACAAATAAAAGGGCTCAATCAATTTTAAAACAACATTGTATTGAACATATTTGAAAATTTTTGTATATCTTCTGCATTAGGTAAGATGCATAGTATGCTTTATAGAAGTCCCATTTTTTAAATGTTTTTTAAATTTAAATACAAACCAGTTCTGCAAATCTCATAGCATCTTGACTGGTAAAAGGATAGGCTAAGTTTTCCCGCTCTACCTGATAACAAATTACTCATATTTATTGCAAGAAAATAAACTTTTTGTTGGCCACCAGTTAATAGTAGTGCATAGATGATGTTGAAAAAAGAAGGTCTTAGCTTCAAGTTAGAAGATGTTAGGCTGACAATATCAACTAAGTAAGAATTGCAATAACACCTCGGGTATAAGAATAAAAGCTTTTTTATAATTGAATTTTCTTGTTGAGGTTGTTGAATGATATGCCCACCAAAAATATTTTTTAAACGGTGCAACAGTTTTGATTCATTTCATTCAAAGTCAACATATGGTAGTGATAAAAAGAAGTGTTATTTAAAAGGCCACCAAATTTTATAGGCATTGTAAAAAAATTCCACAAAGTGTTGTATTAATTTACAAGCCCCATATTTAGAAAGCAATGTGAAATATTTTCCAGGTTGTTAAATTAAATTTTAAAGCGACAAATTTTTTATGAGATTTCAGTTATATCAGTAGAAGCAATTTGTTGCAGAATAATGACAATTTAAAATAAGGTAAAGAACATAGAATTTTTTGACACCATTATTATTTCATGCCGTAAGTGGATTTGTGTAAAGAATTTTTTACCAGTGCTGCAAACTTCTGGGCATCTCGATTGCTAAAGGGAAACGAAAGATTTTCTTTTTCCACCTAAAATTTTGATAAAACTCATGTTTTTAAGGTAAACGATGGCACCGGATTCAAAAAAAAATATCAAGTTTAAAAAGATATCACAATTTAAGTCAATTATTCATTAAATGGGAAGCCAATATTTTAAAGAATATTTCAGCTGTAACCATAATATTTATACTATTACCAACAAAAATGATCAAAAATTTACAAAAATTTCTTGAATATAATTGGTTAAAATCACCACTGTAATATTCCAAATGATTCGCTAAAATCATTTTGGTAAAAATTTAATTTAAATTAGTATGACTAATCTACTCATAAACACCAAGAATGAAAAACAAAAAAATGTTGTATGTGATAAACTTTGACTACTATCAATCGAAATGTCTAAAGTGTATTGTGCTAAAAGAATTATGTCACTTGGCAGAAACAATCAAAATAAAACTGAGAAATCTTTAATAGTTGTTTAGTAAATTAAGAAAGCTGTTAGGCACCCAAAGACAAAGACCTAAAAACTGTTTTATAAAGAACAGTATGTGCTGTGTTTTTAATGGTCTGTGGTTGTACTCAAAGAAAAATCTGACCTATTTTAATGTAAGAATAAGATATACAGACAGATAGATTCATGCTGCAAGAAAATTTTTGCACAATCAAATAACAAACCAAAGCGGCAAATTTCATGGCGTCCTGACTTGTGTAGGGATAAGCGGAATAACTGTCCAAATAAGGTGGAGCCTGTGCAGTTGGAATCAACATAGAATTTAGGGGTTACGTAATTTTAAACACAATGTTACTATACCTGTGCTGGAATTATTATATAATTGGGAGAAAATTTTTATTAAAGTTGTCAACTTTAATTGGTATTTAAGACACTTTTTTTCATCCCTTTTTAATATTTAATTTACGTTTTTTATGTTACAATAATTTTTTTTTTTTTTAAATATTATTTTTAAATGTTGTAATTAAACCATTATGGAAAATTTTTAATTTTAAACCTATATATGAAATCCTACCTCAGGCAATGGCATATCTTCTGTTCCCACATTGGTAGCCACTATGAGTGGTTCAGATTGACGTTGGTGTAATTCTTGCAACTCCGTTTCCTTTTGTAAGATGGCTAAGTTTGCTTCCTCAGCCTACATACAAAGTTATATAGAGTCAAAAAAATATTTAAAAAAATCCTTTATTAAAACCCCTTTTAACATATATTGTTGTACTTTTGATGGTATTGTTGATTTAATATTGGTACTGTTAAATTTAAGTCAATACAAGTGTAATACAAGCTACTGTATTAGTTAAAAATAGATATTTTTTTACCTTGTTTCTCCATTCTTCACTTTCCTTAGTTTTGTTTGCCTCTGCAACTCTCAGCTCTTCAATCTCGTTCAATTTTGCTTGAACAACTTCTTCCATAGCAGCCTTCTCCATTTCATTCAAGTCAGCTTTCTAATATAGTAAAGTTTGATCATTAACTAAAACTTAAGTGACATAAGATTGGCAAACTATGTCATATTTTTTAAATTAGTAAAAAAAAATTAAGAAAAAAATAAAATTATTAAAAAATGGATAAAAAAAGTTTAAAAAAATAAGAATAATAAAATCTTTTTTTTTTAATTTTAGGTAAATAAAATTTCTGCATTTATGTCATAAGGATTAGATATTTATCAGTATAAAGATCATGGTCATTATTCACTATCCATTTATTTACCATGAGTCAAAATGTTACCACACCTTTGTTTGATTTAGGTATAAAGTATTTTTCCATGCCAATTTACGACATAAGCTAATAAAAAGTTATAACATAACCACTAACAGTGTAATACTTTATACAATCGCATTTAATTAAATTTTATATTAATCACTATATTAAACAATAATAACCATATAATTAAACAGTTTTAAGTAAAAAAATCAACACATTTAAAATTTTTATGCAATTTGAAACCCTTAAATTTACAAAATAAAAAAAAATTTACCTCCTGCATTGCCCTGGCTTCTTCCTCAGCTGCTCTTCTCAAATCTTCAATCTCCCTTCTCTCCTGCTCTGCTCTTTCTTTGTCTTCCGCCAACTTCTTTGCAGCTTTTTGCTTCTCCTCCAGTTCTAATAAAAAAATTAATTTAGTTGGTATAAAAATGGAAACATTAAAATTAAAATTTTATCGTAACAGTGTTATGTGATTTTACCTTGTTGATATCGAGCATTGTCCTCCTGGTATTTCTGCATCTTTTCCATAAGCTCCTTAGCTCTTCTCTCTACATCTTCTTTATCTTTCTCAATCTGGGCACGAAGTCCCCGTTCTCGTTCCAATGCTTGCCTAAACAAAAACAAAAACAATTTTTAAAAAAATGAGAATAATTTTCAAGTAACCTAAGCAATTAAATATTAATTTTTTTTATTGTCTGTAAGAAATAAAATAGAAAATTTACTATTTTAACTTTTTTTTAATTTGTGTTTCTTATTTGTTAAGTTTGGTTTTCCTAAAAAATTAGTTCTTGTTCCAAAAAAAAAATTCAAACAACGAATTTATTATTAAATATAAAACAACTTCATTCCTTTTAAATTACAAAATACCTTTCTAATTGTTTCTGGTGCTTTTCCTCTCTAGCTTGAGCTTTCATTTGTTGGACTTCTATTGTGTCTGGCTTTCGTCTTCTCATGTAAAGTTCATGGTTGCCCATACACAATGCCAATATGCGCTTGTTGATTCGAAGTCGGTCCACATAGAATACAAAGTCCTAGAAAGGGGATTTTTATTTGTTATTAGAAACAAGTCTATACATAATATGGCTTAGTAAATAATGTACAAGTTTTTGAAATACAAGCCTATAAAAGAAGTCATTTGTAATGTGCAGGTAAATTCTTATGGGTAAATATTAGTTGCGATTTGAAACCATATTACAACAATTTAAATAAATTAAAAAATACAGCCAGTAGTGTTGGCTGTCTACTAGTATTAAATAAATTTGTTACACAATGAAAATATTTTACAAATAATCTGTCAAAAAATTTTAAAGCAAATTGTTTAAAATTTTCAAATATATTTTTTTCCGTAACATGAAATAAAGCATTAAAAAATGCTTTTAGTCTACCTAAACTTAAAACAATATTTTTAAAACCTAACTAATTTTTTGGAAATATAAAACAGTTTCACTTACAGGTGCCTTTTTGTCGATTGGTTTAATGACAAACTTCTTATCGTTGAAGGAAATATTTCGAATCTCGCTCCATGGAAATCCAATCTTAGGCGTTAATCTAAAAAAATGAGAAAAATAAAAAATGATAAACTTCAACCAACCACCTTTAATAAATTGCCCTTAGATAACCTAGACATCTTGTATGTTTATGATGAATATATTTGCCTAGTGGTTGTATAACATTTTGAAATACTTTGAGGCGCCATGTAATGATTAACCAAGGAATTACTTACTAAAATTAAACCATATTTTACAGCATGGAGATTATAAAAATAACTTATATTGCACAACAGTATTGATTAATAACTTAATTGGGGTGTATAAATAGACTGTTTTATTCACTTATTGTTTTATGGGACTTAGAAGAGATGATTTAGATTGTCTTGCAATTACCTGTCACTTTTCTCATAAATGTTTAAACCTAGTGCATCTACTCCAAGCAAGAGTTGAGTTTTCTTTTTGTTTTGAATTTCAAAATAATTGACTCCGTACATTTCAAGATCCTAAAAAGTTAACACATTTTTAAAGGTGATCTAGTAAAAAAATTCAACAAAATAATTTTTTTTTTAAAACAAAGAAATACATTAAAATGCATCACAAAAAAATTTGTATAAAATTTTTAGTAAGTTTACTTGTGCAATTTTGAGATATTCAATCATAGCGTCTTCTCGGAACATAGTACCATGCTCACAATGCCAGGTCTGAATCCTTTCCTCCCATTGTTGTTTAGTCATTTTGTGCTGTTCGTAAACACTGAACAGAAACAATAATTTGACATTTGTGTACAAACCAGTACTAAAATAGTAACTATATGAAACCAAATAAAAAATTTAAAGCGGAAAAAGAAAAAAAAAATTTATTAAATTAAAACCAAAAATTTTGTCACAATTAGGCCTTAAATTTATACAACAAAATGCCAGGGCAATATTTGCAAAATGCCTTGTCAAAAAAATGTCAAAATTTCGCAAAAAAATTAAACATTCTTTAACCAATTCCATACAAATCTAGTTTAGTCAACGAGCTATTTAAAACTAGTCAATAAGGTCATTCCCAAGTGCAATAAACATCTGTTTAATTTATTGTTGACCTTATATAGTTTTGTGTAGAAAATGTCAAGAGCTATTAAATCTAGTCCTTAGTTCATATCAGGTTAAACATTTAAAGAAATTATAATTTTTGTATATTATCATTAAAACTTAACTAACAAACCACTAACCAACCACAAAAAGAAGCTCATTGTATCTATAAAGTAGATTACCAAATAAAAATTAAATATTAACAAACCGTTGTGGCAGAAGTCTGTCATTAGCAAGGTATCCTGACTTGTGCCTCTCACTCATGTAAGCCCCATATTTGGCCTGTACTGCATAACTAGCAAGCAACACAGAAGTCTCAGGTGGACAATAAACCTCGTCGGATAAAATTCCATCTTTGACTTGAAGAAAAAACAATCGCTACAAAAAATTAAAAATCAGTGATTAACATCAAAAATTAACATCAGTGATTTTGTTTAATATAAAAGTTAATAGAGTAAAAAAATTTTTATTGACAAATTAACGAAATTGTAATTGTTTAGGTTTTAATTCCTATGAAACTTAACACTACAATCATTTAAATAAAACTATGCTTTAATTTGCGGAAATATTTATTTTTTTAATAAGGCATAAAAAGCCTGTAGTCTGATAATGCATAGTACCTACAAGTTAATTATTAAAAGTTGCCGGTAAGGGGTACATTTAGTTACCAAGAGTAGGCAAATACCTACATCACATTTACAAACTTAGTTTTTAATTAAGTTATTTTTCCCCTTATATGTCATCAACTTAAGTGATATTATTTATTATCAAATATTTGCTGTTTATTAAAACAAAAAGTTTTGCTAATTAAAATACATTTTTTAAATTAAACATATATACTATTTAATTTTACCTAACTGAATAGCTAACTTTAAATTTTTGGAATAAAAGTAACAAAAATGAAGACAATTTATATTTTATAACTATAAATTGTAAAGAATGTCACCATTTCAATAACAATGTATAATACTATTTAAATTTGTTAAAATAAAAAGAATTTAATAACAATTTTTTCTGGATATTTACCTGTGTAATTTCTTGAATTAATTCTTCCGCAACATCTTCTGGGTGAAACTTTGCTCGAAATTTGAATTGCATTGGTGAATTTGAATCCTTTCTCACATCTTGTTGGTTAACCTAAAAACAAAAACATATCAAGTTACAGAAAATTTTTTTAGTAAAAAGCATATCATTACAAAGTTAAACATAGCTTTACAGTTGTATTTTTAACAATAATTTTTTACTGTTACTAATGATAACTCTAAATAAGATATATTTTTGGTATACTAAAATAGGTGAATGTAAAGGAAAAAATCATTGTCTTTTAATGGGCAACAAACAGTGAATTGAATTTTCACTATACCTTTTTGTTAAGTTTTAGCCAGGTGACATATCCCTTTGTGTCAATGTATTGAAGTCCAAAAAACCAAATCTCTCGCAAGCCAATAGTTTTAACAACCTTAAAAATAAAAATAAAAACAGAATTGAAATCACAAAACAGATTTTAGTCACATCGTATATTATTATTTGACGACCAATAGTGTTTGTTTTTAAAAAATAATTGAATAAAATTGACCAATTAAGGCAAGAATTTAAAGTACATGGCCAGCTCTGATTTTAATTTTGACAATTTTATTTCAAATACTATTTTTAAAGCCTCAGGCGGGGAAAGTACAGAATTCCTTGCATTAAAGTAAACCAGATACACTAAACTGACATCTAAACAGAGGCCTAGCCACAATAAAAGAATAAACTTTTGAGTCTTTATACAAAAAGGGTGAAAATGAGAACATAATATATTTAATACTGAAAAGAATGGAATTTTTTTAAATTAGAAACACTTAAGCAATTCTTTTATATTAAAAAAAAACAATCAAAACAAATTTTCCCATACAAAATAAACACTACTACATGAAAAAAAATTGTATAACAAAAAATAAAACTTTAAAATCCCTAGCAACAATATCCACTTCAATTTTCACACTTTAATGTAGGCCATAAACCACTTAACCATTTTTCAAGAATACATGTTAAAATATAAAACAAGAGACAAATCAATCTATCAATTAACGTTTAAAAGATTTGTAAGTGAATTTTTTTAAGTCACATACCATGATTCATAAAAACATTATCTTCACAATACCCTTTTTTCAAAATACCACATATTTTTTGCATTGGGATTTAAATTAGTCATTAATAGTATATTATTTAATTTATATATAGTGTAAATCCAGTACATTAACTAACACTCTTTTTCAAAAAAAAACTCTCATACCTGATCAAACAACTGCTTTCCGGTTGTGTTTGGTTGGATCGCGAACTCCAACTCCGCGTCCATTGTAGTGACCCTCACATTTATCTAAATTTTAAAACAACAAAGGTAAAATAAAAACAAAAAAGTCTGTATGTAATATAAGTTATAAAGCAAAACACAAACATAAAATTATTTTATCATGTCTACAACTTTAAACATCATACAGTGTTTATAAACCATAAAAGCATAATAACAACAGTTTATAATGAGTATTTATCCTAATTTGGTATAACCAAAACCAGATTACAAACCCATGGATAAAACAACTTTAATGAAATAATCCATAATTTATAAACTTAAATAATTCAGAAACAACAAGTAAACACATATACTCTAACTAGAAGAATAAACCTTACAGTAGTTTAAAAAAATAAAAAATAAGACTCTCTGCGGTATTTATAAGACCAAAAAACTAGCAGCCTAGTAACTAAAGACTAACAGTTCTGTATTAAAATAATACATAAAATAAGCACAACATAGTAACAAAAAAAATTACTTTTAAGACTTTTAAAGCCTTGGTTGTTGTATTACCCTCATGATTAAACCTGTAGTCCGTCATCTTGTTAGTATAAAACTGAGTGAATTTTAGACAATAATCATGATTTTAAGGCCGCAGAGACTTAATGACTGTGTCTCAATTTCATAATTGCTACCTTATGGTTGATCATGGATGTAAAATTACATGATCGAAAATGACGTAGGTGTAATTCAACCAAATCTTTTAGCCTTACATGGAAATGTTGTTTCAAAATTTCAAAAAATGCAAAAAAAGGTAAAGTGGATTAAATTAGAATTTTTTAAAGTTTGTAATAAGACAAAGAATAAGCTAGATTAAACTTAATAATCAACAGCATATAGAGCCTAATGTAAAGTAAAGTATTGTGTATGATTTTGTAGGTAGTGTTGGGTCAATAGAGTTTTAAAGATGTCATCACAAGACAATAAAAGGGGCTTAAATTTTAATTTAGATATTATATTACTAATAGAAAACCTAACAACTTATTGCCACTGTGTTGGTGGCTATGGAAAGTGTAAAAACACAAAACTAATTGCCCAATTTCAGTTGAAATAATTCAAGAATTAGACGGTTTTGTTGTAAAGCAAAGGTTGCTTTATTAAATAGAGAAAAGTTTTATATTATATGGTTGCCGGGCGTGATTATACAAAGGAAACCTTACCAGTCGGCCACTAAGTCAACATTCAGGAGAACCAGTTACGCGCTAGATCCACACAATTTCGAATAAGTTAGCCTGTTTTTATAAAACGCCGATAGTCGGCGCATTCCAATGCTGCTTGTATAGCTTACTTTAATAATAGCGTACCACAATTCAAACACCACCAACAAAATTCAGTTTTGCGAAAGTTTTATGTGTGTAAATGTCGTAAAATGGCACCCATTTTTTATTGGGCGCAATCGCGTCCGCGCAAATATACCGCCACCTCGTTTCAATAAATCAGTTATTACGTCATAGGGCAACGCCCCAGCGGCACACTGGCGATAAAGTTTGCGTAAGGAGTGAACGGCTTACGAGATTACAACACGGTTATTCATGACTTGATACACAAATGTCCTATGTGAAGGTCACTATGCTTCAGTAGAGACCAATAGTAGTTCGAATCAAAATTTAAAGCACATTGTCAATGCACAATGGATAACAATATAGTGCGATTTGTATAATGAAGCACTTATCTCGAGTAGGGTTCAACAAAACGCGAACAACCGCCACAAAATAGTCAAACTAAGCATATCGCCCACTCGAGATCGTTTCTATATAAACGACGTATAGCGTAAGAGAGATAAAAGCCGGTTTACTTAAACAAGTACCGTGAATAAAACAATGGCGGTGCCGTGAATAAAACAATGGCGGCAAACTATTACATTATTAAAAATCATGATCACACTAAATATTTACTTTTTACTGAGCAAAAAACACAAAGTAAAATTACTTATTACCTGTTTTTTGGCATTTTTGTGACCTTTCTGTTGATATTTTCGTGGGTCAACTTGGTATTTATTAGTGGCCATAATTGCCAATATAATTAAATCCTATTTTGTCTTGGCAATGTTCCTATAAATATCTTGAGGTCGCTACAAATAACCCACGGAAGAAAACAATCGTAAATTAATCTTAAAGAAAATATTAAAAAAAGAAGAATTTCAGGTCAATCCCCGCGGGGCTTTGTGAACTTGCAAGATACAGAAATCGTATATCGAAAGTCTTTGGTTTCTATAAGGAACAAACTACGTAAATCTAATTTAATTATGAGCACATCACTTTCAAGTTACTGAAAATATCAAAAAAAAACTTCTTAGGGTTTTGCCATACAGTAATACGAAACTGGGGTGTTCTTATGACTAAGTAAAAATCTAAGATCACAAAAAAGTTCTTAACATTCTATAGGGATACCATATAACGTTATCGCCAATTAGATCGTTATTGCATCTAAACAAAGTCAAACAGTTTAATTACGAAGTGACGTTTAAAGCGTGGGCAGAGACGCACAAACGCCAAGTGCGGAAGTAGCATTTACGTCCTAAGCAATTAGACTCGAATCGGTTAGATCTGTTATTAAAATTCGATTCTAAATTTAAATTTCGACAAAATGAATAATTGTCACGTTCACGTTTGATTCCACTTAATTGCGACGTTTATTTGTGTTGTCCAAGTACGCAAAATGACGTCACAAACGTACGTGATAGTTAAAAATACTAGAACGCCCAAACGAAAACAAAGAGATGGGTTAAGAAAAGCACTTTATGATGTCATTTTAAAAATAGTAACGGTTTTTTATAACATAGTGACCGTTCTTCGACAATAGCGTAATAATCGCTAGCTAACGTCATAGTAAGTCAGATCTAGATTTTGCTGCGAATTTCTCAATACTTTCTTATTAAAAACAAGGCGAACGAGGCTGACGCATAGTTCAAGGGCGTGACCCTATTTTGTAACTAAACCTTATATCTTTCAACAAAAAAATCAGAATTTCAGTGCTCGTATAAACGTTACAAAATTGTTTAACAATAAACACATTTTACATTTAATACTATTCACTAAATTACTTAAAGAAAAATCTTTCGACGTATTTTGAGTTCACAAAAAAATTTACAAACGCATTTAACGTCCATACATTAATTACGAGATACAGAATCGTTATTTAGTTATTCACGCGCTAATTAGCTTTGTTTTTTTTGCAATTTGTAGTTTAAATCCCTTATGAACAACCAACGTAACATCATGCATTATGTATAACATTTCTGTGTAGCGACTAATCAAAAATTAACTGCAGTTTTTTAAAAAACGTTCGTAGTGATCCATGTTCATATTTTTCTAAGTTTTTACTTTAAACACACTGTTTTATCCCAAAAGTGCATTTTAAAGTTAATATCAAAAGACAGTGCCACGCTAGTTGAAATGTATGAGATTCCTTTCCTATCTAACCCTGCTAACTGTAGACTTAAACACCGCTACTTACTTATGGTCAATTTTAAACGAGATTGCCAGACGTTTTTTAGATACGAAACCTCAATGCTAAAGTAGCTTGGTTATTGAAGTTACCACAACCAATAACACTATTTGTCTAATACACATGCGTTCGAAAAATCCAAACTCGTATAGCTTGTTCTATATATATTGAATCAAGACTTTTAATACTATGTTATAAACAGCACTACTGCCGTTTTCGCCTTGTTAAGACGGCGAAACTGCACTTGCAAGTAGGTCAACTACACTAGCAAATAAACACTGCCCTACATAAATAGCTGGAAATAAAACGGCGAAAAATAATTTGACGACAAGCCGTATTTCCTCCGCAACAGCCCTGTATTTCAATGTGCTACATAAGCTATACAAGCTGAGTTACAACGCTTATCATGTTCTACATTATAAGCTGTATATATCGTAGAATGACGAATCGTTCGTAATGTAATAGACTTACCGCGCAACACTTATTACGTAAGCTGGCGTATTCGAAATTTTAATAAAGTAAAGGCGAACTTACGAGAAACAGAACGAGCTAATACGCTTTAAGATACAACTATTTTTAGAAACTAGCGATATATATTACTAAAGCTAAATCTAGAACGTTTAATGTTATTGCGTAGAGTCTATATTACGCTTATGTTAAAACAAGGTTAACAAAACTACATATTATACTAACATCTAAATATATCTTAACTCATGAGTAAAATAAGTTAGGCAATTTTTGACTACTAAGTTACGCAGTGGTATGTTCCCACATTTTAATATGTAAAAAATATGAAATAAATCCCAATGGAAAATGTCTATAATATTGTACAAATGCCCTATTCTAATACTGTTATCGCTATAGTAATAGGTGTCTTATTAAACCATTTTTATTTGTTATTTTAACAGTTAAAAATTAAATAGGTTGTGTCGGGTGCCCTATGCTGACTAAAATCTATGGCACAGTTTTTTTCAACCTTCTCATTCAATAATCTTTCTACGAAAAGTGATTTTCGAATCAAGCAAATTTACAAAACAAAGTAATGGACACCCTTTTCTTAAAAACTCAAAACCCGAACAAAAATGAAACAAAGCACACTAATTCAATCCTCATAAAATATTTAATCTTTTTATAAGCAACAAGCTTTAGTACAGAGAAGTATAAGGACTAATAGTTCATATGAAAACGAACGAATATCAAGGGAATACAACGAAAAAGCCTGAGACGAAAGTCTAATAACAGTTATTTTAAAAAATATATGATAGTTCTTTACAACCTAATTATATCATAGAGTCAAAAAGCTTGTCAAAAACTAACTTGTTTATATACATATAAGATGTTATATACAAAAAGGAATACATTTTATAAAGTGTAGAATAAAAAGAATTCAGTTTTAATATTTATTAAACTAATAAAAACTTTGAATTCGATAGGAATTCTTTTAGCTGACAGTAAGATCATTCTAAGTTTTATTATAACACCTAGGTATTATCGACAGCTGTAGCGACCTTTATTCGAGTTACATAATCTGCCTCAGCGTTTTTTTTAGCTTAGTTGAATATTTATTGCAAAACGCTAAGATACAAAAAATTTAAGCAAGCTGATAGACTGTCAAATGCACTAGACTAGCTTTGCTTTCTTTTATGGGCAACTATCGATTAAACGGCGCACATACTGCTACAAGCATCAAGCATTAGGTATCGATCGCATATCGCAGCATGGTGTGAATTATTATCGCAGAAAAAAAGTAAACAACAACAGCACGTGGTTCTTTAAGAATTGTTATTGTTAAAATTGTTCCGTTAAAAAAGTGTAAGGTCGCGTTTGAAAAAAAGAATGTTACGTTTGAAAACCCGCGAAAAGAAAATTTACCGAATTAAAACCAATTTAATAATTAAATTTAGATCAATGGCGTTTGTAGCGTTAGAAATATTTCTTTTAATGTTAGAATAAAAATAGGTGAAGTTTTTATTATTAAGTAGCCCGCAACGTGTAAGTATATTAACCAATAAAACTAAAATTACACAATCAAATTGTAAACATTTAGCTGACACGAATTTCTAACTATTTATTTCCGCTTTCAATTAAAACTAATTAAAATGTGTTTAATTGCAGCAGCAAAAAAAGCATTAAAATGGTACTTTTTATTAACAAAAAAGTAAAAACCTTTTTTTGTAGCGTTGTTAAAAAACCCTATAATACAGAATGTAAAACGCAACGCCATTCATTACGTCTCTCAAGTGACTAGTGAACTGTGACCAAAAGTACCAAAATAGAATATGGCTGACAAAGCTCCTTAAAAGTGTAGGTAATGTAGGGCATTGAATTCCAATAAAATATTTAAATAAAATGAGTAACTAACACATTTTATTGATAAAAGAGCAGTTTTAAATATTTTTTTTAAATCTCAACTAAGTTACATATTACCCGCCCTATATTAAAAACAACATTATTGTAGAAAATGAACTTGGGCCATTATAACTATAGCACAAACTTTTTTAGGCTTAGTTGCTAGTTGCTTAATGTACTGTTGTTGGATGTGTCAAATTTAAAGTTTGTTGGGCCATTTAATTAAATGACAAAATATAAATGGATAGGTAAACTAACACCTCCATAACACTAAAAAACAACCACAGCGTTTACTGTTTTAAATCTCTTTTTAAATGCAAAACACCTAAATTTAGCAATAGGGAAAATTTAAAATGTATGTATTCTGTTTTGTAATGTCTGGCACCATTGTTAAAACAAGCTTGTATTGCCGATACCATGGTCATGGGAATTTATCAAGAAAAAACATTAGTTTAAGTAACATAAATGCGAAAGGACTAGTAAGAAGTTTTATTATGAAATAAACAGTATTATTAAGAAATAAACACAAATTGCCAAGTAAATAAAAAACATACATACAGTCTAACCATTTTGGTAAAATACCATTGTGTATATTTTATTAGAATAGGTATTATGCAATTTTTTAATAAAAGTGCATATCACCTCATTTTTTATTCAAAGTATTTTAAATCTAATAAACAAAAAACATTACCTCATTTGTTTAGTTTTTTTTTTTAATTTAAATCACTTACCGCTTTAGGCATCTTGCTTGTTGTTGATTACGAATATAATTTAAAATGTAAATTTATTTTCTAATTTATTTAAGAAACTTTAATCAAACTGTCTTTTATCACCTGCAAAATAAAAAAATGTTATAATATTTTTAATTTGAAATATCATAATTTAAAAAAAAATAAGATAATGGATTAATTTATGAGCCATAAATCAACTAATTACCTTTACAGTCCAATTTTTTTAATATTTTTATGGCTTTTTGCAATCCTCTAACCCTTTATATACCCATTTAATACCTATAAACCCGAACTTAAAATAACTATCTAATTATATATATATAAGTTATTGTTATTTTATAGAGACAAAAGAAAGGACATATGGCCTTTTTCGTTTTTAGTTTATTTTATCCTTACATGTCTAGCCTTATAAATCATGTAGTTCTACTGTCTATAACCTTTAATTGATTTTATATAGAAAGTGAAACAAGTTAACATAAAAAACATCCACATCAAACCTGGGGTGGGTTATAAAAAAAACATCAAAGTTTTTCTTCAAACAAATTTATCACATTACAAAACTCGCTAAAATTTGTATTAAATATTCCTAAATTGATAGCAGTCCTTTTTATAGATCAACCAAACCACTATGTAAGCACAATTAAGAGAAAAATGTCTATAAATTAATTGAAAAGCACTCGGCATAGACACACCTTGCAAACCAAACACTGCCTGAATAGGAGAACAAGGAAGAATTTATTTGCCGGAAATCTAACTTCTATACCTAAAGCAAATGAATCACAATTAAAATAAACCTACGTACTTTAAATATTTCCTGTAGGCAGCAGCACTGATTACAAATATATAATATAATTACTAGATGATTATTTTAGTGCTAAAGTTACTAAACACAAAAGCTTGGTTTATTTGTTCATGTTATGAGACAACAATAGTCTTGGTTGAAAGTTAGTAATTGGTCCATTGAACTAATTTGCACTACAATATTTTAAAATATTAAGCAATTGCCTCATTAATATTTTATAACCTAAAACTGATTTTTTCTCCTTGTTCTAATAAGTTAGTAAAAAATACAACTGTGTTTGATTTTACATTGAACATAAGCTAATTTGCAATAATATTAAGTAAACAATAAACAAAATTATCCAAAATAAATATTAAAAACAAAATAACGATTTGGTTGCATAAACACATTAACAAAAACTCACTACCACTATGCTCAAAATATTATACACATATTAAAATGCTTCACACTCAACTAAGTTGTGTTACAATAGGCAGCAATACACTAAAGTATAAGTGCTAGGCTTAAACTTTTTAATCATTGACTAAATTAACGTAAATCCACTGCGCTAAGCATATAAATCGTTACAAATAGTGCGAATAAACAAAAAATGCCGAAAAAAGTTAATTATTAAAAACTCATTAAAGTTGTCCCAATTTTTGATGATACATCAGTATATGCAATGATATTAATATTTCAGTTATGTGCACAATAGGTGATAATAGCCACAAACATAAAGAAAAAAACAAACTAACACTAACTATTGGTTTTAATAACTTAAATTTAATACCTGACCAATATTTTAATAAAATACAAAAAAGTATTGCACTTAAAAATTCTTCTCTAACCATTTTACTAGCTAATTGGCAAAAGCATTCTTTTATTTTAATGTATTAGATATTTAGACCTACATCATCTGATCATAATTAAAGTTGAATTTATTACATAAAATACATTTTAAATTAAAACAATTCAAGTTGAAACAAAGAATTAACTATAGTTAAATTTATTAAAAATAACCACTAAACTATGTTTTGTCTCAATGGAAATAAAGTAGATAATATAGCCTAGTTATATTATAATACAACAACTTAACTGCTTTTTTCGATTTTAATATATCTGCTTATTAATTAACTTACATACAGACATAACATACCAATTAAGGCGCAATTTTTTTTACAAAATTTAAAGTGTTTGACCAATCAATAAACAAACAAAATGTATTGACTAATCGGCAGTAACAAAACGAAACTAATACATGCAAACATGCTTAAACGGTAAACTGACAAAAACGCAACTTTTTTTGTTATTCTGTATTACAAATTGTTAGTAATAAAAATAGATCAGTTTACTATTGTTACATATATTTATACCAATACGCGGACAATCGTAACATGTTATTTTAGGATTTGGTCTTATATACTGGCACCACCTCGAAAATCAACAAACTTTTAAAACTCTTGAATGGGTAATAAATTTTGTCGCGCATATTTGCCTTATTATGTGAATTCGTTTATCCTCGATTTTCGAATTCTCAGAAATTATAAATTCGACTTTAAAAACTGAACGGATACTTTACACCCAAATAATACTAAAAGTTCTACGTTGCTTTTTCATCATAATTTGAAAAATTTGTGACCTATGTTTTCAGAAAACTTGCATTTACCAAAACACATAAACCCCTTTACTTAGTTTAAATTGTCTACGGACAGGACTGTTAAGGCATTTTTTTATAAACGAACATCCAATACATAGTCAACTAGAGGGTAAAGAAAAAACAACACTTTTTATTTAAACTTTATGAATAATTTAAAATTGCCTGTTGCTCATTAGCCTTTATCTTCCGAAAAATAAACTTGAAAAAATCAGAACATGTATTAAACAACGTTTAATAAAAACAAAATAATTTAATATTTATGAGCATTCATGGAACAATGGTAATTTTTTACCAATCTGTAAAAAACATAAAACCTTTTTTTATACGCTAAAAAATGAGCAAAATTTCAATTCAAAGCAAATCAAATTTCTTCTACAAGTGTAAAATATCAAATGCGCAAGTTTCCCAAACAAATCAAAAATAAGAAAATAATTTATCTTTTAGCTGCTTGCAAGTGCACAAATAGGTAATATAAAAAGCTCGAGGTAATAAGGCTGACATATAAACCAAACACTTAATATTGCACTTCCACTTCGTTCAAACAATATATCTCTTTTCTTAGCAGTTTGACCGGGGTATTTATTCATTATTTAAAAACAAATGAAACTTTATAGTACCATTATTTAAAGTTAAAAAAATATTACCTTGTTTATAATTAACAAAATGTTTTTTAAATACTTGTACCAGAAAATTTGTGAATATACCCGGTTAAATGCCCATGCATCCTTCAAACTTAATTATATTGCCAATTGTAATATTACAATCCAACAACAGAGTGTGCTAAGAAGAAGTGCTAATACTAGTGCTGGTTATATGAAGGTTTTTCTGAGAAGTTGGTCTCGATGAAGAAGCAGAACTAACTTCTGATGTGTTTGAAATGGTTGAAGAATTTTCCACCACAACATTTTCTATATTGCGCTCAAAAGGCAACACCTTTAAACAATACATAACAACTTGAAAATACACTTCTTAAGAGAAAAAAGTTGGTTAAAATAATTTACTAATGCATTGCTCACTGCCCTAGACAGCAATTGTAATTAAAAAAAAAATACTACCAACATACTTAGTTAAGTACACACACCTCTTTTAACAAGAAAATTGCCATTTTACATTAAAAAGAAAGCTTTTGGTCAATGGGAATATGACTAAAATTAAATTAAGACACTCCATGCAATTTTTACCTGTGCAAAATTGGTAGTCGGAGAAGCCATTGAAACACTAGATTTTGCATTTCCTGAAGAATAGTTTACCATACTTGCTGGAAAAACAAAATTTGGAGGAAGCACATATTGCGATTGCTGGACAGCGGCACTGTTTTTATTATTAGATGCTTTATCGCTTTCTTCTGTTTTCTTATTCAATCTAGATTTTTTCTCAGGTATAACTGAATCATTGTCACCAGAATCAATTGACAAGGTAGAACTGCTTGCACTATCTGTTGAGCTGGACCTGGACTTTTGAGTTCTAGCTAAGGTATGAGATTCTTTATTCAATCCAACTGGCGAAACCTTATTGTTTTGTTGCACGATTTTGGGAGAGGATAAACTAACAATGACACTTTGGTGTTTATGGTTAAGATTAGAATTGGAATAAGTTGTACTATTACTTGAGTTGCCGCTCACAGGCACCATGAATCCAACAGGAATGATCACAGGTATATGATGTTGACGAACAGTTGTAGTAACAGGTACAATGACCCGATGTTCACCAGATATTTTGGCAGTAATACTTTCACTTTTTCCATCAAATGCCTTGGTAATTGGCTTAGTTAGATTAACTTGTGGATTAGCTTGTATTATGACACTTTTTGTTGTGTGTGATCCCAACATTATGTGATTGTTCATTTGGTTAGTAGACGACACAGGTATGATGTGCATGCCCTGACTGCTTGGAACACCAGAACTTTGTACCAGTTTAAAATGCGGAGGAAATACTTGTGTTACTTCGGATTTATCTGAAAAAAGTTGACCACAAATCATAAAATATTAATAAATAAAAAAATTGACAAAATTATATAAAAAAGTG
Source organism: Corella eumyota (assembly GCF_963082875.1). Classification (NCBI taxonomy): domain Eukaryota; kingdom Metazoa; phylum Chordata; class Ascidiacea; order Phlebobranchia; family Corellidae; genus Corella; species Corella eumyota. The sequence continues at coordinate 7,804,172 of NC_137490.1, forward strand.
CATCAACCATATAATAAAACTTCTACACCCAACAATTATATACTTTTTTACAGTTTTTTTAAGCTAGTTCTCAATTTAAAAATTAAAAATACTTGCAGCTTTTTGTAGTTTTTTTTTCAAATTAAATACATACCTGGATTAAGAGTTGAACATCGAGTTGGAGAAGTAAAAACATATTGAGTTGTTGGTTTAACTACTGGGGTGTTGGTAAGATTCACAGATGTTGTCGACTTTGGATTTTTTAAGGTGGTGTAGCTGACCTATTGAAACAATGTGCTTGTAAATATTTTATAAAATAACTTTTTTGAAATGAAAGGGTTTTTCCTAAAGGATTAGAGTAAAAGAGGGTTAGGAGAAAATGTCTTATTGTTCAGAAAATAATATTTTCGGGTATATAGTTGTGTATTCAGTAAAATGAATTTTAAAAAGTTTACAGTAATCCAGATAAAATAAACGATTCATGTATAGGTAAGTTCATTACAATAAATTTTATTATAAATTCATAAACTCGTTGATTTTTACCTGTGTAAGTGATGCAGAGCCTAGATGAGTTAAAGTTTTATTCTGTGAATTTTTGCTGCTTGAAACAAATAATTCTTTTTGCAATTTTCCTCTCCAGTTAGTAGCGGTGGTCATAGTTACTACAAAAGAATAAGTAAATTTTTAAAAAATAATAAAATATAAATATTTAAAATTTCTTTTTATTATAAAAATGTTGTCAGGTAAAAAATAAAATAAATACAATATTTTTTTGAGTATTTATAAAATATAAAACTGTATAGAGATTTTTCGCTAAGCTTAAGCTGTAGTAAAATAATAGGAGAATCTGTCAAGCATAAAATATCAACAATAAGATGGCGTTTCTTTGTTGTCTACAAATCTTTGTGGTTCACTGATTTTGCAGCTTTACTATGGGGTGTTAGTAAAGATATACAACAATTTAATATAAATAAATATATTAGTAATTTCGGAAATATATGTATTTTTATTTTTTTAAATTTGTTAATTTACCTGCATGATGCTTTTTGTCCCACAGGCTGAACAAAGTCTTAGGCGTTTTATCAGGAGAACTGGATGTTGTGTTTATTTTTTGACCTGATGAACCCATGAGCTTTCTTTTTAAAGTCTCACGATTTTTCTCCTTCAGGCTAGAGTAACTGTCCCAGTCAAAAATAGTACCATCCCCCTCATTGTCAGAGTTTGACATTTTCTTTTTCTCATTTGTTTGAGCCAGGACTCCAGCTGATGCACCGACATACAATGAGGTCATTTGAGCATTACCTTTAGATTCCTTGACCTTGGCAGGTGAGCCAGTAGCTATGGCTGGCTGTGAGTTGGAGCTTTGGCTGGCTGTGGAAACATTAGCGACAGTATCAGCATTGTAGTAGCGCTTTTTCATTGGTATGTTAGCTTGCTTGGCCATAGAAATAGAAGGGGAGATGTATTTAACCTTAACTTGATAACCGGAGAAGGAAGGTAAAGAAACAGTTCCACCTGGTCCTATCATTAAAGAAGGAAGAGCTTTTGGTGTAGCTGTAGGTGAGACTTTTTCGCCAGGTACTTTAGCTTGATCCTGAACAGATGAAGCACTAGGGGATAACTTCTTCTCATCAGCAGGTTTTGGTTGAATGGATATTGCCATCGGCACTTGGCAGTCAGTTGGGGACTTTTGAGTAAATTCTTTTGGTTTTGGCTTTTTAGATGCCATCTGTGAGTGCAGAGGTGGGCTTCCCCCACCACCAAAACCGAATCTAGGAAAAAAAGAAATCATGTTGCTGGATGGAGGGGAAGGAGTGCATGAACGACCAGATGGAACATTACACAACTTCCTTGGTGGCTTCTTTTTACTCGGTGATGAACCGTCTTTAGCCAATAGGGACTTCAGCTCTAAAGAAGATAGGTTGGCATTCATCATAGGTTGGCTGCTGTGTTTTAAATCATTTTCACTTGTACTTTCTGCCATATCTTCACCATCGTCTTTATAGGGCCTTGTCACGTCATCTGACAGCTTTGATTTCGAGATGATAATAGCAGGTGCTTCTTTCCGTTGTTGGTTGATCTTCTGAAAGCCGACATGTTTTCCTTTTATGTAGACTGGACGAACTTGAATGTTGTCCCAATGTATTTCCTTGTTTAAGGAGGCTTGAAAGTCTTCATCTTCAGCTTCTATTTTAAAAAAAAAATTTTGATTTTTAATTTTATTTTGTTTAAATTAATTTGATTTTTAATTTTTTTTTTTAAATACAGCACACTGATATAAAAACCATATAAAAATAAATACTACAGAATTTTATACAAGAAAAAAAATAAAACTAAAAAAGTTTTTTTTTAACACATGATACAAATATAAGCTCTATCAAAACAACTACATCTTAGTTTGACAAGCCATAAAAACTTAGTCTCAAAGTCCAGCAGTCCAGTGGTACCATGCATGTTTTTATTGACATTAAAAAAAACTTGTTAACCTGATGCAGTTGAAGTAGATGCTTGATCTTCATCTAATAAAAAACTATTCGGTATTTCACCATCTTGCATGGACTTTATATCTACAAAATAAAATAAAGCGGCTTAATGGACAACGTGTATATGTCCAGTTTAGAAGCCTTTAAAAAATACATATTGCAACCTATTTGTTACTATATTACAACCAATAAAATAAAACCCAGAGGGTAGGCTATCAGTAAATATAGATTTATTAAACGTTTTGAAATATTTGAAAAACAACCACATTAGTTTTTGGGTTTATATAAGTTTTATCAAAAAATATTTTTATTTTTTATATCAAATTTTTTTAAATTTATTATTCTTTTTTGAATATCCAACTGTTTTGAAATGTATATGGTGTCAATAGAATACATAGTTAGGTTTTTTATTTTAAAAGTTACACAAAAAGCCTGCTTTGAGGTTAAAAGTTAGTTGCGTACTGGCTGTAAAATAAAAAAAAAAAGTTGTATCATTAATCATGTTTCTCTACAATGTTATTAAGATATTGAGTCATGCGCTTCCTGTGCAAAAACAGATGTCTGCAATTAATAGATGATTTAACAGATATTTAAATTTTTTGAATAAACAAAAGTACCGGAACCGGTGATAAATTTAAATTCATGGAAGCTAAATTTTAAACATAAATTTGAAATTTACAGGCTGCATTTTTTTATAATGAAAATACAGTAACGGGAACTCGCAACTAATATTTAATATATATGTTGTTATAATTTAAAGTTATTAAATTTTTTTAGCTCCATTCTATAAGAATCAGTAAAAATTGTCAAAAAAAATATTAATATAAATTTTATATAAAAAGTTACCATTTTTTAAACAGTCTTCCAAATAATCTTCAATTTCCTTTTTGCTGTATTTCTTTTCTAGTTCAGTATATAAAACATCTAATTGTTCAGATTTTTGGATCAGTTCATTTTGTAGTTTAATCTTGGTTCCTTCGTACACACTTTTTTTACGTTCTATGCTCTAAAAAAATTAAAACATAATTTAAAATTAAAACATATTAAACTTAATTAGTTTTGTATATCCTATATATACAACATATTTTTCAAGAATTAGTCGGGTTGTACCAAATATAATTAGCAAGATTGTATATATATTTAATACAAAAACCAAATCATAGGCTATTCAAAAGTCCAGCACATTGAGAATTACTGTGATGTTACCAAAAAACGATTAGACTAAAAATCTCAAAAAGTGCATACATTATCCTAACCTTTCTTTGAAAAATGCCACAATTTTTTTTTAAATATGTTCATTTATTCAAATTAAGTTTGGGACATAGGGGAATACCAATTCTAACAAACCTGAATTTGTTTAAGAGCTGCATTTAGGATAGTGAGATTAGAAGACCTTCTTAAACCAAGGCGAGGAATACAAGCTTTCAAGTCCTCAAAACATTCTCTTAAATGGGCTCTCCTGCAACAAAAAATTTAAAATTTATACTTTTATTTGGTTATAGAGCTACTATTACAGTATTAAATAAACATTTAAAAGAAAAAAAGCAAATAGTTTAATAAGGAGAATAGCATTACTATACATAGTAAGTTCTCTTTAATTTAACAACGCTATAAAGTTAAAATTATTTATGTGTAATTAAAAGGTTAAAGACCTATATAAATTTACTATATCCATATGCAGTTTAAATTTGAAAAAAATATTTTACCTGTTTTTCTCCAATTGATTGTGAGTAAGAGTAACAGAGGAACGTTTAACTTGACTGAAAAACAAAAAATATTTTATTTAAAAAAATAAAAGATAACTAACAAACAGAATATAATTTAAGAAACAAGCAACTAAATATTGTTTTTAAAAATAATTTCTCCTTTTTTTGCTGTAGTACATTGTACAGCAGTATTGTTATTAAATTTTATTAAATTGTCTTTTATGGCAGTATAATTAGAACAATTTTTTGATTATATATATAAAATATATATTTAAATTCAAAAACCGAAAAATTTTTTTGGATAGGTTTATCACCTAATTCGTATTTATATTTACTCGTATTTATTTTTTTCGTATTTATATTTACAAGAAAAAAAATTAAAAATAAAATACATTTTCTCTTCCTCTACTGGTTTCACTGAAGAATTGACCACTGAACTACGAGTTAAACGACCTTGACTTCCAACAAGTTCCTTTCTCGATCCACCCTCCCACACACCCAACACTGCACTACTACGCAACCCAGTCAAAGGAGAAGTATACCCATTCTTCTGAACAATCACGTTTGCATTAGAGGCAATGTGCTCACCTATTAATAAAAGTTTAAAAAAAACTGCAATTTAAGCTAGACATAAATATTGGTGACCTAACTTTATTATTAGTTCTTTTTTTAATAGGTTTAATGTGATTTAATAGATTAGCAATACAAAGTAATTCTAGTTTTAGTCACTTTTTAATAACATTCATATTTGAAAATTGAATTTAAATCTAAAAAAGGGTTGCACCGAGATTTTAATAAATTTGAAACTTTCTTATTTATAATAAAAAATCACTTTCATACGACAAAAAAAAACAATGAGAAATGTTGTTTTTTTAAAAGCAATAAGTCTTGTACAATATTAATCTTACCACTAAAATTTTTTGTTCCTGGAATTTGTTTAAAGTCATCTGAACCACAGTCGTCATTATTATACTTAGAATCTGTATTACTGGTACCTGCAAAGGCAATAGATATAAATTATTAAAATATTTAATAACAAAATTACATAAACAAAACTTAAAGATTATAAATACAGAATCTAATAAAATAAATTTATATATTTTTAATGGTTTCAGGTTAAGGCCTTATTTTAAATTATCTTAATTACAAAAAACTAAATTTTTAAGCTTACACCTTTCTGTTTTTTGGGGGGATACTGAAAAATTGAGTATATTTACATAGAGTAGTATTAAAAGTTCAAATTTATATTAAGCGAAATAATCACACTAACCTAACCAATTGTAAAGAACCACAATAAATACAGTAATTAATAATAAAACAACTCAAATAAATTTAATATTCTTCCTTGCTTACCCTAAGACTCTTAGTTAATAGGTTATCATAGTAGTATTATCGAAATATTACAATTCAGCACTTCCGTTTAAATACACAAAAAACTAAATGGGTTATAAGTTTAAAGGAATTCTAAAATCAGGTTTCTTAAAAATTCATAAAAGAATTTGTAAGGTAAGTTTTAATACAGTTAAACGTCAAATAACTCTATAAAATAATATATACTTGCCTTCTTTACTATGCGACTCATTTCGATTTCCACCTTTACTTGAGTTTTTATTTCCATTTTCACACTCGAGATATTTTGCAGCATCAAGCAATGCTTGCAGACTCATTTTTAAAATGTTTGACCAATTTGAGTAAATGTTATCTAACCTGAACAAGTGCACATAAATTGGCATAGTAAATTTATTAAATTAGAATTTAAACACAAAATCAATGTTCAAAGTTGTATATTCTACTTGTTTATGTAACATGATAATTAAAATCTTTTTGTAAAAAAATTATAAAATAACAGTAAATAATGAGAACAAATGGCAATTCAAAAATTATTGAAAATGTTTAAGAATACAACAAAAAAGTGAGTTGCTGACCATTGACCATACAGTATTTTTACAACTAAACTCTTACAAAAGCATTAATCAAAGTTAATTTTATAAAAAAAAAACTTGTTGTTATACAAACCAATTTAATTAAATGTGTTTTTTGTTCAAAATCAGAATACGTTTGGTTTTTATTACCAACAAACAGCTCGTTAAACCAAATATAAGTAACATCTGTGGCCCCTACGAATGCCTAACTCTTACATAAACATGTTTTTAATCAGCATGTCACTTTTATTTTATTATTAGCCGGGTCAAAAAGCTTCTAACTTTAGTTTTATTGTTTACTGAAACAAAAACGCGTGATTTTAACACGAAAACAACAAAAATACGGCAACGATGGGAGAGATCGTGCTAGGTCACGTGGTAAACAATCACCGAAGCATGACATTGTTTTTATTTTTTTATTCTTGCAGTATTTTTTACATTTTAAATTAAAATAAATGGATAATTCAAGTATTGCGTGTATTAAATATAAAAATTTAAATTAACCGTATAAAATAACAGGTTAATATTTCTGGAATAACAAAAATTTTCGTGAGCCCGTCATCGATAACAAAATCAAACTTTTGCGTCATCTTGCGGTTTAAATAAAAATTCCGGCGAATGAATATAAGATCATTTTAAATGAGATCATTTTATTATGAATATACGATCATTTTAAACTTTAATAGACTACAGTTTAATACCAGATTGGCACCTATTAATAGATTTATAAACATTGTATTTATGACAAGTAATTGTTTTATTATAGTTTCCTCGTTAGTATAGAGGTGATTATCCCCGCCTATCACGCGGGAGACCGGGGTTAGATTCCCCGGCGGGGAGAAGTTTAACCGGCAGCGCGGTGTAGTGGTAAGAACACCTGCTACACAACAATAACGTCGTGGGTTCAATCCCCACTGCTCTTATGCTGTAGCGCCCTTGGGTAAGGCGCTATAAACGGTGTGAACTCCTGCTGAGCCAGCACTTAATCAGCAGCATAATTACTGGGCAATTATAATATCTACAATATTCCAAACTACCACAGGCAACTCGAGACTGGGTCGGAGTAACTGATGTTACTCTATGTTTAGATCGCGCATTCGACCTTCCCACATGGAGGATAAAGATACACACAAAAAAATAGTCAAAAAAATACTAAAAGCAGCATTTTGTAAATTATTTAAACAAATATTTAATTTAAAAAGGATATGAATAATGTTAAAAAGGATATGAATAATAAAGGATATCGAATAATGTTTTAGTTAATGACATTTTTCAGATCGTTAATTTATGCTCAAAATTTTTGCTATTAAAATAGTTATCAAAGGGAAAAATTTATTTTCTAAATAAATCAAAATGCCAAATTGTTTTATTTATATGACGTGCACAACGTTCAAACTCTATGTTTTTGGCAAAACATATATTCTTACCAAGTGGCTAGAAAAAAATCAAAATCGGCTTAATTATGTTAAAAATAGATCGACCTTAAGCAGTATTGCGTATTTTGACGCTTAAGCTAAAATCTAAATGTTAAATTCGTGCAGTTCAAAATTTCGATCATTATTACAAATGGATGTCTACACTTTTCAAGCACCCTTAAAGTTAAAAAAATCGTTTTGAAATTTAAAAATAGACTTTAGAACAATTAACCTGTGTCACGTATGAGCCCTTAGGTATAATAAAGAAATTGAACATTTGATGCACCCGTCTATGTGAGATATTAAAGTAGTCTACTTATGTGGATTGATATGTAAATTTAACGTGCCTCGTTGATTAATGGAAATTACCGTTAACTCAGCAAGTCTACCGAAAATATAATCAAATCGTGGAAATGAGACATAACTAATAGGTCGACTGTATTGTTGGATCACGGTTTACAGATTCACGAAATAGCAAACAAAAGTTTTGTTCACCTTTTGTGTCGACTTCGCTTTCCGGCGCCGATTAAGTCGAGAAGTAATGTGCTGATTATGCTTGATGTTTTAAATGCAAAACAAAAAGTCTGTTCACGATGTTGTCGGCACGTTTGTAAACCCCGAGATATTCTCCCGTCGGTTAAATCGAAAACGTCGCGGTTATTCGCGGTACACAATTCGCGAAAACACGAAGTCTAACTTTTGTGTTTAAAATAAACATAAACAACCAACAAATAGAAAATTTTCAGTGTTTGCCATATTAGTTCCGAGGTTTCGGTAAGATCATAGAACGTGCTACTTTATTAGTTAAAATACGATAAGTTTGACCATAATCCTGCACAAGATTATAACCTTATTACTCACTACTTTCAATGTACTTATTCATATAATCGTGGTTGCAGGATAAATAAACAGAAAATATCACGAAATATCACCCAAAATACTTTCACCTAACTTGAGACATGACGTAAACGTGCACGTATAGTCAGTTAGAAACTTTTATATTACAAATGTTCACTTAAAATGTATGACAAATCAGATTTTAAATAGCCGTTTACTTTGCTATGACCATGTATTTTCAGGTACCACTTAATTTAAAGTGTTAGTAATATCAAATGCAATTTTCTCATCGATGACATTATTTCTGTTATCAAAAATCGGAAACAAAAAGTTACAAAATTAAGTGTTTAATACCATATCACGTGAAATTTTAAATTAAGTTAATAAAACCGTTAACCTAACAACGTATAGCAGATTCGTTCCATCGCAAGCCTCGGGTAATGACTATTATTGCGGTTATATTAGTGTAAGGTAAACCCGATACCCAAAATTTTTATCATATTTATTTCAATATAATAGTCAGCTTTGGCAGCAATTTGTTCTACCTTTGCTGACCTGGGGGCAATAAAAAGTGACTCTGAACCGCTCTTATTTATCATTACAAAGGCATGTTGTTGTAAATATAATATGTTCTCACATTGACAAAATATTACGCTCCTAATCAGAATGTGCTCTTGTTGGGCAGGTTACAGCAAACGATGCTGCTTTTAATTGGTAGATGGGTAAAAAAGGCCGCAATTTTTTAAGTGTGACACTGAATTTCAGGTTTTACAGGTAAAGATAAAAATCTAAAATTTTACAAGTAGGTCATGGGAAGGGTAAATTAACGCTATGCAAAATTTTTTACAGGTCCCCCATTTAAGTATTCGCTGTTCGATATATCTTATATAACTAATATCAATAATCTATATTGCTGTGTATCTTTGAAAACCTTTAACGCGCTTAATCGCTTTATTAAATTACATGGCAAAAAATAACAAGATAAAAATTGAAGAGACAGCTCGTTGCAAGAAAAAGGCAAACGGATATAAAAACAGTGGTCCTATTGGTTTAGACAGTTTTAGTTTTATTCGATGAAACTAAATGAAATGTTGTTATACTTACATAGTTTTATATAAATTTATTATATAAACGAAAGCAGAAAAATAAAAAAAATAATAGATATTTTTGTTATAACATAAAAAATTGATTTATAATTTTAAAATTGAGGAACGGTAATATATAATACGTTGCTAAACTATAATTTAAAAAAATAAAATTTGAAAAAAATAAAAAAATTTGAAAAAATAAAGCATAAGTTTTTTTTTAAATACGAAATGTATGTTGCTTAAATTTTAAATTAGAATAATGTGTAATTATTATTTAAATTTATGCCGGTTATAGTAATGCCGCCAAGAATTTTTTATTAATCACGTTTCAAGAATAGAAACCGCAATAGGAACAAAATTTCGATGGAAAGTTTTAAACTAACAAAAATTAATTTAAAAAATTTTTTTTTTCTAGAAAATTTCTGAATAAAAAATTAACAAAGATGAACGTTTTAATTTTTCGCTGTTTTATAATTTCATTTCTTTCACTGGTTTTAGCAGTTTCAATTAGCCAGGGAACTAAGGTAAGTGTTGTTTACTGTTTCGTTACTGAGTTTTTTATTATTTAGTTCAATTAATTTATTGCAATAAACCCGACACCTCAAGTTTTACAGGCCAATATTTTACAGCATAGGTTTATGCCGGTTAATTAACCGCCTGGGTATAGCTTACATAAATAGTAACGTCAGATCATGAAATTAAACGATGTGTAAACATAAAGCTGTCAAGGCAAAGCAATTAATGATAATTAAATTTCGTTTCCGATTAAGATTTCTATAAAACGTTTTATGGTAGTACATGTTTAATTCTCTTAAAACTGGACTTGTAAATACTTAAAAAATATATTTCTAAATAAAAAAAATTCAATTTAACATTCCGAAATGTAAAAATTTAAAGCACAAACATAAACTTAGTGTTGCCAAAATAAACTAGTTTCGATTTGTATATTTTGTGTTCACAGGTTATCAACTCAAATCAAGGCGAGCCCGGTGTTTACCAACAAACCCTCCAAAATCTCTTGCTTCGAATATTACGTCAGCGACAGTTAAGCAAGCAGCAACAAACAAACACTTTCGATGAGTCATTACTCGATGCCGATGACGTCATCAACGAATTCTTTGTTCCGGATGATGACGCGGAAGACAACGAAGAGTTAAAAACAAGAGTAGATGATATTTTTCTAGAGCCCTTGGTAATAACTTAATTAAATCTTTATCTAAATACTAGCCAATTTGAATAATGTCGACCTTTAATATACAACCTAAACCGTGTTAATCTAAAGGTTAATAAAACTAACAAATTCTGTAAATTTAGAAAACCAATGTTTCAACTACCACGAAAGCTTTATTATCACTTGTAGAACACACCTCGGTAACTATCAAGAAAGCGGGAAAGGCAGCCACGAGCGAATGGGGGGAGTACAGTTGTTGCAGGTAAACAGGATAAAACACGTTTTAATATGTTTGGTAAACATTACAATCATAGGTCAAGATCTAAACTGTAAAATTTTACATATCTTTAGGCATTAATTTTTATATAAATTATGACATAAAATTTCAAAAGCGTATTTTACGTGGCCTGCAGTCTTATTTTGAGATGTTGTAATACATTAAAATGCGAAAACGATATTCAAGTAATATGCTTCAAGTAGGGTTAAACCGATAATGACTTTTAAACAATGTATCAGATTAGTAAAAAATTTTTTTTTCTATTTTAGGAGACCACTGAATATCCAGACAAGAGAAAGAATGGCAAATTCCCGATATCTCCAACTCCAGTCGAGAGAGTGCAGCTGGAATTATTGCACGAGTAGGTTTCCTTAAATAATATTCTCTTTAGCCATCCATAAGTAGCTTAAACATATATTAATCTTTCCAAATGCTATATTGAGTATTAGCTAATCTGATGTTATACTATCATCATTTATAAATTCGCTAAAACTCAGACTGCGGTAATTAAAAGATGCAATCTTTATATAAATATTTATTTGCGGTCGGAAAACAATTTCATTTTTCTTTGTGCGGTTCAGACTTTTTTTGTGCTGACGATAACATGTTGACAAGATTAATTTTTCAAATTTAATCCACATTTTTTTATGTCGTTGCAGATGTTTTAAAAAAATAACATGTTTTGTAGCTTAAATACAAAAAACAAAACAATATTAAAAAATAACAATTTATCTTAAATTTTTAGCCTGCTTAGACGATATAGAATCTAGTTGTGCAATTCTAAAAAACACCCAAGATGCATGCAACCCAAAGTCTCACTACAAAGGGTTAGTCATCTTCAAGTGATAAATTTTTTTATCATTTTTCCACCAGGTTATTTATTGTTTTATTTCGTTTAAGATTTATGAGTCGACATTGCCCGTTCACGTGTAAATGGTGCGACAGCGAAGCAACTACCACAACAGAATCAAGTGTAATAGTCCGAACCACCCCTACCAGGAGACCAACGCGAGTTACTAAACCAGCAAAAGGCAAGTCTTACAATTCTCGCCATGTCTTTTTTTTCAATAAAATTTAGTAGTTTTAGTATTTAAATGGGTGCAAGCATTTAATAAAATTATGCATTAATTATACTTACATTTAATTATATATTTTGTTTAGATGAAAACATGGAAACCATCTCTATTTATACTAACGGGGATCCCAGCCTCCGACTTTACATGTTTAGACCTCAATCAGAATCAGAACCTAGTTCACCGTGGCGATCTAACACCGAAGAATTGACGACATTTGACGTTTACAAAACGTAAATTTAGGATACATTCACATATAAGATTTTGGGTAGATAAAGTATTAACGCTTGTTATATTTATTTATTAAAAGGCCAAGTGGAATGTACAAAAGACCAGTTTATTTTTGTAAAGCAAATCACAAATCATCTCAAAAATGGACAATACGAAAACGAGGCTGTTCAAACGGTAGGTTTTTATTTCAATCATACAAAACTTTTAAAATATTTTATGGCAAATTTATGTTATTTAAAATATCGTGTTACATTTAGGTTGGAATCTTGATTTTAAAGTTTATGTGTCCGATCAAAACGTGAATGGAAGTGGAAAAATGTACATCGCTAACTTTGGAAGGGGACCTTGGACTTCACGTATTTCAACGTCGCCTCCTTGCTGTGGATACACAAGCGCAGTCTGGCCAATTTATGTTCCGAGTAAGATTTTAATTTACACAAAAATTAACTTTATTGTCCATGCCTTTTCAGCTCTTAATAGAAAAGGATAAAATTTTGGTGTGTTTACAAAATATTTAAAATTGCATTTTTGGTATCTTAAATATATAAACACTTTATTTACAAAAACTTTATTTTAGCTGGCCCTCTTATTACAAATGAATCAAACGAGCCCTACATTCCAAGTGCAACAAAACGTCCAACAGTTCGTCCTACTTTACCTACAAAGAAACCAACAGGCGGAAAACCTTCACTTAGTCCCTTTGAAAAAGAATGTCTCGAATACCATAATTTTTTCAGGTGAATATGACTTTAAAGCATATACAGCAACAAGTACCACAAGCCTTTATGCAGCTTTTAAACTAATATTTAATTTTTAAAAATCTCTTTTCAATATTTTACCTATAAAAAAATAAAACTACTTTTTAGAGCTATCCACAATGTTCCTGCACTTAAATGGGATAACTCACTGGCAGAAACGACAAGAAAATGGGCTAATTACTTGGTCGACCGTGCACCCTCACATCCGTTTAAAATAAAAAGCGGAACGAAACGAACAAGACATTGGCCACATTCTGACGTAAGAGGCTTAAATACCTAACATTAAGTTACCGACAGAAAAAAGCATGATAACTTTCAATAAAAATAACAATTTTAAAAGGTTCAAAATATTACTTTTTTATAATCATCCAAAATTTTATAATTTTTTTTTTCACAGAAAGGAACAACATTTAGAGGCAATGGTGTTGGAGAAAATATAGCTTGGGATTTTTCCGTGGCTGGTAGTCCAGCCAAGGAATCAGTTTTAAGATGGTATGCTGAGATTGCTTATTACAATCCTCAAGACCCGTTTTCTACCCCAAGCAATAAACCAATAGGTAGGTTCCCTATCTTTAAAAATTTTTTTTAATATAAATATATAAATATTGGTTGAAATGAAAGATATATTATTTAATTTACCTTTATTATAGCATCGATTGACATGTTAAGTTCAGATTGGTTTATATGTAAAACGTATCATAAATATTCAAGCTAAATCGTTTCCGTCATTTTTTCGGTACTTAACATTTAATACATAATTCAAAATTTGGCTTTTTTATTTAAAATATCTCTTTCAAAATTTTTTTGAAAACTTACCATAATTACAAACGGTCACGTTTGCAAATTTCATCGTCACGAGAGTTTACGGCAAAAAAATACAAAGCAAAATTAAAGATAAACCGTAAATTCATTTTTATATGCAATCACGTATAAAACAAGTCGATTTTAATTACGGAGCACACCCTTTAAATATTAAATGCTGCGGTTTTCCAGTTTTTTTCTACCGTGTGTTTTCCGCTTCATAATGAAACAACGCTGAAATTACCGGTGGCTAATTCATGTGTATGCAATTAGGCTTGTGTAATACTATGTTGATAACATGCAAAGGAAATGCATACTGTACGTTTCCATATAATACCTATGTGCACGGCAACAATTAAACTTCAAACGATTTCAGATCATGTACAAATGACGTATTCTTATCATGATAATGCATGGTCCCCAAATGTTACTCTAAAAAAAATGAGCAAATAAAGGAAATTCAAAGAGATAAATAATATTTGACGTACGTAGATTAAATCTAAAAGGTGTCGAAATATTAGAATAATATTGTCTTTCTCGTGACGTAATCTTAAGAAAAGGTGTTGAAATATTAGAATAATATTGTCTTCCTCGTGACATAATCTTAAACATGTTATTATAGATTTTATCAGTCGATTAGTATATCCGCTGTAATAAACCATATTGTAAATATTGTTCAATACGATTTCACATTAACAGTCGTACCTTCTATAAAAAACTTTCCAATAAGCAACTGTTGTAAAAAACAACACAAAACTAATCTATGTATGTGATTCATAACAACAAATTCTAGTAAAAAATTTTCAAGCACATAACGTAAAAACATCTTTAAAAAACAACTCTAATAATTATTTTTAGGCCATTACACTCAATTGTTATGGAAGGAATCGACAAGCCTGGGCTGTGCCCGAGTGTACAAGTCTATAGAACGACTAGGTCGAACTTACAAAACTTCATACACCGTAGCTCACTACGCCCCTGGTGGCAATATTAGATATTCAAGAAGAAATTCTACTTTGAGAGCTTACAGAGAAAACGTCCCGCTACCTAAGTCTGGTAAGCATATAAAAATGTTAAAAATATCAAAGTGATAATAATATTGCAATTTTAGATGCATATTTGATCATTACATTAATATTAAACTTTGCGTAATTTATTTAACTTTTTTTTATTCTAGGAACGTGTATGTCAACTTCGTGTGGAACAAAGTTACCTTATAACAAATGTATGGGATTCAATAATGACGTCAGATGCAGTTGCTCAAACAGTGAAGCAGGGGTTTACGGGTAAATATAAAAACGTGCATATATTTAAATATAACAACAATTCTTTATTTGTGAATACTATAATATTTTTAAATTTAGAACATTACAATTTAAAAAAAATTGCTTAATGACTTAAATTTAATTTAAGGTCTCGACCAGTTTGTCAAGGCAATGGCGGGGGTTGTATGGTCAACTGCGATAAACCAAAAAATCCGCCAATCCCAGGTTATTTTATATGGGAGAACTCGTGCCAAGGCAAAAATAAGTGTGAATGTATTTATTCACCTGTTAACTCAAGAGCTGGTGCAACGTGCAGTTAAATAGTTGACTTTTTAAACCTTAACTTCAAAAACGGTTATTATTTACCATGTAAAAGAGTGTTAATATATCTATGCTATATACACGTGTTTACAGACAATTTTAGAGAGATATAATTTGTATGGAAATATTTCAAATTGGTATTAATTCTTTGTTTTTTGTTTTATGTAAGGTTATTGTATTGTTATATGCATTTTCGCCTTGTTTTATTTTTTTTTGATTGATGACAAGTTTGTGCAAAACGAATATTTACATTTTATAATAAATTATTTAAAAGTATTTGTTTGTTGTGTTTTGTTTATGTCTTAAGCAACAGTTTAGGCAGGTAAAATAAAAAATATTTAAAAAAAAACAGACAATCTGAAATACTTAACAGCCTTTAAATTAGTTTATTTTCCGCGTATTCATTATTAATCCTCTAAAAGTTGTACATCCAACATCAAAACAATACCCTGACCCGGAAATTATAACTGACAATAGACTAATAAAAGCAGATTTTGCTATGTGAAATAAATATAAACCATGACTAACTCTAAAACAGCTATGAAATGTCGACAGTTTAAGTTTTTTATATTTTTAATTGGATTTGTTTTTGGCTTGACTATATACTTTGGATACAAGAAAACTACAAGACATTTTTCTCGCATATACTATTTTGGTAAGTTATATAACTCTTAAGTAATACAAGTAAATTTATATCGCATAAAGCAATTTAACCTGTGGTTTTATTAAATTATTTTATGGGTTTAGAAAGTATACTTAACTTTACTCAAATTAATTCAGATAAAAATAAAACAAGAAAAGTACCAGTTACGTTTGCCGAAAGCATGAAAAAACGTATGGTGGAAAGGCTAAAACATCTTAAAAATACCTGCGTTAAACTAGGTACTGAAAAGTGTATATGTAAAAAAGAAATTTGTTATTTGTGGCTAAATTAACTTCTTATTTTGACAAAAACGACTATAAACTTTTATTGGATGCTTATATCTATAATGTTAAAAAATGGTTACAAAAATATATACATTATATTTTGATTTACAGAATCTTAGTACTAGAAAAACTGATCAGCAACTTTTTGAATTTGTAGGCCTTTTAAAGAAAAGGAATCGCAAAGTTGGGTTTATTATGTCAGATAAGTATAAACTAGCATATTGCTTTGTTCCGAAGTCGGGAAGTACAAATTGGAAAAGAATTATGTTGATGTTAATTAAAAATCAAACATTTGACGAAGTTATGGCGGTATGTAGTTATCATTTATTTTAGTTAAAAAAAATAAAAAAGAATCATGTTATTTCTTTTACCCAAACACATAAAATTACAGCCGGTAGAGCGAGCGCGCAACTAACATATGGTTGGATTACTGTTATATTGTTGGATTACTATATTGACAAAAAAAATTTTTTCTTATTCAACCCAGCTTATGCCAAAATTCAAATTTTTCAAATTTAGATTCCAGAAAAATCGATTCATGATAGATGCGTAAAATACAAACAAATGCTAACCAGTAAACAACCACTATCGAAACACCTCAAAATAATGGTTGTTCGCGAACCGTACAGTCGGTTTGTGTCAGGATTTAACGATAAGTTTGCGAGACAAGAAGATGGTAAAAGACCAAGGTTTTATAAAACATCTCAAGAAATTCATCAGTCAATTTCAAAACAAACTAACATAAAAAGTATATATATTTAAAAGCCTATTTTTTTGTATTAAGCAAGTTTATATGCTGCGTAATTTTTCATTTCAGACAGTGACGATCTAGCTAACTTCACCGAGTACGTAACCCACGTTACAAACGGGAACACTGAAACGGACAGTGTTATAGGGAAACACTGGGCCACCTCGGAATCGATTTGTGATCCTTGTTATTATAAGTATGACGTGATTCTACACGTGGAAACAATTGAAGAAGATTCTAGGTAAGGCCAATGGTGAAATTTCTTTAACGGTAAACGGTCGGCTCATAAGTATTAACCCTACCCTAAATATTCCAACAATGTAAAAGATGCAATAAACAATAAATCCATGCATTGTGGAGCTTAGTTGACATTTGTATGTCCAATTATACCCTTTTAAATTTAAAACCTTCGTTTGTGGTATCCGGGTAGGTAGCTACAAAACTGGCAATCAGGTATATATTTTATCCAATACAAATTCATTTTAAAAACAAGGTTTAGTAACCAAATTTTTGTACATTATTCTTGAGTATATTATATCATAGTCATCGAACCTTTAATAATGTAAACGTAGGGTGTAATAACCAACGACTCTACGTATGTGTATCATCACTCTTATTGATAACATCAAACAACACTTGTTGTAGTTTTTTTTAATTGCCGGTTTGGTAAAAAAAATAAATAAAAACCTTACATAAATAACTGAATTTAATTGGAATTTACGTATTTATATATCGCAGATACGTTCTCGATCTAATCAAAGCGCCAAGCCACATTAAAATCCCAAGTGGATATGCGAGGAATGGCAGTAGCACAACGACTCAATACAAAACAATTAAATACTTTAACCTAATAAATACTGAACTTCGTAAGAAATGGCAGGCTGGATTTGATGTTGATTTTAAATTATTCGGGTATAAAGAATTTTTAAGATAAATTTAAACCCATTATTGAAGTAATATTTGCCTATTTTATACCTAGCGTATTTTAATTTTATTTAAAGGTTTCTGTTCAATGAATTAATGCTAAGTTAACATTCTGTGCTTGTTTTTTTGGGTATTTCGTTATGGTAATGCAAAAAATAAAAAAAGGTTTAGGAGATGTCAAAAACACTGCTTTAAACATCAGAAAGTATATAAAAGCGAAAAAGGGTAATACCAAAACTAAATCAATCAATACAAAACAATTTGATCGAATAGGCAAATAATTTATACAGATGTGCAAAAAAAACAAGTAAAATGAATACTTTATCCATTAGAACTTTAAGGTATTTCAAGGCAGCAAGGTAGAATATATTCTCTTCTTACACAATAGGCCTTACCACGAATAAGTTTAATTTACTTCCATGGGGTTATTGCTCAGGACTTAAATAAACATCCACAACTTTTTTTTGTTTTTTCTGTATTATGAGCAAAATAGCCCTGCAAGAAATTTACCACGTTTCTATATTTGAGTCCGCTAGTATGTGAATTAAACAATATATTCAAAACAAGTAGAACCAAATTTGGTTTACCTAATTTATCGTCATTTAGACAGCTTGCTTAATACTCGCATTAAAGCTCCGTTTTCGACTTTAAGTTTTTGGTTTTCCGAACGCAATTCAGTTTGTATCTAAAATTGGAGTAATATTTATTTTACAACTTATAATGCCGATGTCATAGGCTATATAAGGGCATGTTGTTATTTCTAAGAACGGCACTCTATTTGGTTGTTGTGCTAAACTTAGAACTTGAAACCCACTGTAAATATACTAATGCTGATAAGATTACCAATAAGTGTGTACTACAAAATATCTTAACCATACCATCAGTTCTTTTTCAGTGTTGCTGATTTCTCTTTGCAAAGCGCGACGTTTTCTTTTGACAGCTTCCAATTCTATTTGCAGGCTTTCGTATTCTGAAGATTTTTCGTCATATAACTAAATAAACAAAAAAATACGTTTGCATGAATTCTTTATAGCAGAAAAGTATGCCAAAACAAAAATAACATAAATAATTCACAAAAGGTGTTTGTTACTTAAATGATTAAGTGGGGATTCTTTGTTTATATATGAATTTTATATTAGGTAATATATTAGTTAACCTTTAAATTTATATTGTTAGAAAAAATTGCTAAATGTTTAACGTTAAGCCTAAGGCTAGCTTAACAACACTGTGCATATTAAAATTATAGCGGTTAAGTGATTCTATTTTTACATTGTGACATTATCAGCAACTGAAGAATCCGGTCAGAATACAAATTTAATGCCCTCATGCTGCAATACCGACCTTTTTATAATCAATTTCCTGTGTGATTTTGTTTTCTCTAGACCTTAAAGGTGAGTATGAGGTTATTCTTGAAGTGTCATAATCTCTATTTCTTCTACCTCTGTCCTGTGTATTGCTTTCCCGTTCCGGTGATTGATAACGCAAGGCAGTTTCCCTGAGTCGCTCAGCCTTAGAAAAGTAAACACTAAATTAAGTGTGTTGCATTTTTTTCCAAGACTTTTACAGTATTATTGACAACTATAGTGCTATTCTTAAACTGCTTCATTGGTTTTTGTACTTTTTGAAATAAGTATATTAAACTATATCCGCCAATATTTTACTTTTATTCTATAAAAATACGGCTTACAAAAGCAAACAACTTTAAATGTCTCATCAATAACTGATGTTAAACCTCAAATGCATGGTCAATTTACTTACGAGAGATAACCGAACCGGAGATGAAGAGCGATCGTCATCAAATCGACCACCACCAAGTCTTCTTGAATAATATTTGGTCGTCATTACAGTTACATCTATCTTTACAAACTATAAAATATGTGACTGGTAAAACTAATCATGAAAAAATAACAATACTAAATTATTTACTAAGCCTGCTTTTCGTTCTGACAAGGCTATGTTTAGATATGACCTAAACACTTTGCCTTAAATGGCTTTCGATTGCCACTGGTTTTAAAACCAACACAGTCCTTTAGATGCCTCCCTACGGCTACAAATTAAAGTCAAGTATAATAATATCGATTAGTTTTAAAGAATGATAAGTACTTTCAAGCATCAGATCAACAATGTCGTGTGGTTGTTTTTAAAATAACAAAAAAGTAAAATTACTTTCGATTGGTACAACAAACTCAAATATCGATTCACTTCCTCTTAGTCTATACAAAGTACAACAAAAAAACTAAAACTTACGCCTTTGCCTATTAACAAAAGTAAATTTGCCTAATTACAAAAATTAAACATAAACAAGTAGAATTACACAATTATAGAACCCACTGTCAGTTCTGATTTGCTATATTATCGTACTATTTACATACCAATTTTGTGACTAATACAAAAGATTAAAGATCATAATCCCACGATCTGTATGCAACAGTGCCTTAAAAATTAATTATACATTACATGCTTCATTTGGTGTTTATCTTTGTTTTTTACGTGGTAATCGTGTTTATTAGCTTATGTTTGAAAACTAAAAGATTGCACGTAAGCATTCAAGCGTTAAGAAATTAACATAGCTTAACTTGAAGCACATCATCGGTAAAAACCGCAAGCATTTCAAAAATGAACAAGGCAAAAAACATCGAAACGAAAAAAACAAGTGTTTGGTTGTATAGTGTTTGCACCTGTTATGCTCAAGTTACATTCAATAGAAAATACTTCAATGATGTTACTAACTTTCTAAATAGGCTTTAAATAAACTATTAAAGTAACCTATCTTATTACAACATTAAAGATAAACATAATATTTGTTTTTTATTATTTCCCTGAGAAAATTCAATATGGCCCCACGGCGATGCGTTGTATTGCAAAAGTATTTAAAATATTATATAATTACTGGTGTTCTGTATCCTAACAATACTTGTTTTAAATAAATCAACAAATAACATACTGCTAAATTATTGAATCAAAACATAAACAACTCTACAACATGTTATAAACATATCTACCCACTCTTCTTACTGCTATACATTATTTAGGCTAAAGTTAAACATGTTTATTTAGTTTAATCACAAACTGATTTATGTTTAGCTATTTAATTTAAATAGTCCTACGCTGCAATTTGAGAAAGGGATTAACGCATTACCAGAAACTGCCTATATAACTTGTATTAAGTTACCCTTAGAAATTGAAAGCGAGTAGTCTGGAGCGTTGAATAGCTACACTATGATAAAAGAATGCAACCTTTCTATTAATAGAACGCGTGAATGAGTGTGTAACTTAGTAATTTTTTAGTTCTTTCATCTTAATGTTTGAAGTTAAAAAGTAAGTCGCAGCTAAATACCTGCGGTTCCTCAAAATCATTTCATAAATAAAGTTTTTCTTTAATTGCATTGAATAGAAGTTTGTTAAACGAATACTTTAAAAATATCAGGTTTTAATGTATAAACTTTAATTTGTATAAAAGTTTAATACTGGTTTTATTTTCAAATGGCATTAATCCCCCTATATTTAGCATGTGATGCAATTAGAAATATGTTAAGTACCAAGATTAGTCTTACCCCAATGACAGCTCTGTTAAAAAATGTTTTGAATAATAAAAAAGTAGGCAGAGCACACCGTAACTATTTACCACTGGTACCGTACTGTGAAAAATATATAGAAACTAACATATATAAATTAGTGTAAATAGTAGTATATATTTCTATGGTAAAAAGGCGCTTACCACATTGATTACAATGCAAAGGCTTTTTAAACCCAACCTAAACCAGGAGTTGCGCTTTACGGAGAAGAAATTACTTCGCAAATCTAGCTGATAAAATATTATTTTTGCGTCTTGATTGCCATGCAATTTCAAATATTAAATTAATTTAAGTTAATCAACAAACTCAAAACGTTAGAGCCTTCTTCTCAAACAATTAACAAACAAGAACATTAGAACTGCGCAAACACGCTGTCAGCCAATACGGTTAAAATTCCGTTTAATAATGTTTTTTGAAACAACGTCTTGGCAATCATTTAACGTAACTTGAACATTATTTAAGTTAAAAAATTAAACTTCTGTAACTTTTTTTTAAATAACGCCTTTTTTAAAACATTACTGTGCAAACTAACAGTGTTATATTATTATATCAGCTTTCATACATTACGAATCGACAAACACACACGTAAATAAAAAAAAAAAAATAATCTTTAAATCATCAAAAAAAACAACTATTTTTAAACGAAAATATAAAATCTCTACAAAAATCGGATGGATACATTTCCAAACTATTTACATCAACAAGAATGGTTTAAAGTGAAACTTATGCCCATGCTAACGAACTTATATTCATTAAATACCACACAGAAAACACAAAAAATAAAATTGTAAAAAATCTAAATTTAGTTAATGTCATGAAAACGCAGAAACTAGTAAAAAATAACCCTTTTTTTGCAGTTGTATTAAAAAAAAACTTATATAAATTTATTTTTTTTAAATCGAAACTAAAGACAAATTTAAATAAATAAAAAACTAATTTTTTTTTAATTTAACAATTCATCCTTTAGTTGATCCAGCAAGGCCTTTGACCTCGGGGTTATATTTTCACCAACACTGGAGGCGCCAGAGGCAATGGTATTGTGGGTTTCCTCGGACACAGTAGAGGCCAAATCCTCGTCCATAATATTATCTGCTGTGGTGCTAGGAGGAACAGGACTGGATCTAGATGGGGTGGGGAAAATGGTTTTTCCTGTAAGTGGGGGTAATGTGCTGGTGGATTTTTGGATTCCATATCGGCGCAAAACTCGGTCCACGATGTCATCACTAGATGTCACCTTTTTAACACCTTTTTAATGTAAACTATAAGTTACAGAGTTTAAAGCCTGGTAGTGTGGTATACCAGTCATGGCAATAAACTGTGAGCGTAAAGGTTTTTTTTTTTTTTTTTTTTTTTTTTTTGTATATATCTTTATCCTCGATGTGGGAAAGTCGAATGCGCGACTTAAACATAGAGTAACATCAGTTACTCCGACCCAGTCTCGAGTTGCCTGTGGCAGTTTGGGATATTATAGATTATAATTGCCCGGTAATTATACTGCTGAGTAAGTGCTGGCTCAGCAGGAGTTCATACCGTTTATAGCACCTTACTCAAGTGCACTACAGCATGAGATCAGTGGGAATTGACCCCACGACCCCATGTGTGGTGTAGCAAGTGTTCTTACCACTACATCACGCTGCCGGTTACTGCTTTAAACCAAACCAATATCACACTATTTACTTTCAGGCACAGTTTTTAACAATAAAAAATAGTAACAAGGATTAAATTTCTTGAAGCAGATTTATTTATCTTTTTAAAAATTTTTTGGCATGAATTTTGTATATTATTTCAACTTAAATATTTTGTGAATATCCCTGTTGTTTTTGGTGCTTAAATTTAAAGTTAGGGTTTTACCTTTGTTACTATTTGTTGGTTTGTTGTTGTTATTTTCAGGAGACATTGCAGTTGTCCAACTATCATTACTAGAAGTTGTCTGCATTGCTTCTAAAAAAATAACTTATATAAACAAAACATTCACAAAATTATAAAAAAAAATTAAAAATTTATAAAAATTTAAAAAAATATAAGAATTATCATACCAGGTATAACTTCATTGTTTTTTGACTCAGATTCAGAGTTTCCAGATTTATTTTGCAATGGTTTGTTTTTCTGTGGGGAAACTGTGTTTGGAAACACTGCTCCAAGCTTAAAAGTTGTTTTTGCTAAAAAAACATAAAATAGAAAAAAGAAGTGGTCACACAATTTTAATAATATATTAGTGATTTGTTGGATATATAGTGATTTGTTGGATAATATTAAAATAGTTTATCGACTTTTAAAAATAATAGTGTACCTTCCAAGTTTACATAACATATGTAATAAAACTAAGTGAACAATATATATATTTTTTTATATGTATATAGTAGCCTATGTATAAATGTCCTACTAATAGGCTTTCAAAATAAAAAAAACATATACCTGACATAAATCAGTTGCTAATTGATACCATAATATGATAGTTTAAATGTAGTGCAAAGAGTTGGGCATTCAACTAGTGGTTATAATAGAAATAACATTGGTTTTAGTTACCTGACTTACCAGGATTGGAGTTAGTAGTTGGTTGTTTTGTTGTTGTTTGGGAGGATTCCATCTCACCAGATGCAGTAAATTTATCAAATGAGCCTACATGAAAAAACATAAACATTTTTGTTATACAACGTATATTTATCACAAAAAGGTATATGAGACACTCAGTTAACCCAGTTAGCTATGTTAACTCTAAGTATAACACAATTGAGCATTTTTTAGCAACAATAAAATATTTTTCTAGGCTTTCAATTTTTAAATAGGCTACCCTAAATATTTTATAAATTTAGTTAACCACAAAAACAAAATTCTTGTATAAAGTTTTTTAAATAAAAACATGTTGTACAACAACAAACTGATCTTGTCATTTCTCCCAATTGCATTAGATATTATTTGCTAGATGGTTTAAATAATAAAACATATATTTGCAAACCTGAAAGATTAACAGGATAGGATGTAATCTGAGGTTGTGAAAGAGAAGCAATATACACGATGACTGTGTTTGAAATATCTGACTCACCGAGAGCCGAAATGGCTCGAATATTGACCCTGTATTCACATGAGCGTCTCAAACCATCTAACAGAGCTCTTGTCTTGTTTCCAGCTACCATTCCTCTAGGTTGTCCATTAACGTTAATCCTACAATAACAAAGTAATTTTTTGTATATATTTATCAACAATGTTAAAAGGAGAAATTCACAGCCTAAACATATATATACTACTGTTAGTTACCTTAACCCAGTATTAAGTTAACTGCAACAGTTTAAGATAATATTTTTTACAATTGCTTGATAATTAATCTGCTGTAGTTTTTTAGCTTTTGAGTAGTTTTTAGCTTAGCAGGAGTTCATACCGTTTACAGCATATCACTTAAGGACACCATAGCATAAGAGTAGCAGAAATCAATTTAAGAACCTCATGTAATGAAGCCTAGTGTTCTAACCACTACTTCATGCCTTCAAGTGGAAGTAATGTTTGTAAATGAATTTTATGATTGCGTTAATATTTAATAATCTACTGCTTTTTGCAAAAACAACATTTAAATGTATTTAGTTAAATGACATTTCCCCAATAAAAAAACATTTACGAAAATACTAAAATAAATTTACCTGTATCCAATAATTTTATCGGATTTCGATTCATTTCCTTGTTTATCATAAACATGTGCCGGGTGCCACCTCAAAATAACGCTACAACTTTCACTCTCCTGATTGTCACCACTGCTGTTTACTTGCCTCACCTCCGCTCTAAGTGCTCTCGGAGGGGTGGGTATCCCTGTTCTGGGAGGGGAGCCAGGATCTTGGGGTTGTTGTCTGCGAAGCGCAATCTGCATTGCCTAAAAAATTGTGAATAAAATTTAGCATCAAAATAAAGAGTTTAACATCAAAATAAATAATAAATTATATGTTTTATTAAAACAGAAAACTAATCTTTAAAATCGGCTTTCAAAATTTCTAAACGCAGCCAAAATTGTTTTAAAATTTTATAAATTTAAGTTCAAATCTGTAAAAAATAAATATGTATTAAATTTTTGACAAGATCATACCTTCATGTTTTTTCGCCTTTGTCCAGGAAGGATGTTAAGTTTATTTAGCAGTTCAGGATCTTTCTCGAACAAATCCTTTACTGTGAAAATTTTGGGTTTTGAACAATTTTTAAGATCACTGCCTTCTTTTACTTCACCCATGAGTTGATCGTGGAGGCTGAGTTGGGGTTTTGGTTTTGGGGCTAACTCTCTTGCAGTTGCCTGATTGTTCAAGATATCAATCATAAAATATAGAATCCAAACTTAGTTTTATGATTTAGTAAATTTATCGAGCTATACTTGCAGTAAAATCCATAGCTGAGTTATTTAAAAAAATAAAATGACTAAAAAAATTAAGTTATAAAAATTATACTTATAAATTGAGCATGAATATTAGCTAAAAAAATTTCCTTGAAAAAAGGGCAATTGGTGTATTTTATTATTTATAAAAAACATAAATTATGTTATTTTATTGATTAAAAACATACTGGTTTAAGTTGGATACTGCAATCATTAATCTGAGGAACTACGCATGATCGAAAATTGTTCTTTCTTCCATCTAGCTCTTCCTGGAGGACCTCAAGGAGCACCGTGCTGTTTAAACTCCTCTTCTTTGATTTTTTAAAGTCACAAGCTTCAGCAAAAAGTGAAGCACAGACCTCAAGAGAGTTGCATTGGTTTTCAGAGTGGTATTCCTCACAAAGCTGTTTAAAAAAAATTAATATTTTTAAGTTATTAAAAGACACATTACAAATTTGCATTTACTGATGTTATGTTTTTAGGATTGTAAAAAAAAATTAAAAACTATATAACATTTTTTTTTTACGGGGACAGAGTGACAAAAACACCACCTAAAAATAACAAAAATACTAGTTTATAAAGTTTAAGATCGCTACAAAATTTTTAAAATTATTTTACCTTCATAACGTCATCTAATTCAGCTCTTTGCAAGTAATCATCATTAGACATCAACACAAGTAAATCTTCAAATTGTTTGGATAAACAAGGTGCCTGATTTTCTTCCATATTGTAATCTGCTGATGACCATAACGTCACAGAAAGCCCAAAAATTGATGACTTAAAATTTTAACATAAAATATTATTTTCAACTAAAACTAAAAAAATTTAATAGTAAAATTTAAATTTTTACATTTAAAATTTTATTAAACTTTTATAGTGTGCTTAGATAATATTTTTGTAAATAAAATCCCATATTTTTATTAAATCAAAAATAAAAAAACTTGAAAAAATATAAATATACATTAATACATTCAATATTAACTTTAAAGAGTTAAGAAAATTTCAAAATAATAAATAAATACCTTTATTGTGGGAGAGTTACTTTCCTCACTTAGTTCAGGTGCCAAATAAATATTATCAATTGACACATTTTGGTCATCATTAAAAGAAATTAATCCATCTTTGTGCACATATGTTGTATCAAGGGACAAGTAACTAAAAATCCAAATTCAGGGTTTATTAGAAGTTAGTTCTGTCTATAAAATGTTACTTAAAGATGCTATGTTATGTTAACATGGGCAATTAAACCTTTTTGTTTACCTAACAGGATTGTTTTTCCTTGATTGTAAAGCAGCAACAGATTGACCACAAAGTGACCACAATTCCTTTTCTGTTAAAGCTGAGTCAAGTGAGGTAAGAATTTCCTAAAAAAAAATAAACAAAAAAATTTAAAAAAATTTTGATTTGCGGTAGTATCTTGTTTTTAAATAAATAAAAAACCTTTTTTGGTGCATTTTTAATTTTAATTTTTTAAGAACTATATTTTGTCACCTGTACTGTCATTTTTGGAACATTAACCCTTCCACTTGTTATTTCAATATTATCAATTTCAGTGCTTCCATTTAACTCTAGTTTAAGTGAATCTGGCTCATTCATCACACAAACAGTTTCAGTCAGGGCAGCACTGTTTTCTTCCACAGTTAATGTTTTCTAAGTAAACAAAAAAGTTTTTTAATGTTAATATAAGGTATGCAAAAATATAAAAAAAACATTATTTAAAAAAAACAATTTTGTTTTTCAATTAAAAAAAAATAACTTTTTGATTATTATTAATTTACCTCTTCTGTTAAGTCATCAGTTAATATTTCTTCTTGATGAATCGACATTTTTGAGTTTGAAATTTCATTTTCTGATGCAACCAAGCGATCAGAAAAACTTAACAGCGCATCTTGTAATTGTAAAACCTAAAAATAAAAAAATAAAAAAAAATAATCAAATTAATTGTCATAAAAAAATTGTCAGCACAAGAAAGGGTATAGTTTCTGTTGTGCAGTGCGGTTGCAATTGTAATATCTTATTTTTAATTAAAAAAAATATTTAAATTAAAAAACACAAGTACAAGAAAAGTGTTTATTTTCTGTTGAACAAACCTGTTTTTGTAGTTGTTCAACTGTTTGTTTCAGTGCGTTGTTTTCTTTGGCCTCTTTGCTCTTGGTTGCTGCCTCACCACTGAACAAAACATCAAAAATTATTTTAGATACTATTTAGTACACAAAAAACATAAAACTATGTTTAAAGTTGAAAAAAAATCTTAAGTAGAAAACGCATAAAAATCAAACAGGTAATAGAAGGTTTCTAATTAAATAAAAATATTTTTTAACAAATTATCTAGATATTATGAAATTTAGTGGACGATATATATGTATAATTTCTGTTTAGATAGATATATATATATATATGTCAATATTTATATATACAATATATATATATACCAATTTATAGTCCTGCAAAATATATAAAACTGTCACTTGTGGTGCACGAAACAATTACCGCAAGCGAATGTAGGTTAAGAGTTGCGATCATTTTACAGCAATTAAAATTTCGATCGTAGGTAAACTAGTATTACCAAAAAGCATTTAAATATATGACATAACATAATAGCAAAATAAAGAAGAAAAATCTTTTTTTACCTTTCCATATCTGTTGTGAGGGATCCTCTTCCTTCATCTGTGTCCTCTGCTAACACCTCCACAATTGTCTTTTTCTTGGTTGCCATAGTATCCGAATGACTTCCCTCAACATCTTCTTTCCAAGATGCATCAGCCTTCTTTTTCTTCATAAAAAATTAATTAACTACTTTAAAATTTAACTAAGTAATTTAAATTAGTGATATTCAAAGAGTTGCCAATACTTAGTTAGATTTTTACTTCTTTTATGGACGCAATTTATAATATATTTCTGTTATAATTAACCTTCACAAACAGCAGTTTTTCAGGCCTTTTTAAATTAAACATAAAAAAAATTTATATTCTTTACAAAGCTCCATTATATGTGAAATGAATTGTTGTAAGGCAATACTTATCCAGCAATAACCTATTGTTAATAGAACTGTTAAGTCAAGTCAAAAGGAGAGAAAGTCCCCAAAATCGAGCTTACGTTATTTGGAGATACAGATTCTTCTTCACCGCAAGTGGTGCTTATTATTGACTCACATTCAAATGCATGTCTTCTGATAAAAAAATGATATTAAAATTTGGGCTTTTTTTAGAAAATAAGAATTCTATCTTTACTTAAAGTGTTTAACTAGATATTATTGAATTAAAAACAAATCAATTTTTTTTTCTTTCATATTTAAAAAAATTATTTTTTTGAATTTTATAAGATCAAATATTGAAATAATTTTTTACCCCAGTTTTTTTTGTGGCGAGGCATTCCTTTGGACTCTACTGCTCCCTTGTGGCGACCCATTTCTCGGAGTTCTTCGAGGTGATGTCTTAGTTCTTTTGTTCCTACTACAAAAAAAATATTAAAAGTTTTGTCATTAATTAAAAAAGAAGATTATCTGTAAAATATGTGTATCTTAAGATATGTAATATGCAAATTACCTATAATAAAGTGTATAGCTATTTAATTATATAGATTCAAAATTTTATTAAAAAACACTGCTTTTCCAAACTTTAAAGATAATTTATGGTAACATACTTTGCCTCAGGTGAGTTCTGTCTCGTTGATTTCTTTCCATTTTCAGTCGAACTTTTATTTTGAACCTTTTCTTGAAGAGATCTAATCTGTTCAATTTAAAAAATTTTAAAATTTACAATTTAAAAAACTTTTCTTTTACTTAACATAAAAAATAATATTTTATTCAGATCTCTAAACTTTTAATGCACTGAAAGGATATAAAAATTTATGCTATTTTTAAATTTTGCACAAAAACAAACAAAAAAATGTATGATTTAAACATTTATTCACTAACTTGAGTCCACATAAAGCGAATAGCTTCGGTTTGTAGCTCCCTCATTCTCTTCTCTGATTCTTGTTTTTCTTTCATGGTTTGTAACTCATTACATAACAAGCTAAAAAATGAAGGCAAGTTAACAAAAGGCCAACATTACAGGTAAGCCTTTTTACATATTTTAAGAAGAATGACGTTAATAATAAAAATATGCTTTTTATTAAAATAAATATTAAAAATTTGTTTTAAATTAATTTGTTTTTTTTATGCTTGCATAATTTATTTTCGATTATTTATTTAAAAAATATTTTTTTATCTTTTACAATTTTGAATAAAACCACTCCAATTATATTCTGAAAATTAAAAATAATAGAAAGTACTTCAAAATTTTTAATAAGAACCTGATGTATTGTTCAGATCTTCTTGCTCTTAATTCTTGTCGAATTTCAAGGACTTTCAAGTTTCTCCATCGTGCTCTAAAACCTCTCCAAGCTGCCTACAAGTTAAACAAATCAAATTTGAATAATAAGCTCTTTAAATTTAATTAAAACTCTCAATTATATTAACATTTGCTATGAAATCCCTTTGAATTTCAGCAAGTCATTTTTAATTACAACTAATTTTTGTCATCTGTATATGATAGAGATTTTCGCCACAACTTTATATGAATGTAAGTATGTTAAATTTAAAGATCTTAAGCCTAAAAAAATGCAGTTGTGTGTGGATAAATTATTGCCTGCATACATATTACAAAAATTACAATGTAACCTATAGGGCAAGCAACCCAATAGTTATAAATAATAAATTATAATAGGGTTTACAAATCATTTAAACTTAAAATGTACCTGTATCTTGGTTGCAGCCATAACATGTCTTAGGTCAGTTGGAAAACTAACAGTTTGTAACACTTTGGATGGTGACAGAGGTCCACCATCTCCATGTTTGTAAACAGTATATGACCTTGTGAGAATAATAAAATTAATTTGTAAAATTGAAACAACCAATAATGATCATAATTATGAAATACAAAATAATACATTACGTGAAACTGTTATACCAAAGACCTATTTGCAATATTATTTGGTTCATATAACATTAAACTAAAGCTAATATTTTGAGTCTTACCAAACAAAAATGTGAAAATTAAAAAAAATGTTTATCATTTAACAAAAAATTTAAAAAAATGTTTATCATTTAACAAAAAATTAAAAAAGTTTGTAAAACTTATGTTTTTCATACCTGTTACTTTCAACATCACTTTCTGCTCCATTATCAACATGTTCTTGAGATTTATTTTGCTGCGATTTAACATCTTTGATTTTCTTGCGTTTTGTGCCAGAGTTTCTGCTTGCTGATGGTTCTTTACTCGTATGTTGTTGTTGTTGTCGTTTTCGATGATACGAAAGTGTAACAGGTTTTAATACAGAAGCTAAACAAATAACAGAGAACATTTTAAGACATACCAACGTTTAATATTAAAAATATCTTAGAATTATTTTGCGTTTAGTATTTTTATTAACTACAACACCTTATGGTAATTACTTTTATGAGATGATGTTTCCTTTTTAGTAGGCGATGAATTTTGTTTTTTCATTGTGAGATTATTTTGTTTCTTGGTGGAAGGCATTGGTGTTGAAATAATAGAAGTATTTTCACTAACATAAAAATCATATTTTTATTAGTTTAGACTATTACTTCAATTGTATATTATTTAATTAACAACACTAGGCAATACCACGTGCTAAGTGCCGCATTTTAATTGTTGTAGTATAGGCACAACACACAATTAATACATGCCTCTAACAGTTGACCGCACAAACAATAGTTTTTTTCAAAAGCCTTTAAATTGGAAATTATACACACATATATATTTCTTTCACTAAGCTCCATTACATGAAGATTATTGCAAGACATATGTTTGCCACATTATTAATAACACAAAAAAATCTTATTTTAAACTTATAGCAAAAAAATAATTTTAAAAAACCTTGTTCTTAATCTGGTAACTGAATGTTTTGATGTTGATCCTGTATTCTTTTTTAAAGGTTGAGGTCTAGGTTTTGGGTGGGCATTACTAGACGAAGTTGCCTGGCCGTATATTTTCTTTTGTAAATCGCTGTTGAGGGGTTTAATTGGTCTCATCTCATATTCTTCGTATTTCGTAACCGACATTGACACCCCAACATCTTCGTCTAATACTGAGTGTTGAAATTCTTCATCTTTGGTCAGCTTAGTGCCTGGACAAAGTTTTTACTTGCATAAAAAAGGTTTACTATCATAAAGTGTCAATGCAGTTAACTAAACATTTTTTATTACTTTTTTAAGTTTTTGAGCTTAAGTTTTTGAGGATTTTTCTTTTTTAAGTTTCTGAGCGTAATTAAGTACCAATTCTAATTTTGCTTACAAAAATTCTAAAGTCTGTTATAAATAAAAGTATCAAAAAATAAAAATGTCAATATCAAATTAATTTAATTTTTTATTTTTTATATATAAATAATTTAAATAAAAATAATTACTGTGAGAAGGTGGGTTAGCCACCATAGATGGCGACATATTTTCACTTTCATTATTGGAGTTAGTTGATGGGTGTCTTTGTGTATACCCAGATTGTGGATTAAGTTTGGGGGTTTTAGAGGGTGAATCGTACAATTGGCGAATAAGTCCCAGAGAATTGTAAGCTGCATGTGGGGCTTGTCCTGTAAAATTTTAATTCATTTTTTAATTTTGTGATATTAAATGGTTTTAATTTATTTTCAAAGAAATTGTCATTTTAGTTGCCCAAATTCTTGCTTTAAAGTTTCTTTGTTATTGTTAATTTAATACCAGCCTTAAACTTCGTGAATAATAAAAATATCGTTCAAATTTGTTTTATAAATTTTAAATAACTTTCTCTTTATAAATACATACTTCCACACAAAAATTTGCCAAAATGTAAACATTAAAATATTTTCAATGCAACAGATTCTTGTTGCATTATTATATTAAAAATTATTTTTTCTTGATGTAAGTGTGTGATTAGATTTTTGCAACTAAAATGTTTTAATAATATTGTAACACCTGGTGTATATTGGTGGTTAGGTTTGTTGTAATGCTGGGGAGAGTTGGATCTTGGTGGGATGGTTGTTTGTTTTTTCTCATCATTTGGAAGGTCATCTCCTAAAAAGAACAAGTTATTCATACTTTATTAATAAAAAAACAACTTAGAACTGTTTTAAATCACATTTAATATCCAAATATTTTCAAATAATTATTTTATAGTAGAAAGTTCTTGTTAAGTTTTCAAAATGTCTTACAATTTTTTGTTCCAAATTTTTTTAATTTTTTCTTTACCTGACACAAATTCAGATTCAGACATCAGTAAGCTCATGTTGTAAGGTAGAACATCTTGTTTGTTGGTTGTGTTGCTGTCACCAGATGGCAGCAACATGGCTGAGTGAATGGAAGACTTAAATAACGTAAAATTGGTTAATCCAGGTTGTGATATGTCGTTGATATCAGATTACAAGCTAAAATGTTATTACCAAACTATTTAAATTATCTGGCCTTAACCTTTGAGCTTGGCATTTAGATAATATAAATACACATTTACAAGTTTGTTTAGTTTGCTTAAAAACATTTTTTGTTTTATTTTTTCAAACAATTGTTAGAATAAAAGATTAATATTTTACCTGGTCATCTAAAGATTGTTCTCCCAACCAAGCGTGAATTCTTTTTCTTTTTTCATGCTCTGGAACCCTGGACTGACTTGCTAACAAATCTGAAGATCTATTATAATTAACAAAAAAAAAAACATATTACAGGTTAATCAAATTAAACTTTGACATTACAATTTTTTCTGTTATAAAAGCAATACATATGCCAAAAGTAAATGTATTTTTATGCAAAAAGCCAGCTAGTTATTTAATTTTTTCTTATGCTTAATTAAAAAACAATAACTTACATTTATAAAAGCTAAACTTAAAAAGTTTCAAAATTTAAAATAAAGCCCTACTTTTCATCATTTGTATAACTAGTTCTTTTGCTGATGCCACCTGACAGTTTTGGTGGGCTAATGTATCCACTTGCACCTTTATATAAAAACAGTGATTATTTTAAATTAAAAACAACTTTTAAGTTAGCTAATATTTACCAGTGCCATGCTGCTTTTTTTGCGTTAAAACTTTTTCCAATTTCATTTCTTCAGAATTAGCATCCTAAAAATATAAAATTTGATTAAATTTTAATGATAATTTTTTATGGTGTTTCCTCATACCAGTTTGTCTTAACAACAGTTTGTGTTTGTGCTGTACTACTAGCCTTATACATAATTTAAACTTAAGCTTTACATTAAAACAATTTCAATTAGCGTTCACCTTTTCAATATCACAAACCCCTTTTAAAATAAGAGAAACAACTTTTAGACTATTCTCTAAACATTTTATTTTTTCACTCGACATATTTCTAACTTTATAAATGTAAAAATAACTAAAAATGGTTTTGGTAAGTTTTACTCTGAATTATTCTTATTAACTGACATACTTAATTTTTTTGTGGTATATTAAGTAAATAAAGTACCTGCTCATAGTAATATGAAGTGAGCAATATAAAACCACATCAAGGACACTTCAATACCAATCATAAACAACTTAATATGAAAAATTAATAAAGTTTGTTAAAAAGCAATTAAATTATTTTTAAAATAATTTAAAATAACAATTTCCTTTTTTTTAATTTATATTATTAAATCTAAAAAAAAAAATAAAAAACATAACCTAAAAATATACTTATACTTCTATTCTCTATTAGAACTATGTAGACAATACACACAAATTGAAGTTTTGAAAATAGCAAAAAAATGTATCCCAATGGTTTAGGATTAGATCAAAGCTTCCTAATCAACAGTAATTCAATCTTTATTAATTCAAATATAATAAAAAATACAAAAGTATCAAGCATCATTGAAATTAAACACCTTTGTGCCGGAAAACCTTATGATAATAGGAGTAAGATACTTTGTAAGAAAACAAAAAGAATTCTCCTTCAATTTTTTAATTTGGTAATCAAATTTATTAACTTAATTTGTTTTTGAAAAATAAAAATAAACCAAATATTGTTTTCAAAAACAAGTTTAAACCTAGCGCCATTTAGTAAATATTTTACCTTACAAAATTTTAACTGGAATTGGACCTATTTAATAAACTTAAAAACCAACAAAAAAACAAAACATAAAGATTTTAAGGAAGTTATATCTGAGCTATGTGTAAATAACAGTCATAACCAGTATGTGTACATTCAAAACCTTAAACAAAACATTAAGTATGCAACTCCTTAAGTTTCTACAATAAATAAAATAATTCATCTCACATATCAGTCATAAATTTTGTTTACATATACCTCAGATATACCTACCAGAGTTTTTAATTTCAAACAACTTAATAAACTTACCTGACAACTTATAACTGGTGACACAGAGGAAAGATATTTGATGAGTTCAATATGTTGACCAACCTCAAATGATCTACCACGTCCCTGGCTTAACAGCCACTCAGCCTTCATACTGTTGATTAAATATAAACATTTGTTAATTAGTAAGCCATCGAAGGACTCAAAAATAATTATTCAATATAAACAAAAGAATTAAAATTTTTGCAAAGACATAACAGTGCTACAGAAAGATTCTTAAGTTTATTTTTAAAAATGTTGTAGGCATTGTCAAATAAAAACCCAATAATAACATATATCTAACTTACTTTTCTCTTTGTGTAACATGCAGACCATCTAAAATTGTTAAGTTGTTGCACCAGTTAATAATAAATGGTCGGTAATTTATTGGCGGAAGGTTGGTTTCCAAAACTGAGATATCAAGAGTAAAGCAAGGATTGTTAAGCACAGAAAGTTGGTAGAGATGCGGTAGGGAAGCCAGATATTTTACCTAAAATACGAGTAAAATAATTTTTTAATTTAATACTACTTAAAAAAATAAAGTTAACAAACTTATATTACAAAACTTTTTTAGGTTAAAACAACTATAAGTTAAACATGACTAAAACACATTTAAATACCAATTCAATAAACTTATATAGCCAATTGTAATAAAATCTATGAACAAAAAAATTATTTAAAATATGCATGCATAATTTTTTTGTAAATACCTGATTGAGGTCAATAATTTCATTATCAGCAAGAGACAGAAAAGTTAATGACAAAGGAAGTCTCTCTGAGGCTGGTTTTAAATTTGTTATCAGATTTCGATGCAAAAGTAATGTATGCAAAGATGACAGGCTAAACACAAATCGAAAAAAAATGTTAAAACAGCTAATGTAAAACAATATGTTTTCTGCTATAATGTTTTATTACACTATGCTTTGGGCTTAACTCTAGTTAAGCACATAAAAAAAAGTAAAAAATGTAAAAAAATAAATAATACCAACACAATAAAAAAAGCTTCATCAATTTCATGTTTTAATATTTAGTATATTTATAGTACTGCTATGCAAATATACATTGACATGTATTAAAAGAAATTTAAAAAAAAACAATCATAAATTTTAAGCAAAACTTAATTTACTTTTGCAAGTTAGTAAGTTGAGTAAGTTGGTTATCAGAAGCATCAACATGAACTAGTTTGGAGCATTTGTTTAACAGATCAACGTTACTGAGTTGGTTTCCAGATACACTTATCCACTCAAGAGCCTTTAAATGATCAATGCCGTCCAGCTAAAAAAAAAATAAAATAAGTGTCTTAGAGGCATATTTTTAAACAATTAAATAAAAATTTATAAGTGTCTCAGGGGCTATATATCTAATCAATTGGCAAATTTAAAATAAACAATTTTTTACAAAAATTCTTTTTTTTCACTACAGCTTTTTTTGGTAGATACCTATAAAACATACAAAATATAACGGACTAAATAAATTTAAAAAATAAAAAACCCTAACCCATTCAGAATCCAATTAATATATTCAACAAAGTATATTTTACAAGTACCGCAAGAGGGTTGTGTTAATTTGTACCTGTATTAATAGGTTTGAACTAAGATTTATAACACGAAGATTAAGAAACTTTTGCACACTTTGTATTCGAGTAACTTGATTTCGTGCAACTGATATCTAAAAAATCGGAAAATATTAAATTAAAAAAGTCTTTGACCAATTGATACTTCGTGTTATTTTTTTTAAAAATTTATTTTGGTTTTTCACACATTGATGAAAGTATATAATAAATTCGACATACAATTAATATTACAACAATGCGACGGGAAAAAATGACAAAATCAATTTAATGATTTAAAACATGCCAAAAGTATTAATGTTTACATAAAGATTTTAAGCCAACAGACTTTTATCAACAGACTAATAAAATATATATGACCATAAAATTTCAGACACTTTACGCATATCTACCTGTAACAGATCCAACACAGGTAAGCTGTTTAAGTCAAGGTGTCTAACAAAATTGTCATCCAAAATTAGTGTATGCAATTTGCTCTTGTCTCCAGCAAAACTGTTAAAATAACCCACCAAATCATTTTGTGAGAAACTTTTCTTGCTTAAATTAAGCACCCCTAGGTCACCCATTATGTCTTGGGTTTGCTGTTAGTGGTTAGTGTTTGTTTCTAAACAATATCAATTTTGTATTGGGTTTATTTCGTTTCTTTTTTGTTTTCACTATAAATGCCTTACTGTCTTAACTACTAATAAATTTACTTTAAACTACCAAAAAAAAAGTACTAACATTCAAACTATATAAACTACTAAAAAAATCTGCATTCCACATTGCTTACGCAAATAGTAAACTACATAACAGCATTAAAAATTGCAAAATGTAAACAAATGTACAACTTGTGCAACTGCGCCGTTAAAACAAGGCACTGTGATTGGTTGCTGTGACGCCATGCACCAGTGGTTTATAGTAATGTTGTCAATTTACTTATTTTTTTAAATAATACAAACAAAATTTTTATATTTACTATTAACAAAGTAATGTGTTTTTTTAGTTTTCTATATTTTATTAAAAATGTACCTTAATATACCATATTATTATTATTTTTATATAAAAACGCTTGATTTCTGTAGTATTTTTAGTACCCATCGTTGTGTACGCTTAGCTATCATTCACAGCTAATATTTATTAGTCTTAAAAGTTTAAATCGTTTTTGGTATTTCATCCCATAGTTTTTATATAATTAGAAATATTTTTAACATTAGGTTTGGGTAAAAACGACTGCCAATGTAAGTTAGCGAGAGTAACAATACGCGAATTTGTTTTTAGTAAAATTTGTAATGCATCTTGTTTCGTGAATTAAAACGCTTTTTTGTTAAAATTTTAGTTTTCTTTACTGTTTAAGAAAAATAAAACCTAAAATGTAATGGTATTTTTATTAAAAAAATTTACAAAACAATTTTTACATGTCGAATAATAAATATACTATAACGGAACTTTTATACTACATTGTAAAACCTTGTTTAAAACTGAAAAAAATGTGCCACTGGCAAGCAAAAGAAAAAATCAACAACAAACTTACACTTAGGTCATTAAGGCACATTTTAAAGTACTGCAAGTCTACACTGCACACTTATTTAATCAAGGTTTTTATAAATTATTACTCTTCAATCATAAAGTCAATAATGACATTCTTTTAAAAATATGAGTTTTTTTAAGCTAAATATAAAATTATTTAAGATTGTGATATTAGTCTTAGCCTGCTGTTAGCTTGCACTGCAAATTAAACGCAGCACAGCAAATAACAATTTTAAATTAAAACAGGTTACAAAACTGAACTTTAAATATAAAAAATGGCAATATTATGATTATATTCTCATATGTTAGCGCTATAATTGTAGTTATACTTGACTCGTAATACAACAGAACTGTAAAAATACTTATTATTTACACTAACGTTTTAAAAATCGAAATAGTATGTTTTTGCTATTATTGATAAAATTTCCTATAATATTTCTAACCCAGCAAAAAAAGGCATAAAATAAATTTTAAATTTTTTTCTAGGATGGTTCCTCTGATGTTTGAATCACTTCCACGTTCATCACCTCTTCCTCTTTTGGAGGTTGATTGTTGGAAGATGCGGAGGAGGGGTGTGATGCAGGCAGGGAGCATATAACACTTGTCTGGTTTTGTGTGAATAGAAGGCAGTCGGGCAAGATTTCTGAGCAAATTGTGCTGGTGTCACTTTGACCTTCCGATGTGTAAGAGGTGGTTGAACAGGCACTTGGACTGTAAGGCTTACAATCTATACCAAACACAACAAAACATTAAATAAATTAAGTCAAAATGATTTTTAATCCTAAAACAACATGACTTTAATTATCAAAAAAAATTGTTTTAACTGGTGCAGACATGTTCTATTGAACACAGTATTCTTAAACAAATTATACTAAACAGCATTACTTATCCAATATGACAACTAAAAATGTACTTGTTATTATTAAAAAGTAATATTTTAATAGATTATGATTTTTTAGATAAACTTGTTAAAAATTTTAATTGAATGATTATAATGCCTACCGGTCATATTGCTATCCTCGCCACACACCAGTAATTCTGATGATGTCATAGAGGGACAGTTTATCATTGAACTTATTGTGATTGGGGGAAGATTTTCACATGGAACACTACATATTCGATCCGCTAAATTATTTGCTTGTTCCACTTCATTCTAATTCAAAAAAAAACTTATTACAAACCTAAAATTGAGTTTTTTTTACATCTTCTTTGTACAGTATGCTTAAATTTTGCAATTTCACTTTTAAGATAAAAGAAACAACAATTTAAATTTGATATTTTTATATCTAAATCAAATACACATAAAATCTATTAATAATTGTTCTAAATGGGTAAAATATGTGCAACTTTCAAGCCAAAAAAAAAAAAAAAAAAATTGGTGTGCAGACAAATATTTGTTGCAACTGCAACTAATTACTTAATATTAATACAAAAAGGCCTTTTTAATTTTAAAATTTAGTTTTAAACAAGTTAAAACTAGTATTTTTAAACAAAATCACTTTAAAATATTGTTCCATTGAAGCCATTATTGGATCAACACTCGAATCTTTCATCTCTTCTGTAGAAGTTGAAGATTTTTCACAAAACTTTTTACAAATCTTAGCTTTGCAGTCAGAAAACACCTAAAAAATTAAAAATTAAACTAAACATATTATTTTTTTTTTATTTGCATAGGTTTAAAATCACACCTTTCGCAAAATGAACTACAGGAATAAACAGCTAAAAAACTGTATTTAAAAAAATGTATTTTAAAACAAGACAACTTGCAGATACTTATTCGAATTCTTTAACTTGAAATACTATTTTTTAATAAACCTTATAATTTATATTTAAAGCTGTAAATGTAAATATTCACAAAAATTGTTGTCATCTATAAACAAAATTTGTACAAATACTGTGCAAACCTCTTTGTATCTTTTTTGAAAATGTTGCGATAATGTGAGAGCTCCTTCTTTTACACACCTTCTCTCGTTCATCAGTTTGTTGTGGTCTCCTCTTAATCGATTCAATTCGTACTAAACATAAATTATAAACACTTGAATGTGGTTTTATTATTGAAAATGCTAAAACATTAAAAAATCACTAAAATAGGCATAATTTCAGCAGAAAAATTGATAAACCACAAATTTAATTCCACCATGTTTTTTATAAATAATGTAAATGATATATAAAAATAATGTATGTATGTCCAATTTCAATGCCTTAAAAAAATAAAATGCTGTTTCTGTTTGTGTGGAACAGGGAAATTATCAGACTAACATTAGATTTTTGGCAATTAAATAAGATAAACAAATAATGTAAAAGGCATACAAATTTGGTTGTAGTCTTGCATAACTGTTATCAAAATTTATTTGTATTTATAAAAATATTACAAACTTGTAAAGCTAAAATGCAATCCATTTTCCTTTTCCTACATCTCTGAGCAGCAATTCTATTCTTCCCTCTTCTTCTTATTTCATGCATTGCATTTATCTGTTTAATATTAGTTTATATAACATAGATGCAAATATAACTCACAATTTTACATTTTTTGGTAACAAATAGTAACGAAGCAAAAAATTAAAAAGGACTGAATTATTAAATCCACTCATTTATACCAAATGGTAGTTCAAACTCATTTTAGACTACCAAACAATACAAAAAGAATGTATTTTTTTAACTTGATTTTATTAGCACCTGTTGGGCATTAAGGTTTGGATGTTTATTTAATAGAATTTGTAATTCAGATCTGGGCAGTTTGGTGATTTCCTCGATAGAAAATGGAAGAACAACATCGGAGTGTTTGCGGAGTTTCGAGCATCCACTATTAGCACCAGACAGCAAGGGACATCTAAAAATAAAAAAAAGGATCATAATTTGTTAAAATTTATTTGAAATATTGCGCAATTTAAAAGTTTTTGTTCTTTAGACTTATTAGTCAAAATAATCAAATTATTTTTTAAATTAATAAGAGGTCAACTGACTGCATCTTTTCTCCATCTTCATCGGCAGAAAGAGCTTCATCTGTGTCTGAGTTAAAAGTGGATGTGGAGAAGGGAGTACCACCGGATGAAGAGGAGGTATAGGAGCAGGGAGGAGGAATATATGTGCAACCCATCTCTGGTTTAAGATCTTGTCTAGATTTAGTAAAATTCACAGATTTTTTTTTAATAATTATGAACAATTTAATTTTATAATGGTTAAATAACTGGCATAAAATGTGTCACCTTTAAGATTAATCACACAAAAATTTTATTTAAAATTATAATTTATTAATTAATTTTAACTTATTACTAATAGAAAAAAAATGTGTGGTCATAATGAAGTTTAACTAGTAATATGGGTTATGGTAAGTTTAGTTGTTCAACAACATTTATTTAACTTGCGTACATCCACAATATTAACATCACTATGACAAGGCACAATTTGTTTGGACAGTTTATTTAAGGCCTAGGAGCTTTATTATAGTTGCACAGCTAGCAATATTATTAAATGTAGTTACATGGTATTTAAATTAGTGGAAAATTTATCAAAAATTTTACTTTTTATGACTGGTTAAAATTAAAACCTAAAATAATCTAAAACTTTACAAAAATCAGAAAAAACAAAATAAAAATAAAACTTATTTTTAAACCATTTACTAAGTCAATAACTTCTTGGAATTACTGATTTAAGTTTTATCAAAATTTTACTCACTGATTTGATTTAGAGAGGTAGGTATCGCACATTTTCATTTGCGGACATTTTTGTTCGTTTTTCTGCATTCTCAATCTTTGCAGATGGATAAGTTGCATCATATTTAACTTTAAAACAAACCAAACATTTAACATTTTTCATTAAAATTACGATAAAACAGATTTAAAAAACAATGATAATAACCTCTTATGTATTAGCCCTGACTATAGGCACAACTTAAGCAATTGAATAAATTCAAATAAACTTAAATAAATTTAACATAAATGTGTGTATAAGTTAAATTCTAAAAAAGCACATTTACTAGGATTAATATGTACCTGTTGTTGTCCTTTAGGCACTAGACATGGTCCATCTATAGAAGAAAAATGTCTTTCAGGTTGAACAACATGATTTAATGCTAAAATGTTTTAATATTATTACATGAATAATTGACAGCTACACCACAATGCAGTTATAGCTCACACAGCACAATTTTAAATAATGTTTTTTATGAGTCATCAAAATAAATATCGAAAGTGAGTCATCTTTTTCTCATAAACCAAAAAATGTAAAACCAGCCAAAAAAACAAAGAATCGAGATTGACACTTGCAAAAATGCAAATGAAAATTAAATAAAGCCTATTATTAAAACAAAAGGGCACTGTTACGAAAACTGTAAAATAGATTTTGCTGTATTACATACATTTTACTACTACATTTAAATTTAAATGCAATATTTGAAAAAAGGACATCTTTCTGGTATTGACATTGAAATAAAAAAACTTGAAACAAATTAAAAAAAAAAAATAACTGAGATTTAAAAAAAAAATACAAAATGAACTTACTCTTAGGTGAGTCAGTATGGCAAAACCTTACATCAGTTTGAGGTTGAGGTTTGGACTCAAGGCTAAGTTGAGCCAATAAAGGGCAATCTCCTTTGCGTAGCATTCGGTTTGTGCAATCCTCTTGCTTGTTCTAAAATACATAAAAGGTAAAAAATTTATTTGAGGAAAAAATGATTCATACTTTTTTTGAAATAGACCGTGTTTTAAATCTGTTCTGCAACACGTTCATGCCTTATTTGTATAAACCTTTTATAAAATACTAAAACATTTAAACATAACTACATGTAAAACACCACAAACATTCTTAAAGTAATGTAGTTAAGTATACAAGTAAAGGCTAATAATGCATTTAATACAATATTGCCTTTAAAACATTCACTAATAAATATCCACATATAATTTTTACTCACGTTTACACTATCAGTTTCTTTTGGGCAAATAGGCTGATTTACTGTAAATTAAAATTTAATTTTAATTTCAAAAAAAAAATTAGCCTACATATTTAATATAATAAACTTAGATTAAACTAAAAAAAACTTAAATGTATATATATATAATAATATTTGGTATTTGTAAAGGTGAATTGTGCAACCCAACTATTCAAATTTAAAATAATTAATTTAAATTGAACCTTTTGTTAAGTTTGTTTGTCTGCAAACAAAAGAAAATATTGTGTAAGAGGCTTCTGTATAATAAGCCATGGGCACTGACTGTTACATTTACTAAACGATGACACAGCAGTTTGACATATCACTATTTGACTAAGCTTGTCAGTGGAATA
Organism: Corella eumyota; assembly: GCF_963082875.1. Taxonomy (NCBI): domain Eukaryota; kingdom Metazoa; phylum Chordata; class Ascidiacea; order Phlebobranchia; family Corellidae; genus Corella; species Corella eumyota. The sequence continues at coordinate 7,847,696 of NC_137490.1, forward strand.
ACTATTTCCTGGCTAGATAGTGTTAACAATTTTACCAGTGCATGTGCCAAAAAAACAGATTAAAATTTATTAATTATGGTTAATTGAACAAAAAATTACCTTTTAATTTTCCACATCTAGGCAGCTGAACAATTTTTCTGCGAAAATAAAAACAAAAATTAAAATTATTTTTTAAAATTTATTAACAACATAAATTTTTGAAATCGATAATGATCATTATTTTACACTAGTAACAATAAAAAAATAAGATTTCAACACACAATTCCAGACATTAAGTGTTGTATTTTCTTACTCAGCAAATATGTCTTTGTGTCTGATAATTAATACCTGTATTTACATAATGGGCTTTCCCTTTGTGTTTAAGGCACACTAAAGCTAACAGAAGTGGCACATTCTAAATAAAAGGTTACTGACCTAGAAATGGTACTGTTACGACATGCGCTTGAGTTCATACAATTTGAAGTTGGTGCCGATGGGTCATTTGCTTCTTGATTTAGTTTCTAAATAAAAAAATTGCAAAAAATCAGCATCATAAAAAAACTTTAAAAAATTTATTATCCTCCGTATTTACATAGCAGTAAGGCTAAAGTATAAATTAAAAGCTATTAATTGTAACCAGAAAGTAATCATAAAATAACAATAAACCTAATTTAATATAGTTTTTTAGCATATTTTAATTCCCATTATTTCGTTGTAATATTACAATTCGAACTACAATTTTCCTACCTGTTTCAAAAGGTTTAGGCAAGAGTATTCTAAGTTTTTAATGTCCAGCTCTCTTGCAGCAGCTAAAATATGATCAATGTTATCTTTGGAAACAGTTAATTTTGAAGTGTATGCAAAATCCAATAAATTCTCCATTCCAAGTCTAAACAAAAACAATTTTAATTCTCCATCATAATTACTTTACCATTTAAAATTAACACTAAAAAAAATTTCAATGACATAATGAAATGAAAATTTTAAATATATACAAATTTTGACTATGACTAAACTGCACAACCATATTAAAGAAGTAAGTTTTTGATTAGGGTTATTTTAAGTACCTGCTGATGCTGCTCAACTCAAGAACAATATTGTGACTAACATTGGCAGGATCCGTGATTATTCCATTGAAGTAAGTGCTACAAGCTGCCAATACTGCTTTGTGTGCCTGTAATTCAACACCCTGAAAAAGAATGGCAATTTATAAAATATGTCAAGTATGACACGGGTTTATTTTATATTCTTGTAAATATGGGTTGTATAAATATATATTGATAGCGCAAGAGTAATAAATATGGCACATTTTAACTAAAATTTAAAAATTACAAAATAACTAAAAAATTTTTAGAAAACTTTATATACTTGTAATGATTATTTTTAAAAAAAATTTGTTTGTAGTAACACAAAAATTTATAAAATATGTTTCCCACATAATTTGGACTTTCAAGTTTCCTATTTTACTAGAATTCTAATTATAGCAATTTATTTGAGTCATCATGTAGTACCTTACCAAATTGGATGAAGCAACTGAAGTGTGTGAAAACTACTTATAATAAAAGAATACCATATGGGCACACCCCTATTACAACAAAGCCTATTAATTGTTAAATTTCACATCTAATAATTTTGTGAGCTAATTTAATTGCTTCAAAATAATTTAGTCAGCAAATATTGTTGGTAATGCTGACTCACTGTGAGTCAGAAAATGATTATTCAAATTTAGAACAGAGTTTAATACAGCCCCTATGTTAACAGTATGGTTACCAAGCGCACTGGACTATTAAACTATTCATTTTAAGTGGTTTCTGACTACTTCACATAAAATTAATGAATTCCAGCTCACTGGGAATTTTTTTACTTTATTTATAAAATAGCCAGGTTCACAATATTACATACTCAAGGTTTTAAAAACATAATTTTAAAATAACAAAACAAACAAAAAAATCCATATATTTTTAAATTGGAAAATTTTCCTACCTAATTTTTATTTTTTAGTCTTTTTTAATATTTTTAAATACAAATATATGCACTTTTAGGAATATTAGAAAAGACTAAAAAATATAAAAATAAGTAGCAAGTAATTTATGCAGTTTTAAATCAATTTTACATACCTCTACAATTACTGTCATGTCACAGAGTAAACCTTGCTTTCTTTGTTGATTTAATATTGATAAGATGTTTTGTGAATGGACGTTAGATTCATAAACATATTGTGGTTGAACTTCACAAGGTGTACAACCTAAACAAAAATGAAACAACTTTAAAAAAGTCTACACATTTGCACTACATTAAACACTTAAATATGTGTACAAGTTATAAAAAAGTATATATATATATATATTTATTTTAAAAAGATTATTTTGGTTTATTAAGTTATGTTTGTATTTTAATCATGTCGATAACACAAGCATGTAATAGGCTTAATACCACCATGTAATATGTAATGAACACCAATATGTAATGAACATCGTTATCATCACACTAGCATTGTATTTTTATTAAACGCTAACAATTTGTACTCATGTTGAAACTATACACTATTTGACAGGTTTATAATTATTTTAATTTTTTTTTGTATATGTATTTTAAACCTCAATGTGGGATGGTCGAATGCGCGACCTAAATATAGGTAACATCAGTTACTCTAACCCAGTCTTGAGTTGCCTGTGGCAGTTTGGGATAATATAGAGACTATAATTACCCGGTAATTATGCTGCTGATTAAGTGCTGGCTCAGCAGGAGTTTATACCGTTTATAGCGCCTTACTCAAGGGCGCTACATCATCAGAGCATGGGGGTTAAACCCACGACCTCATGGTGGTGTAGCAAGTGTTCTTACCACTACACCCCACTGCCGGTGTTAATTATACAGTTATACAGTTACCTTTAATATTATTCGACTTTGAAGAAACAGTAACTACAATATCTGGTGATGGTACTTCACTCATTGTTAATAAGTATTCCTTTGTTTTCTATTGTTAAATACTCGTGATATCAAAATCAAAGACAGCCAAATTAAGCAAATGTCTAATTAACATCAAATTGGTAATTTCTGAGATAAAATATTTAAATATATAACTTTAGCCATCATTTTATTTATTTTAAAATAAAAAAATGTTAGTTTCTTTACGTTTTAATTATTCAATTTACGAAAGTATTAATGTTCTAAATAAACTAAAACAATCAAATCCCTAGTAAAATACGTACACAGCCTATGAAAAACATTGAAAAGGAACTTGTAAAACCTTAAACGGTACTACAGCGAAAAACTAATTTGATCCCTTTACTACGCATGGCTGATTTTTTAAATTACTTAAATTATTTTTTTAGATACCGTGTCCAACAAAATTTTTTTTAAATCTTTATAAATTTTAAAGTCAAGCCCAAAACAAAAATTTAATCCAAATGAACGTGTTAGTCACATAATCTTAATTATTCATTTTTTTCTATTTTAGTCGACCGAGTTTTGTGCAAATTCTAAAGAGTTTTTCAACACCTTTTAAAAACAAAAAAGCAAAATTTTTTGTAACAACCAACTCTATCGCAGCAACTACTGACTGGCAGACATAGTTAATCTGATACTGACTGATTAGCCCAAACAAAACAATTTAAATTATTAATGTAAATTATATTTTATAAATAACCATGATTTATGATGCCATTGTAGTTGGAGCTGGAATACAAGGTCTGTGGACTGCATTTCACCTTTCCAAAATTTCAACAAATATTTTAATTATTGAACAGGTAAAGAACAATTTAGTTTGCAAATGTTATTTACAATCCACTGCCCATATGCAGATATGTCTGTATGTTCACATTCTAAATTAAAAAAGTTTAAATATGCTATTGTGTATGCCTATAAACTAATACTATAAACCAATAAAGGGTTTATAGCACCTTAAAGCATTTTAAATATTCGTTTAAAATAAATAAAAAGATATTTTATAAAAATTAAAAAACTAATTTTTTTTAATTAAAAGTTTCCACTGCCCCATTCCAGAGGAAGTTCACATGGACAATCCAGGATTATTCGGCATGCTTATAGTACTAATAAGTATGCGGAAATGATGCCAGAAGCTTTTGATTCATGGGAACAACTGGAAAAAGAAAGTGGAGTGCATTTGCTAGTGTAGGGTATTAATAACTTGTAACTATAATATACCCATTATTCAATTAATAATAATGTGAATTAAATGTTAGTTTTAAAAAAATTTTAATTAATTTAGAAAATCTGGACTTTTAACCATGTGTGCTTCTGAGGTCGAAAAACAAAATGTTATTGACTCCCTAAAACTAAATTCAAAGAGTTTCCGAGTGGTTCACGATATTTCAAAGCAATTTTTAGGCTTAGAAGACAAAAAAATGTACACAGTATATGAGCCCGATGCTGGGGTTTTAAAGGCGGATAAATGCCTTAAAACACTACAGGTAAACACATAATAATAAACGTAAAAAAAATTGTAATTTTTGTAAACAAAGTTAGTTAAATTTAATTTACATAACAAACTAGACAAAAAAAATATCATTTTTTGTAGAATGCTTGTATTTCACAAGGTGTAACCATTTGTGATGGAACAAAGGTAGTTAACATCAGCGTAAATGATCATAAAATTGTTGAGATAACAATAGAGAATACAAACTCAAGTAAAATTGTTAAAGGAAAGGCCGTGGTGTTGACTTGTGGTTCCTGGATAAACAAAGTTCTCAAGCCACTTGATTTACAACTACCAATACAGGTATTTTCTTTAAAAAGATATATCTCTTCTTAGAATAAGATATATACCTTAACTTTTAATCCAAACAACCTATAATTCGGGTAAAAGTGTAACATATTCTTGCAAATGCCAATAGTTTATATAATCAATAAACAATGCTGACAACAATTGATCAATGAATAGTATTATAAAAATCAATAATCTAATTCTAAAAATTAAAAAATCACAAAACAAATTTACTTTTAGCCTCAAAGGATAGAGGTCTTTTATTGGAAAGCAAGGAATCCAAATTTATATAAACAAAGCAATGGATTTCCATCAACTATAATAAAATCGGCAGATATTCATTGTTATTCTACACCCATCTTTGAATATCCTGGGTTAATGAAGGTTATTAATAATATATCACAGACACCTGGTTTTAATTTAAATGTTGCAATAACCAAACTACAAAAAATTGGTCACTTTAAAAATTTTATGTATAAATTATAAAAAACTACAGGTATGAATTTACAAGTAAGAAAACTAGCAAAATTAGTTACATAAAAAGTAATGTGAGATTTAATTAAGGTTTGTAATCATTATGGTGTTCCAATTGATCCAGACTTCAGAGAATTGTATGATGAGAGCCACCAACAGCAAGTGGCAGAAATGAGAATTCTTCTTGCTAACTCAGTTAAGGCCCACTACCCTAATCTTATCCCTGAACCTGCAGTAACAGAAACCTGCATCTATTCAGTAAACTTTTTTAAAACATTTATTTACATTTAAATTATAATTGATTTTTTAACACAGAAAATGCTTGTTCCAATATGTAATGAAAACCCATGAGATCGGGTTTCCCCTTTAAAACTGTTATTGAATATTAAGCATATATACAGGTCAGTTTATTGTATTTAATAAAATATTTTGTATATTTATGCTCTAGGTTACACCGGACAGCGACTTTATTTTGGATAGACATCCAAAATATTCAAATGTTATTATTGGTGCTGGATTTTCAGGTGAAAAAACTCACAACACAATTTTAAAGTTTGGATAAAAAAATTTCATATATATAATTTTTATTTTAGGTCATGGTTTTAAGATGTCTCCTGTGATTGGTCGAATATTAAGTGACTTGGTGTTTAACAAAAAACCAACATACTCACTTCAGCCATTTAGTATTAGGAGATTTACTAAATCGAATCTGTAGTAATTTAATAATAATAAAATCTCAATTTTTAAAGAATTATGCATTTTGTAATTTTTATACTTCATTTATATTTTTGTACCAATATTTGAATGGTGTGTATAATTTTTTTATATTTTTTAACCTGTTACCACTGTAAATATTGATCAAATTTTTAATCAGCAGAATTTTAAAACCCAACAGCTTTAAAATATGAAATAAAATTAAAACATGAGATATAAACTTGTTATAGATGAATATTTAATGAAAAGTCTCTTACATTTTTGCAAAGCTAGGCTGTAAAATCAATATCACATATATTTTTCAATTGCAAAAAGTTTTAATTTAAAATAAAAAATATGAAGCAAAATATGACTGCACAGCAATAATATAATTAAAAAGAATTACAATTTTTTTTAATTTAATAGGTAATAACACTTAACATACAACAGTGATAGCTTACTACTCCAAAGTAGATAAAAATTGTAAAAAATACTAATTAAGATTTTAGCACACAGTGTCATTCCCGCACCAAATATAAACTCAAATAAAAAATCACAACTATAAATTACCATTTCAAATATGCGGTAGTCTAGTTTATTATATTTATATACCAACATATTCACTTAAATAATACTATTTTCAAGTTGTTTATTAATAGTAGTATATTTACTGGGCTACTTAGATTGGAACATTGCTAAACATTTGACACTTTTGTGGCTTATTCACAGTATATATTTGCTACAAACATTTAAATAGAAAAATAATTAAACTAGTGAATTAAACGCTCAACCAAAAAAGCAGCACAAAAGAAATTGAAATTAGAATCAATATCATTATCATACAAGTAAAAAGATGCTGACATACTTTTAATTTAAATAAACAAATTGTTATCTAAATTCAATATGCTTTGTATTTAAATAAATGAATATTAGAGCCTACCGATAGGTTTAATTGCTTTTTTGTAAATTAGATGTCGATGGTTGGGTTTCTACAAATATATTTACGTGAAAGATTATTAGTTTTACTTTAAAAAAATTAAAATGTATATATATATATTTGAAACAATTTCAAAATTTCATAATTTTGTGTAGTTTACTTTAAATGTAAATGTACTTGCCATCTGTTTTAAAACAATTTAAAAACATAATCTCCCATCACTATCATATGTTTTTGTCCCTAACCATATGTCTCTTTAAACTGATGTTTTTTAACATGTTGAAATTGTCTTACCTGCAACTGACATTTTTTTCAAATTTAAAGATAAGATTTCTGGTGAGCCCTCGGGTTCTAGAATGGCATTTCTACGTCCAGTCCTTTCGCTTTGTGCAAAATTCTCAACATTGTTACATTCTATATTATAAATGAATTAAACATGTGCAACAAAAAATGTAAATTTTTTTTTTTTTTGTATATATCTTTATCCTCGATGTGGGAAAGTCGAATGCGCGACTTAAACATAGAGTAACATCAGTTACTCCGACCCAGTCTCGAGTTGCCTGTGGCAGTTTGGGATATTATAGATTATAATTGCCCGGTAATTATACTGCTGATTAAATGCTGGCTCAGCAGGAGTTCATACCGTTTATAGCGCCTTACTCAAGTGCGCTACAGCATGAGATCAGTGGGAATTGAACCCACGACCCCATGTGTAGTGTAGCAAGTGTTCTTATCACTACACCACGCTGCCGGTGTGTTATTTTTTATATATATCTCATATAAATTCAATATGTCCATCTTGATTACCAACCAAAATGTAGATAATGATGTTTATTAAAGCAAAGCATATTCAGTGATATTTTATGCTGATGCTAATAAGGTTTAGTTTTTTTTACCAAGGCATATTTAGTAATATTATATGCTGGTGCTAAAAAGCTTCAATGTTTTTTTAAATATGAAAGTATGCAAAGAAAAATTTAAACTACACAGTCTAATTATAGAGTTAATTTTATTGTCCCAGCTTTGTCTTGAATTACCATTAAGACTAACCAAAAAAAAAATTATAACGTTAAATCTTCTTGGATACTACAACATACTGACATAAGAGCTAACATACAGACTTAAAAGGCTTACCTCCTTGCTGCATTTCCTTAATGTTAGTTTCACCATTACTCATCTCAGTTCGCCTTTAAATATCCAAAAGTTATTTAAAAAAATATCATGGGGTTCAATATACGTAAACGTACAATAGCCAACAACTGGCCAGTAAGTTTAATACATCTAGCACGCGCTCACACTAAAACAAAATCTAAACCATCTGACTGGTTGTCAAATTGACATCAAAACAAAGTGTTTCCACATGAAAAATGTGGAATTTTGGTGTTTGATGTCTATGTTAGTTTTGCATCGTCGACATGACAACACATCATCTTTATTTTTTTAAATTATATTTTTTGATTTATATCTTAAAAATAGATTTCGTGCAGAAATAGAAATCAAACTTTGAAACTTTACCGCAAAGTCACAATAACCTAGAAAAACGCATTATAAAGGGTAACCAAATTGAACAAAGCACAACAATGTAAATATTTTAATTTATAATATACTGTTTGATAAGTATGAAGTGTTGAATAGGGCCACGCTTTTCTATACACAAGCACACTTGGTCAAATACAACGAGAGCTAAGTAAAGATAACAGCTGGAATAACAGTTTAAACGGCTGTGCGATATAGGAAAGTTAATGAATGGTATCTGCAGATACTACTTGTTCACTAAATAGCAGTAAACAAGGGAGTGTATAAACGAAAAAATATAAAAAAGAACATATATAAATAAACAAAGATTAAGATCAACAAAACTTGTATTTTGTGTAATTTAATATGCTCGTGTAATTGTAGATGGTGACACAGGCTATCGTTCAGAATTAACAAAAGACGTTAGAACTATACTAACTGAAGCCGAATTAGCGACTGCGCTTTTAGTGCAAATAAATTTGGGTTACCCCTTATTTATAGCAGTAAACTTTGAAAAACTAAGGCTAAGTATATGCTATGCGTCCGATATTATCAACTTTATACACATGTATGTTTCGTGGTTTTATAATGGATAACAAAATAATTGTATTAACGCTTGAACCTTTATTTATATATAAGCAAAGCATCAATGAATCACTGAACATTTATGTGATCAGGATGTAAAGTAGTAGTACTGTTTATTATTAGGAAAGTCAATCACATAGACAACGTTCTGCACAATTGTTAATATACTGAATAAAATAGGCCTGAAAATAAAATCCATATGGAATTGTATAAGTTTGCTATCCTGCTAGGCAGCACCTACATTGCTACAATATGGCTTAGTGTTTTTCGGTGTTCTTCCATTTTGTATGAACCAATAATAGCAGAATATGATATAACCTTGTCACAAGTTACGTGGATTACAGGATCGTATCAACTGGGTCTTTGTATATCTAGTAAGTAAAATAAAGTATAGCTAAGTTAGCCATTCTTATCTGCAATGTTAAAGATGCCTTGGTATTAAAGCTATTGCAATAGCAGCCATGTGCTTACAGTTAATGTTTAACTTATTCAATTACATATTTGATTAACGATGACTTTAATAGAAAGGTAAACAAGTTTTTTAACGACAGACGGAGTTGCACCAGCATGTCTCAAGTACATCAACCCAAGAATTATTGTCATGTTTCTTAGCATTCTAGCGTCAGCTCTCTTGTTATTATCATCTTACTCAACAAATATTATCTTCAATATTATAAGCCTTGGCTTCATGCCAGGTATGGCCAAATGCCAGAATTAAAGTTTCATGTTATATATTGTCAAAAAGTGATTTGGTAGCACAAAATAATTTTAACAAACTTTTATTATATTTTAAAAGGTATTTGTATGGGGGTTAGTGCTTTGGTCGCCATTGTCGCGGTACCTACCTGTTTTAAAAAATACAAAACAATTGCTATGCAAGTACAGTTTATTGGCTGCTCTGTAGGAAGTTTTTTCTTTTGTCCTGGCCTGCAAACATTTATTAATATGTATACTTGGCGAGGAGCACTTATAGTAAGAACACTAAATCCGTGAGCTTTTTAAAAAAGTAACTTTAATTTAATGTTATTTTTGTAGATTTTAGCTGGTTTTTATTTACAAGTTGCTGTGTGTGGAGCATTATTTAAACAAAGTTGTTATCCAAAACCATCAAACAAACAAAATAAAATAAGAAAGGATGAAAACGCAAACAACCAAATACCAAATACTTATAGGTAAGAAATCCCAAAAAAATTGTGCAAATAAAAATCTGTTTTAATATAACAACAATTGTTTATGACAGCAAGGAACATCAGTTAAATGAAGTGCCCTACATTGATGATATTTGTGAAATAAGGGGCTTCTCTATTGACACAATCAAAATAGAAGACACAAACAATTCTATTTACAAGCCAAAATTAACTTCAGATAAAAGGGAAAGTACTTTACAGAAGATACTGGTCAAATATTACTTGCATTTATTTCTTGATCTTCGATTTATTTTGTTAGGAGTTACTTGGGTTATGTTTGGTACTGGTTATTATACATGGTCCTCCTACTTAGTAGTGTTTGGTACACAAGGTAAATTACATTTAGCTTATTTTTAGTCACTTATCTAATAAGTTACTTCAAAAGTTTTGAATGCAGCCCTGGCCTATAAGCCAATTCGCCCGTTAAAAATATGAATCGGGCGATTCGCATTTTAATTTAGCCAGTTGTGCAAGTTTATTACGTTATACTATCGTACCGATTTCTGCTTTTACGTTTTATTGTTATTTATAGGCAAAAACCTGCAACCAATGCAAGCAGCCATATTACCTTCAGCGTTGTCTGTAGGTGAAATATTTTCAAGGATTTTGTGGGGTTTTGTATCCACCCGTTTAAAGAAAAAACATGTTATGCCAACATTGGTAAAGTAACTAACTTTTCGTAGTTATATGCTGTAAGCTTTGAAAATGTCAACTCTAAATGGCAGTAGTAAGAATCAAACCAGGTACCCTAGAATGTGCTTTAGCGTGTACGACCACTTTGGCATTTTACTATATATATTAACAACACCACCATTAGGTCGTTGGTTCAATCCCCACTGCTCTCATGATGTAGCGCCCTTGAGTAAGGCGCTATAAACGGTATAAACTCCTGCTGAGTCCGCACTTAATCAGCAGCATAATTACCGGGCAATTATTATCTCTATAATATCCCAAACTGTTAAAGGCAACTCGAGATTGGGTAACTCATGTTACTCTTTTTTTCCCACATCGAGAATAAAGATATATACAAAATAAAAATAGGTTAATTTAAACTTAAAATAATAAAATAAGGTAGGTTTTCATTACAAATTACTTTTAATTGTTGCTGCTGGTATATAGTAGAAATCGTTTTTTTAATAATTGTGCATTTATCTATAGGCAGCTATTGAAGTGACTGGAGCTGCCATATATATCATAACGCCTTTAATAAACGGATTCTACCCATTGACTATAGCTTGTGGGTTTATCGGACTGTGTCTAGGCGGTATCGACGTGATGATAACACTTTTATTTCTAACGGTGTTAGGTGAACACAGTTACGGTCCATCTATTGGTTATTCTGGAATTTTTTCGCAAGCAGTTGGAATGGGAGGTTTAACATTAATAAGTAAGGCCTTAATTTATATATCAAGTCATTTAAGAAGCTACATTATCGATTGTTTTTTTAAATTTACTTGCACGACATTTTAGAACTTAATTTTTGTTTTATGTTTAGGTGCAATAATTGAAGCAAGTGGAATTGTTGCTTCATGTTTTTACGTAGGAAGCGGCTGTTTATTAATATCTTCAATAAGTTTAATATTACTAAGACTTCATCTTCAGCGTTCTAATAAATTCAAATCTTGAATACCGTTTTTGTTATTCTTTGTTGCCAACTAGCGACACTTAATTTTAAGTTAAATTTGCAACAGCGGTAATTTAAATTAAAGCTTGCTTCTGAATCAAATATAAAGGTTTGCAATTAAAATTTATAAGTTGAACTTATAGAAATTTGCGTAAACTGTTTATTAGCTTATAAAAAATTTTAATTAATAAAGCGGTTACAAAAAGTATATCCAAAATATTTAAATAACTGAATAAGCAGGTTTTTAAGAGGCTTAAGGTAAGGTTTGTATATAGACGAAATTTAAAATTTAGGAATTTAGGCAATTAACTCTGTCGGGTAGTAAGCGTTTTGATTAATAAGGCGACCTCTTTTTACAGATTTAGATCCCACTGATAAAGGTTATCCCGGTTATCTCAGTTTTAATCTTTAGTAATATTTTATAATTGCCTTAAGCATCATCCCAACATTTTTGCATTCGTCAACTTTTTTTAAATATTTTAGTAATAAATGTGTATTAGGAACTATAAGAAGAGGTTGGTACAGAGATAAGCTTTATACATTTTATTGCAAGGTGTGGGTCATCTATTTTAAGGCAGTTTAGAGTACAATTAATCGACCGCAGGTGTTTAATTGTGCTACCAAAATACGAAAAAATTACATTTACTTAGAATTTAATAAATATTTACGCAAAAAGGTCGAACATCATGTTCGCACTATAACATCTAAACTAAATAAAACCACACGCATTATTTTTTTGTTAGTGACGAATTTCACGTACACCAGTGCTTAAAAATGCCGCGGTCGCGTACCAGGTACCGAATTAAAAAAGTCATATTTTTTAGTTTAATCAGTACCCCGACTGCTTATAAATAGAGGTTCTCACATTGGTAAGTATTCTAAACATAAAATCGTAGCCCTATCTGTATACAGATTGTAATCAGTTTAAGAAAAATTATCAACATGTAGTAATTAAAAGTAGTTAAGTTTATTATGGCAATGCAAAAATACACGTTGTATGATACCTACCTATAAATGCACATGTATTATTGTTGGGCGTAGAAAGTATTTTAATAAGTCTATCATAAATCATTTTTTTGCCAATTTTAAACAATTAAATTGATTTATTACCATAGAAAAAAGCAATACTCTATCTGTCGAGACAAATCACATTGTCAACTTTATAAAATTAAGTTTTAGGTTTTGTAGCAATAAATCATTTAGTTAAAATAAAACAATGACATCGTTGACTTATAAAGCAGTTTTGGTAGTTATCGTTTTGCCAGTTGTATTAGGTAAGTTTATTTAAACAAAATTTAAACAAAAATGTATTGTATAGTAAAAAAAAACTTAATTTTAAACCATGTATATTGCAATCCTAAAGAAACAAAAAGTAATTTTAACAGTTTAACTCATTTAAAAGTGTGCTTGTTTTATAAAAATGCGATTAGCATAAGTGCAGTTTTCAATAACGTTATTTAAAAAAAAAGTTAAATATTTATTATTAGGAATTCAGTGTTGGGTTTGTGAAAATGCAGCGGGTGAGGCTGAATGCAAGGAAAAGGGAGAAATGAAGGAATGTCCTAAATCTGAAGTAGGTTATTTGTTTAATTTAAGTAATTTTACGATGAATATTTAATAGCTGCTTTCGTATTCAAAAAATGATAAAATAAAAAAAACAATTTTTTTGCTTATATAGACCATGTGCCAAACTCAATTACGTCACGGGGGCTGGGGTGATTTTCCCATTGTAGAAAAGTCGTGTAAACGCCTAAGTGCATGTGGATCAAACCATATCCAGGTAAAAAGTAAATCGAATACGTTTTGGATTAAACGAATTCGTATAGCCTTAGGAACAAAACCATAATATGCAAATAAGACGATGTTGCCTATAGGTATTTTGCATTAAATTTTCTGTAAAAATTAGAATACTTACAATATTGTTTACAGAATAATCACATGGCATGGACGCCTGGTAAAGGCTTGCAAATTCAATGCAACGAGAAGCCACCTTCGTCAGTTTGCCGATGTTGTTGTACAGCGGATTTTTGTAATTTCAACGTAACTTCGTGCCTACGTGGAAGTAAGTATGTCTTTAGAGTTTATCTATTGCGGTGACTCAAGAAACGCGTAAACTTGATAACCATCTTTCCAAAAACCTTATTTGAGTTGTTATTAAATACTGACATTTAATTAGAATGCGTGGGTTGTGGTTTCAACATAAAACAAATCGACCTTCCTTGCGCATATCTTTAAACATTACCTGTTATGGGTAACCTATAATATTATAGCCTATGGACAACATACCTACAATTTTCAAATTTAATTTGTTTAACAATAAGTGAGTCAGCAAATTGCTGTGCGTTTTTTTCGATTCAAAACAAGATTAAAAAACCCGAACTTTGGTAACATATTGTGTAATTTTGATAATTACACCCGATAGCTAAAATAAATGTTTATTTTTTTGCTTTTAAAATGATCGAGCAGCATAATAAAAAAACAAAAATTAAAAACTATACCTTTTTTCTCTAAAAATGTTAACAGTTTAGTATGTAAACAATTCAGCAATTTTAGATAATATAAAATTTAAATAAGGTAGTCCTTTATCAGATCATGTAATGTTTAAATTTACCCAACAGATGGACACTGTAATGATCTGGGTGAGTTCAAGTACGGGGAAATGGACTGTACTGAAGGAAATCTACCATTCAGCTCCTGCTCGTTCAAGTGCAAGCTGGGTTATCACATGGAGGGTAGTGACACGTTGACTTGTGGTAAGTTACTATTTGTCTTCTTTTTATTTTTTACCAATACGTTTACTATTACTACTTTAAGTATTTCCACTATTATCACCACAGACATGGCTTGGACTAGCAGGGTAGGTAAACCTTTACATTTTTCATGTAAGAAATAGTTTATATTAATAGTAGGAATAGAGGTACTATGCACTTGTAACATGCCCGCCCATATCTAATGCTGTTTTTCTCTGTTTTGCATTGCATGTTGCACATTTTTTTATTCAATGTGACAAAAATAAGGTATTTGCACCTAATAGCCCATTTTATACAAAATTTGTTCCCAAAAACCACGCTTTTTATTATTCTACGCCATGTTAAGAACATATAAAATGCATTTTAATGTTTTTTCTTAACAAATGCAAAGAAACACATGGTTTTATATTTATATCAAATTTATTTAAAAGATTAACCCTTATATCAAAAGTTTTTATATTGATTTAAGGCTTTGGTTTATTAACGTCGATTATTACTTCACCGATTTTTTTTATTACCCAGGATATTATTTTTTTTGTCGAAATACTTTTAGTTTAGCTTCAACTCAATAATTAGTAGACCAAAGAAAAATGTCAATAACGTGTGACATAAGTCACTAAATTTATTTACATTTAAAAACACAACAAACCAGACTAGAATAACAAATGATATTAATTACCAGAGTATACGTGATGATACGTACATCCGGGTTATAGGTTGTTTTTTTAGTTATACAAAAGGGTCACAGTCACTTATACACCACCTTTAACTACTGACTAGTCTCTTTGGTTTACTTTTAAATCAACACAAACTGTTTAAATAAAAAAGAAGCAACTTTGTTAAAAATGAACAGACACTTCGAAGAAAAGCAAAAAGTTGAAAACTACAAAAAATATAGACCAGTTTACAATTGTGAGCTAGCTGAAGCAATAATTAAAAGTACCAGAGATAATTTGACTTCGGAAAATGGAAAATTTGAGTTGATGATCGATGTTGGGTGTGGCAGTGGACAAGCAACACACCTTTTTCAAAGTTATTTTACAAATATTTTGGCGATTGACCCTAGCCCAAATCAAATAAAAACAGCTATTACACACAACAAACACAGTAATATAAAGTACGAGGTTGGAATTGCCGAGGAAATACCAGCAAAAGACGGAAGTGCTGACCTTATAATAGCAGGGATGTCGGTTCATTATTTCGATGTGGCAAAATTTTTCGACGAAGTCAAACGAGTTTTAAAACCAGGCGGCCAGCTGGCTATATTTGGATATGCTTTTCCAATTATTAAACCTATTAAAATCGCTGGCAATGTCAAGGAGCTATCGCAAAAAATTACACAGTTACTTGAAGATATGATTGTTGAAGGACTAAAAATAAAGAACAGATCGCGTATTGCTAAACTAATTCAGGAACGTTATGGAGATATTTACGAGCAAATACCATTCAGAAACAAACAAAGAAATGACGAATTCACCTACAGTATTAATTGGACCAGAAAAGAATTGCTAGGTTT
Source organism: Corella eumyota (assembly GCF_963082875.1). NCBI lineage: Eukaryota > Metazoa > Chordata > Ascidiacea > Phlebobranchia > Corellidae > Corella > Corella eumyota. The sequence goes on from NC_137490.1 coordinate 7,863,682, forward strand.
GATATTAACTGGGGGTGCGTATGATCCTAAATATCAATGCATTAAAAAGTTTGATCAGGACCTGTCGGAAATTTGTGGATTCGAGGGTGAATTCGAAATGAAAGCTTGCTACAGCTTATTTCTTATTTTAGCCTCGAATTAGGTCCGTTAACAAATTAAACAAGCAAACCCTTAAAAAACTGTGAATAATATCAAATGTAAATTATGCCTCAAATTAAAAAAGCTTTTTTAAGCATGATGTGTTTAAAGTTACAGCAACGCACATGAATATATATAATTTTTAATTTCGACCTTAAATTTACCTCTTTTTAATCGCTAATTTACCTTTTCCTATTTTAATTTATATTTCTTCAATATAAATAACATTGTATAGTACGTTGTTCGTTATTATAAACCTAAAAAGTTATTTTATGTATTTGTTAAACGCATCTATTGTAACCATGTGCAAATATAGAATATTATATTGGGAATATGCAACATTAATAAACTTAAATATTTCATCCAAAATTCGAAATCTTATCCTTACGAATCAAAGGTTAAATAAAAATTACAGAAAATATGTATAATATTAAAACACACTAAACAAAACATCGAAAACTAAACCCTATATAATTAAAGAAAGTATTGGCAATCCAATTTGCCAGAACTGATAATACAATAGAATAAAATAATAAGAAAATATACTCTTAAACGTATTATCCTAAACTAAAGACTCCATTAAAAAAGATAAGAATCTGTATGAACAGTTTGTATTTGTAAAAATACTAACATATTTAATGGGGTTTATGTATTTATATTTCCAGGTTATTTTGACGAATGGGATAAACCTAAACCAGTTTGTAAACCCATACGGTGTAAAAGATTAAAAGCTCCCAAGTACGGAAGAATGACTTGTACGACTTTGAACAGTGTTGGAAGTAGATGCACGTAAGCAATGTTTTTCCTTCTAATTTACTTATGCATCTTATTCACTTATGCATGTTATAATGTAAGGCATTAACGTTCTTTTTTTAGGTTTTCTTGTGAGGAGGGGTATAAACTAAAATACCCAGAAACAAAAGTTTTAACTTGTATTACGTACATTAATGAAGAATACGAGGGAGTGTGGAGTCGAAGACAGCCAGAATGTCAACGTATGGCAACATTTTAGCAAATTGAATTCCCCTTGTTTTTATTATTTAACATTAACATGACATTTCATGCATAACCTAAGTCTTCTTACGACATGAAAATTTCCAAAAAATGCGTGATTGAGATTTTATCTCAAATTAAGATTGAAGTTGGCTTATGTACAAATTTGATCTAACACGTTTTAGTTGTTGTTCAACAGCGTTGGAATGCCCACCGCAAAGACTTCGTCATGGGAACTTTCAATGCACAAACGCCAGGTACGTCCAATCAAGATGTAACTTTCAGTGCAATAAAGCACAGGGCTATGAACTATATCCACCAGCTCCTATCACCAACCAATGTCAAAGAAACGAGGAGTGGAACAGACCAGCACCATGTTGTATCTGTAAGTACTTTAATATACATGTACGTAAGGATTGGAAATATGTTGCAGAACAAGTATTTTTTAAAACTAATCCATAAGATTACTATCTTAATCAATAAACATGCACTTAATTGGTAGAACCACGTTACTTGCCTTCAGATACAAAACAAATGTTACATATCTGACATAAGCTAAGCTAAACAATGAACCTAACTTTAATATTTTCCAGTGCCTTGCCCACCATTTGCGTTGATGGATTTCGTAGTTATTCTTGATTCAAGTTCATCTGTTGGTGCCGACAACTGGGTCCTTATGGTTGAATTTGTAAAAACCTTTTTACAGTAAGAATTTAATCAAAAAAAATAAACGCATGATTTGAGATAGGTAAAAAATTGCTTAAAATGTAAATCTATTTTTAGAGAGTTTAATATTCGTGAAGATTCAACCAACGTTGGAATATTTCGCTACAATCGTAAAATTGATACAGAATCTCAGGTTAAAATTTAATTACTTTATTTGCACCAACAATAATCACAAACAGCATTCATAAAAACATTGAAAAACAAATTTCATTTTTTAGATCCTTTTAAACGAGTTTACTCACGACATGGGAGCACTCATTCGAAAGTTTGACCAAATGATGTATGATGGCCAAGGTTCACAATAAATTTCATATTTAAATATTAATTCATAAATTACACAATGTTATTGTCATATTTTGTGTTTTATAGGTACGCATACTGGCCAGGCTTTAGACTATGCATCTAATGTCATGTTTACCACGATAAACGGTAATAGACCAGTTGCACGCGACGTAGCGCTTTTAATTACCGATGGTATATCTCAAGACAAAATTGCTGAACCAGCTAAAAAGATTCGTGACATGGGCGTTTTAGTAAGTGAATATTACACATTTTTGCTATATATTCTATTAAACAGATTACAAATTAGTTATTAATTTACAATGCTTACTTAAAACACGATACTGAACTTTAATTTTGATTGCTTGTAAACAGCTTTACGTACTGCCCATCAAGCCCCCAAGGGGTTCTCTTAACCTTACTGAAATCGAAGTAATTGCTGGCGATCCAAACAATGTTTTGAGAGACGCTCTGGAAGGTGGATTTGAAGCCTTGGACAGAGAATTTTCCGAAAAGATTAGCACTACATTATGTGGGGATCCCTGTGTAGATAACCCCACGCACCATCATGATGACGATGAGTAATCATGTTGGTTTAAAGTATTCTTTAAAAAAATTAAAACAACAAAAATCGCATTAGTGTATAGTATGATCGCCCTTTTTATTAATAATTTGTATAAAAATCAATTGAATTGTAGTTTTTTGTCACCCTTTTAAATTAATAATTTGTATAAAACGAAAAGAATTGTAGTTTTTATTTCTAGCTTTGAAAAAACGCTACCTTTAAAAAAGTAACAATTTCGTCCCAATATGTTTTACATACAGCTTTGGATATGCTTGTAAACTTCAGAAATTCTATGTTTTAAAATTTCAATATTCTTAGATGATAACGCGAAGGTTTTCAAATTTGTAGTTAGGAGTCTTTTGTTTATTTCATGTTCAATTAAAGAATTGTTTGCTTGTAATTTTTTTATGGATATTATGGTTGATTTGGAAAACGCGCATGTTAGCTTTAAAATCTTGGCATGAAAATCTTGATATTTGGAAAGCAAATTATAACTATGAATAAAACCCGATTCATTGTCAAGAAAAACGATACTACCTGTTAAAAAATGAATCCTTTAAAGGGGAAAAAAATTTAGAGTCCAAAAAATATGATTGCATAATATTCACTTATGTAAATTTTATAGCTTTATCACTTTATGCTTATTAATTTTATTTAAAAATAGTGGTTAAATTGCTTAGGTCTTACCGTTTGGATTTATCATTACATTGTGAGCTGGATAATTAAGGGCATCCTTATCCCACTGAAGATTAACAAAATGGCCAACTAAACGATCAATGTTGCCAGTAAGGTAATCGAATATTATTAAATCTGGCCAAGTTTCCAACTCTTTTAGTTTAACTTTATCCACCAAAGAGCTCGTCTACACGGCAATTGATTATTAGTAGAAATTTAAAAAACAATAATTAACATCAATCTTTAAAATCGTAAGTTTTATATATAATTAAAAGCTACTGTAACTAACATGTAGATGTTGGTTATGTATCTTTGTTTGGTTTCGTATAAACGATGGTAGGTTGACCGGTTGTAGATCAGAAACAAAGTTTGTTAATATAACATAAGCATTTGGTTGCCATCCAGCAATTTTTAAACTTTTTGCAACTCTTTTCCAAACTGGTGACTCGGGTTCAAACTGTGAGCATAGAAGTAAAAACCGTGATATTTTTTATGATTACCCTTTAAATAACCGTTTAAATATTAAATTTTAATGATCAGCGAGGATTTAATGATTTTAGATAAGTACCTTGTAAACATGCGTTGTGGGTACATTACGAATGCCCAAAACTTCGGCAAAAACAGACGAAAGATGTTCTCCTTGAAGCTGATAAAAATTGTCTCGATAACGTGCACAAAACAATTCATCATTAATTGTTTTAAGAAGTCTAAAACAGAAACTCAATAATTTGACAACAAGTGCAATATACAACCCATTTTTATTGAAATACAACAATGATAATTTAAGTAGAACTACTTCGATTAGGTAACCTGTTTTTCATTCGACCGCATCCTCTTGTCACTTTATTGAAACGTAAATCACTTTTGTTACAATTGTAGTCGGTAATTTCATTGTAGTGGATTTTGTTCGGATTTTGAGTATTCTTTTCTTCGTTAATGTCTTTTATATACGAATTTGCTGTTAATTTAGTCGATACAAGAACTAACGTAAGCAGGCACAACAGTGTTATCCAGTTTTGAATTTTATACGTCATAACTTCTATTGGCAAATTTTAGGCCTACTGTAATGTCACTAAACAAGCTGCTCATTTCTGTAAAAAATTACTTAATATTATTACATAATCGAATTAGTCGCACTGTTAAGCCTTGTTTTAATTACAAAAAATTTTATAAAAAAAAGATAGTCAGCATTTTAGACAAGCGTTTTCATTTATATTTATGTGTTAAATGGAGTGTAAAATAAGGTTTTGGTTGGAGTAACCACAATGTAAAACATAAATTTCCTAAAACTACAACACGCCATTATCTGTATACAAATGTCTTTGTTAAGGAACCGAGATTAGATTCATACTAATGAATATGATAAAAACCAAGAGCCCAACTATTTTCTTAGCATTTAAGATGTTCGATACTACTGCCTTAATTTAATACAACAAGCTTAATATTAATTTAGACTATTGTTTTCAAAAAAATAAAATACTCATAAATGCTTTAAATTTAAACAATCACTACTCTATAAAAACATAGTTTCTAGTCCTTACGTAATTAACTTTACTCGTGCACAATAGAAATTTAATTTTACTAGTACCCAAAACCACTTCATTTTATTTGATCAGTTGCCTTAATTTTCAACTCAAGTAAATCTTAGAAATGATGAAAGAAAGTAAAGTGGCTTAACTGTAACTGCAACACGCCCAACTATCTATTTGGTAACCTTTTCTAAAACTGTAATTTTACAAAATAGTTTAACCTCTGTGTTTTATATTATAAGGGCTTAATACTTCAGTTTGTTAATCTTGCGTAAAATGATATCTTAATTAAATTAGAGACTTACTATTTAACACTACCTAAAGCAAATCCTACTATTAGTATAGATGTAACATACATATTAACAATCTTTAGTCCTATACAAACCAAGCAAATATAAAATTATTCCCAAAGCAAAACTGGAAATCGGAAAAAATCAAACTCTGTTTTTCGCGTTTTGCCACTAGCAAGTTGCGCTTAAAATGTAGTGTTCTGAAAAAATTGGCTATTAAACTTGTTCTTTTGTGAACTTTATTAAACATTCTTATTTTAACTGTTCTTAGTTCAAAAAACTTTTTAAATATAATTTTGCTTTTAAAATAGCCTATTCATTCTTGGATATTTTTAACTTCGACCCTAGAGGGTATGACGTCGCTAGATTGTACGCGAATTAGTTTGCTATACGGTATTTAAGAGTATTACCATGCTTAAAGGTTCGGCCTGCAAAAAAAACGCGGGGGCATAGCAAAATAGCATAGCAAGAAAAGTTTTATACATAAATTAATAGTGTCCAATATAAAAAGTAACCTTGACTTAAAGTGACGTTAATAAATGGGGTATCCTTATTATTTTTGAAGTGCTTTTTTAACATCTTTGGCAGGTACCATACACCAGTAAATAATGCTGCTTGTAGTAATAAGGTGATAACACATAAAATATTGCACACAACAACCACGAATTATAGCTAAAGTAAAAATCTTAAACCGATAAGTTGTTTTGCCAAAATTCCCCTATGTTAAATTGGTTTTGTTTATAATGTTATACTTATAAGACCGCATTATCCTGCTTATTTTTAATCAGAAATTACAACAAAACTCCATAATTACAGATTTATTTAATTTAAACAAAAAACATGTCAGGAAATTCTAAATAAACTCAATATTAACCTAATTTTTAGTATTAATAATAAGTTTTAGATATTAAAGATAGGATTGATTTCAAAACTTCTTTTTGAGCTTTTTCTTTGCGCCATGGTAAACCGTTTGGATTTTGAATTTTGGAAGCTAAAATTTTGTCCAATTCTTTTCTAAGTGACTAAAAAAAATATCATTTTTAAAAGAAAACTTTTTATTGAGTAATATTGCATAGTCTTACATATAACCTAAACTCAAAATTTTAAAATAAAAACCTAATAATAATTATTTGACTATCTAACCTTTACAGTAGAGGCTACCTCTTTGCTAGCCTTAAACGTAATCCACTTATCCACTGAAATATAATGTTCACCCTTATCATTGTAATCATTAATATCACCACCAAAGAATAGTAAAGGATAAGGACTGACCTCACTTGTATCGTATAAGTATATCTAAGAAAAATGTTTTGTAACTTCATAAAACCAACATATGCAGGGCAAAGAGAGATTTTGTGATATAATATATAACAGGAATTTAAAGCTATAAGTCTTTTGCAAAGTATTGTAACCAAATTTGTATATCAAAGAATTACTTTCTTGATAAATACCTTTTGGAATCTAGTTAAAAAGGTAGTCAAAGTATATTCTTATACATTTAAAGTACTTGCCACAAAATACATTTTTATTTTTCAAAATTTAAATTACATACCCCTGTTGTTTTCATTTTTTCGTAGTAGCATAACCACCGTTCCTTAAAGTCATTACCAGTTTTTTCAGCATTAACTGACTTCATATGTAAAGAAACCTTTTTCTCATTTTTAGTCGACAGTTTAGGTGGTTTATGCTGATTAAATGTAGCCTCAATTTTCGCAATATTAGGATATAAACCACCACATATTATGGCTTGCACAATCTAAAAAAAGTTTATTGTTAAACATTTTATGGGTGTTTAAGCCTAATTACCTACCCAGACTAAGGCAACTAGGGTAATTGTAAGTTTATTAGAAAATACCCAATTGCAAATAATTAAATAAATTTTAAACATGGCACAATTTTAGACCGTTAAAACAAATATGTGTGCATATTATTTTCCAAATGTAAAATTTACCTACAATTCTCAGTGAATTCCAATATTTTTTTTTGGGTAAATAATGATTTTAGCATCACTATCGTTATTTACAGAATATCATACTTAAAAAAACATTTTTTTACTTTAATATCTTTTGAATTTGAGTTATCCTCAAAATTTTCAGAATCTATTGAAGTAACAAACCCAGCATCATACAATTGCTTCACAAACTGACCTCTCATATCACTTATCATCTGAACACATTCAAACAAAAATGTCATAAATTGAAAGTTGGTTAAAAAATGTTTTATTTTAATATGACATGATACATTTAGTAGTTAAAAGTTCAATCCCCACTGCTTCCATGTTGTGGTGCTTTTGAGTACGACACTATAAAAAGTGAAAACTTCTGCTGAAGCCAAAGTCGATTGGGACAATTACATGTTTTAATAATATCCTAAAATGCCTATGGCAACTAAGTACTAAGTCGGTGTAACCATCATAACTTTATGTTTAGGCCACAAAGCTTTCCCACAACGAGAATAAAGATAAAAAAAAATTATTAAACTGGTATTGCTTTGGACCAGGCTAGTTAAAAAATATTTTTTTAATAACTTTAAATTAAAAAAAAAAACATAAACAATAGAAATGTTTTATATTTTTTATAACTTGAGTAAAATTTACAATATGCCAATATTGACATAGATGTTGTAATAAAATTAACTTACTTTTAATATAGGCATCGATAAAAAGTTTTTGTAGCAGAACTTAGAAGCCCATCCCTCCCTTGTTGCTTGTTTCCATTCATTAAACACATTGATAAACATTAAATGGTCACTGTTATTGCCTTTGGCAAGTTTTAATCTACACCGGTCTGCCTGTTTTTGCAAATCCTGCAACAAAATATATTTAAAATATTAATTTCAAAAAACTAACACATTTATTTTGGTAGCCTATTTATTTATAGTCAAAAAAAACAAAAACTTACAAGTTGGAACACAAATGGATCCTTGAAACTTAAACAAGCTGCTACTGTAAGAACAGGAGATAGACACGAAAATACAGAAGATAAGATCAACATTTTTCCTAAAAAATTTATAATAAAGTTGTCAGATAATTTCAGCTTATTAAATAATTTTAATTAGTTTTATACAATTAAATTTGCCAAATTAGTTAAAATATTGAGAACAATACAAATTTTACAATTGCAATAAATTTTTTTTATCAACTTTTTTCTAAACATTTTTTTTTAAATTACCAATTTGTGGTTCAACAGGTAATCTAGCCAAATGAAAACCAAGAGAAGTTAAGTTTTGTTGATCGTCCAAAGCATTTAATGACATTAATTTGTTGATCGACAAATCAATCGATTCTGGGGGAGGTGGCTCCAAGGCACTTGATAGAAAATCTTTTATCTTACCCAACTTTAAAAGCTAAAAATTAAGGTTAACGATTAAAAATAAGCTTCAAAAAAGTTAAACTTTCAAAGTTCTGGTAAAATTTAGATTACAGCAAACTATAAGAAAATTAAAAAAAAAGTATTAATATTATACCATTCAGTTTTTATTTTCTATTTGCAAATAAACTTTAATTCATACACAAATTCCAAAAATTGTGTTTACATCATTTAAAAAAAATGTTTAAAAAAATTTATGCATATTTTAAAATCAACTATGGTTATTATTCTACATACCTTGACATCTAAACATAACTGATCCAATGGAGTTCGTAGAATTTCTGGTGTAATATAATCTTCCATTTTACTTTCCTGTAACTTTGAAAACACATGAAAGCAATATCCCTCCCTTACCCTATTTAAAATTAAAAAATGATATATAAAAAAATAATGTAAAAAGAGATTATATTAAACTAATATAAAAACTAACATAACAAAATTTTTATGTTTAATCAAATACAGAAAAATTTAGATAAAATTTAATTATTTGTAAAGTTTGTAAACTACAACATCAAATACTATATTTTTACCTTCCAGCTCTTCCCTTTCTTTGTTTAAGATTAGCTCTGGAAATCCAATCAGCTTGAAGAATATTTATGTTTTTGGAATACTCAAAATTTCGAATTTTAATTTTTCCAATATCAATAACATACACTATATCATCTATAGTAATGCTATAACAAACAACATAACATTTTTTATAAATTAAAAATGGATTAGTTAAAATTAAAGGATTCACAAGTTTTAGTTTTGGTAATTTGCAAAATAATGTAAGAACACACATGTATCTAAAATTAAAACCGTTTAAATTGGACAAAAAAATGTATGACATTTCAAAGACATTTTTTTAAATTAAAAAATAATTTTAAGTAAAACTACCTTGTTTCTGCTATATTTGTTGCAATAACAATTTTAGTGACACCTGGTGGAGAGGGATTAAATACTTGTTGTTGCTCGTGTGTTGGTATCATAGAATGAAGGGGATAAACTGAATATTTATCTAAAAAAATCAACAAAATTTGTAAAAAATAAATTTTTTCTGAAAGTATAAAAATTTATCCCCTCAAAAAAATGAATAAAGTAGTTTATTATTCTTTACAATTTAAATTATCAACATTTTTCTGAGTTAAACTAAAAGTAACACTTATAAAAAAAATATGCAATCTAAATATTTTTTAAGTTAAATTTCTCAAAAATTAAAAAAAACTATAAAAATATTTAAATAAAAAAACAGTCACCATTGTAGAAAAAGTTGTCCTTAGTTATTGCTTTATTTAATTTTTTAATATCCTCCCAACCTGGGACAAAAACTAGAAATGCACCATTTTTGATTTCAGTGTTTGGAGGGTTTATACAAATGTGTTTAATTATTTTAATTATTAAATCATAATCTATAAAATTTTGAAGATGAGTGTCCATAACACAAATTTTTTCACTGTTCTCTAGTGATATGCCTTTACTGTTAAAAATAATTAAAAGAAAACATTAGCAATTAATATGACAAAATATTTTTAAAATTCAGTTACTAGTCAATAGCAAAAAATATGTTTAGTATCAAAGTATATAAAATTGTTAAATATTTTAAAAGTTGGGTTTTGTTTTTTTATTTTAAAATTTTTTTTTGCATTTGTTTAACCTCATGTGGGAAAGACAACTTTACAACCTAAACATAAGGTAACTTATAACATCGGCTGAACTTATGACATCAGTTACCCCAACCCAGTCTCTGGTTGCCTATGGCAGTTTGATATAATATTGGTTATATTAGCTTGAAAATTGTAAGCTGCTGTTTAAATGTTGGCTCAGCAAGCGTTCATACTATTTATAGCACATTACTCAAGGGTGCCAAAGCATGAGAGCAGTAGGGATAGAACCTAGGATTTCATGTAGTGAAGACAAGTGTTTTGACCACTACACCATGCTGCTGCTGCTGGTGTTATATACAATGCCACAAGTAACAATTTAATTGGAAATTTAAATTAATATAAACAAACGAATTTATACTGAACAATTTCAAAAAACCCAAAAATTCAAAAAAACATCTTTTATAAGACCTTTGTAACTCCGTTTGATATTCTCGTAATTCTTTTGAATATTCCAATTTATTTTTACGAATTATATTTTTCTCTTCTTGTGATTTACGCTTTAACCAAAGTTTTTCTTTGGTTGACTTTAAATTTGAATATGACTTGTATGCATCAGAAAGTGGTTTATAACTAAAAAAAATAAAAGATGAAATACCCAAAGGCAGCTAAAAACAACTGCAAAAGTAAAACTTAGGCCTCTATGTTACAATTAAATACATCTTACCTTAGCATTGGAATTATATCTTCAAGGTATTGTTGTTTCACTTCAAATGTAAAACCAGGAATATTTATAGTGGGACATTCCTCAAAATAGGTAGAAAACATATTAGCATTAAGTGTAGCACTCATTAATATAACTTTTAAATCTTTTCTAAAATTCACAAAAAAATAAAGAATTATGTTAAAAAAATATAACTTGCATTTATAAATGTAAAATTTTGTACACAAAATACTATGTAAAACTACGGTGGCACTATCCTCTTTTTAAAAGAAATTGAGTTTTTTTTAGTTTCTTATTTTTTTTATGTGGCAGGGTCGACTTCACTAAACGTAAAAACAACTAAACGTAAATGAACATCTTCCCCTCCCCCCAGTCTCCAATTGCCCTTGACAGTTTGGGATATCATAGAATTGAATTTCCCGATAAACATGCTTCTGCTTAAGTGTTGGTTTAGAAATTTATACCATTTAAAGCACCTTTTTCAAGGGCGCCACACCAATGGTTTCTAGACTAAATACAGAATTTCTAAGCAACTAGTTAATATATTTTAGGACAACAATTAAACACATTTATATTAAAAAAAAGGTTAACTTTTTTTTAAAAAATAATTAAACCTTTTGTGGATGATCTTTTTTAAAATAGTAAGAAGAAAGTCAGAATGTAAATCTCGTTCATGAATCTCATCCAAAATTACATGACTCAAATTCTTTAAAAGTGAATCTGATTGCAACCACTATAAATACAAAAATTAAATGCTTTGTTGATTTGTATTAAACAGCGCCTTATATAAGGGCGCTAATATAGTAGCATAGAGAATCAAACCAATGACATTAAGTTGTAAAGTCAAGTGTTCTAACCACTACACCACAACATTGACCAAAGCCACAATGCTTGTTGTTTATTAAAACTAAAACAAAACCATAAAATTTAACATCAGAGTTAGTTTAATTTTATTGCACAAACTTGAATTAAAATTCCCGTTGTACAATACAGAATCGATGCTTTCTGTCGAGGTAATTTTGAACTCAATCGTATTTGAAATCCACAACTATTTCCATTCCCACATTCTTCATCTCTCTCTTTAGCAACCCTCTCAGCAACCTAATTAAAGCAACATTTTTTTTATTATTGAAGAAAAATTTTTTAAGTATAAGCTTTACAGAAAACTTTTTCGTAATCGAAAATTAGAAAAAATTTTTTTTAATAAAAATAAGGCTAACTGTAAACAAATATAATAATATCACCAACTAGATTAGGGTATTTTTAAACTTCACAATCAATTTTAACAACAACCCTTACCGATATAGCAGATATTCTTCTTGGTTGGGTACAAACTATTTTACAAGATATTCCCTCACCTTGTTTTAACAAATCATCAAGAATAAATTGAGGAACCTAAAAGTTAAAAAAAAATTATTAAAATAAAATTTTAAAAAATGCCTTGAAATTTCTTTTAAGTTTAAGGAAAGATATTTCCCTTTTATTATGAAAACATTCTAAGGCGTTAAAAGAAAGAGATTTAAACTTTATTTAAATTTTATTATAGTTTTGCAATATATTTTTAAAATCTACAACAAAGTAAAATTTAAAAAATTCTTACCTGCGTTGTTTTGCCACAACCAGTTTCACCACTAATAACAACAACTTGATTTTTGTTAATCAAATCCAGTAATTCCTGTTTAATAAAAATTAGCTTATACCTGAACTGACATAAAAAATTGGATTTGTATATATACAACTTTCAAACCTTGACTTTTAAGCCTTCAAACACAACCTTTTAACGGCAGCATCGTGCAGTGGTCCGAACACCTGTTCTCACTACATGAAGTCCTTGGTTGAATCTCCACTACTTTCAAGCTATAGTGCCCTTGAATAAGGCACTATAAACAGTGTAAACTCTGCCAAGCCCACACTTAATCAGCAGCTTACAATTAGTGCGCAACTACAATCAATAATATCCTAAACTGCCGAAGTCAGCCTTTCCACATCAAGAATAAATAAATGTCAAAAAATTAAGAAATTACATTAACTCCTAGTGCTAGGGTAAATTTCAATTATTAGTTGGACAACATTATTTTCAATAAAGAGATAAGAATAGGTTTTGTTGTAACTTTTATTTAAACACAACTTAACACTTCTGACAAAAAATCTTACATTTTGCATTTTATAAGCTGGTAGTTTCTTTCGAAATTCAAGCAATCTCCTGTACATTTGAGATTTAGGTTTTGCCATACTTTTATCAATAATTTTTTGAAGTGTCTCATCATTTTCAATATGGCGCTTAAACCAACTATATTCTAAAATTCAACAAATTTTTTTTTTTATTCCCTTAAAATGAATAAGTTGTGGTTAAAACTGTACTTACGCTCTGATCCATCTTTGCTCTAAAAATAAAAACAATTTCTATTAAAGCTATATTTTATGGTGGAAATATAAAGTAATTGTTTATTGTGTATAAGTTAATAAAATTTAAAACAAATCTCAATTTCTGGAAAATCATTTAATAATAATTACTTGAAAACTTAAATAACTTGAACAGTCATCATCAGTATTGGAATCCGAATCATCGTTTCTTAAATAAAATAAATCAAATTTGGTGTAGAAAGTTGTAAAATAAACCCACACTTTTAGGTTACACACTCAATTTTACAAATTTAAGAAAAAACAAAGTTCCTTACCGTAATGCGTTTTTTGCAGATTTCATCTGTTTTTTATTCATTTCCACACTTGGCATCTTAAGTTTTAAATATAATAAGAGTAAGCATCAAAGCTAATATTTTTAACATTCATATAAGAACAAAGGTTATATGTTTAAACCAGTATCTGGTATGTTCTAGCATTCTTTAATAAGATATTACCAATAAAACTCAATTTACTTTTGACAAGCCGAAATGCAATAAGAAAGTTTATAAGCAAAAGAAAAAAGGCAGAAATTCTAAACTGATTATAAGTGCCACCATACCATCATGCATAAAATATAAAAATACACATTACTAATCAGAACCAAGGTATTGAAACAAGTTGAAAAATAACAAATTTTACCATTTTATCTTCCATGTGGGTTTTACGCTGATTACTTCGCTTACTATACCACATTCCAATTTCTCTGCCAGAAAGACCTCTGGGATGACGTGAATTTTGTTCTCGAGGACTATCGGATTCATTTTTTTGCCAGTTTGAATTATTAAACCCACTATAACTACCCCTGCCCCTTTTGCCCCTGCTGTAACCACCCCTGCCCCTTTTTCCCCTGCTATAACCACCCCTGCCACCTCCTCCATGATTTTCGGAACCTCTACCCCGCTTATTATAATGGGCAAATCCACCTCTGTTGTTTCTTTCATAACCTGTTTCCCTTCTGCCTTGAGAGAAATAATTTTCCTCTAAACACAATTAAATTTTTTTATGCAATAAATTAAAAGACTGGATAATTTATTTATGTAACTTTTCAGCTTTTAGCAGTTTAGTAAACTTTATTACACATAAACTGATAAACGCAGAACTAATAGTCAGTTAGTTAGTTTAGTCTGAGAGACAAAACTAAAGACAGTACATAAAATTTGTTAAAGCTCTATTAGCGTAGTCCGCCGGTTTAAACGGGTAGTACCAAAATGAATGCAGAAATACGCAAAGGCCCAAACTGCCAAAGGGAAGATTAGGCTGTTAGGGTAAGGTTATAAAAATTCCGTCCTTTCTGCATTTATAAACTTGGCGGACGACGCTAGTATTTAATAAAAACATTTTGCCTTTTAATTTTTTATAACTAACCTTGTTTGCATTGATCCATTTTAAGATAAGCAAAATATCAATTTCCTGAATGACAAATTTTGTTTTTTAAAATCACTTCAATTATATAAAATTATAATACTTCCAATAGGGAAAGTCCCTTATTTTTAATCGTGTTGCCAAGTTAAAATCAATTACCATTTTTTAAAATTCGTTATTTTAATAAAAAAAAACAATATTTTATTTCTTATTAATATTACCATTTGTATCAAATTTTTGTGACATAATTACAAAAATAATGCAAAAGTAACTTGATAAATTTGCAAAGACCAAAAAATTTAAAATCGTTTACCCAATGATGTTATATATACGATCATTGGTTTACCCAAAAGTTAGCTTTGTTGATTAAAAGACAGTTACATAAAATATACACTTGTTTAAAGAAATTGTACGGCAAAATAATTAATATATTGATTAACTATAAATAGAGAGATGATGCAATACCTTTTGGCTGTTGACATTTGCTATATATTATTTTTTATAATATTGGACATGGTTAACATAAGGTTTTTATAATAAAGCATATGTGTGTAGTTATTAGACAATTTCGCAAAATATCACATTCCTACTATAAATAAATATAATTAAGTGACAAAGCCCTGTTGTAATTAAATTATATATCATATAACAAATTTGAAAAAAAATTAAGCGTTTTGTTTTACAAAAATTGCAATATTAAACAACCTCTTTATTATAACATTTTAAATAAATCCCATGTGCTATAATGTTAACCTCAGTGTCATGTAAAAATAAACAGATAATTGATTGAAATAGAAATACTACCCTAATTAAAATTCTAACATAGCTTATAAAATGCAGAAGCGTGTTGAGTCGTTTTTAGTCTCTTATAGCACTGTTAAAGATATGTTAAAGTAGACTAATAATAACAAACAGAAAAAATTAAAATTGATTTATGAAGTGTATTAAATACAAGTACAAGCCGTTTAAACGAACTAGTTGCTGATAAACTATTAAGGTAAAAATGAGATATAATACAACGGGTGAATATGCTCTTGAAAGTGAAATATTATCTGGACTTACATTTGCATTGGGCACTTATCTTGTTGCAGTCCATTGCATTTTTCGCTACAAAAATCGGGATTTTAGCAAGCCAGATATTTACAATGATTTGTGTCATCTTGTGTTTGCGATCATTTGTATTGTACCTCAAATATGTGCACGATTTCCCAAACTTTACTTTTTAACTTGTCATTCCTTAATAGTAGGCCTACCTGCTCTTTGGCATATTCAAGAAATTTGTCTTTATTTATTGGTATGGGAACGACAGACCATGGTTCTAAACAACAGGCTGTTTGTTAAAGTAAACACTGTCGTCCTCAAGAATGTCTCCAAACTGATATTCATCGGTTGTATAGTGGGTCGTATTCTACACGGAGCATTATACGTTTGGTATCTTTGTACCGAAACGTTTTCCAACTGCGTTCCTGAAAATAAATCGAAAAACCAGGTCAAAACCCGATGGGGAAGAAATGTTGCGTTGGAAGCAACGTTTTCCATGATAATTCAATGTTTTTTATTAGGTCTTATGCTATATCCTATTATTAGGCGATTTGGTTGCGAGAAATTTAGTGGCAATCAGTCCGAAATAATAATACGTAAAGTGGTAGGTAGACTGTGTGCGTGTACGTTTGTTTTCGTATTTATACACGTGCTTGCAAATGCAGCATTTGCAGTGTTTAGTAATGGGCAGGGGATTTTATTTTGGCTATCGTATTTTACGCTATTTCAAGTGTTTTCCATGTTTGTTATTCAAATATCTCTACAGAATTACACATACCGACTTTTTCCTATGTGCCACAATAAAAATAGAATTTATCCTGTAGTTCACGTCCGTACAATTTATGTGTAATTTCTACGCCTTCATTTTGATAATTTAATTTTTGTGCTAACTAAGCTTGCTGGTTGTACTTTTACGAATGTGTAGCACTGCTTTTTACCACAGCCTTTTTTGTGAAAATATAATTTTAAACGTTTAAAACCAATGATAGAAATTTGCGTGAGTTTTTTTTTACTGTGGTGTTGGGTATTCTAAACCTTAAATAATAATTTTTAACCTTATTGCTTTAAAAAATTTCACTAAAATTAAGAAATCATTAACTTTAAACTTAAGCCTTGTGACGTAATTTTCTTTTTTCGTTTCATTTTTTCTCTCAGTCACTAAACCGTGGAATGTAAGGTTATATAGGCCTTTTTTTAATATCTCTTTATTTCTTGTGAAAACGTAAAATAGCTATTCGCTTGTATGTGTATTATAAACTTTTATTAAGTTTTGTATATAATAAACTATTTAATAACTACAGGGTACATTTTTTGTAAGACAACAAGTTCTTAAAACTTTTTTATTTTAAAGCCTTAACACTAAAAGATATCGTGTACGTTATTTATGAATGATATAATATTTGAACGTGAAGTGAAAAAGGGGAACTTGCTTTGTTTGCAACACGACAAGACGATACGAAATCTCTCAAAAAGGGGAACTAAAGTATTGTAGTTATAAAAAACCTAAGTCAGCAAAAGTTTAACGTTGCAGGCACAATAATTTTTTTACAGAAAAGCAAGTATAGTTTTTTAACCACAGCAATAATGTGCAGTAAAAATAACAAAACTGAGCTATGTCGAAACTTTAAGGCCTTTTTTATTACTGGAATGGGCGCATCAATCGAGCACATTAACTTTCTAAAGTCCAAACAAAGAATGATTATTCAAACCGCTTTATTTGGAGATCATTATAATGACAAAAGACTTGAGATAATTGGAAATTGGACTGTTAATCCGCGGGACAAAAATGAAGAATTAGTAGAACAACTTATTGGTATTGTAAACACATTGCACTGCCCTTGTAAAAAAATTGGGTTGGTTTTTATTGGTCACAGTCATGGTGCAAAGATTATAGCTGATACATACATTCAACTTCAAAATGAATGTAGTGCGGCACCAGATTTATGGGAAGCAATTTATGATAGATCTGCATTATTTACGCTAGGCCCTGTCTCTTATGTCGACAGCACCATGGCACAGGCAAGTGTTTATGGCTTCAACATGTAAATACTGTTTAAAGTAATATTACATTGCCCCCCTTAAAAAATGAAAATGTAATTTTTTTTACATGGATTAATAAATTAATAAAAAAATTAATTTATATTTTTAGACCACACTAAACATAGTGTTCAGTAACGACGGACCTTCGAAAGTTTGTGGAATTATGAAAATCGGAAATCAAAAAGAAGGATGGGTAATGAAAGTCGGTCCTTACAAAAACAAAGTGTGTCAGTGTTGTGAATCAGATGAATCTGACCGAGATGAACTTGTCTCAGATCCTGTAAAAGAGGCAAAAAGTTTGGGCCGTTTTAAACAAACAGGGGAATTGTCGTTGTTTTCCCTTCAAATGTCTGCAAACGTTTCGGAAAAAGCGTTGTACTGTTCAAGAGAGTTCAGTAATCAATCTGTAGATCTTCTTTTTTCTTCGTCAAAGTCTGGACAAGAAGCCCAGGCAAAAATCCGTGAATTCGCGGGTTCAACTGACCCAGCACATTTTTTGGATCACTATTTAAAGTGTAGAAACTGGAGGGCGCGAATCCGTGAAATGCTGAAAACGAACCACGACAAAGCCACCTGCACTTGTAAGCCCAACTAATACATTAAAAAATGTCACAAAAATATTCCTCTTTAAATAATGTTAGCTGTTTTTTTTTCGTTACTAAAATTGACAATTGCAATGCCAAATACTTTCTATAAAAATACAGGAAGTAATATTCAAAATTATGTTGCAACAAATTTGCAGCAAAACACAGCTTTCGTGTGCCCATTTAGAATTCAACAGATTTTTTTTATTACTTTTATAAATTTGCTATTGTATTAATGTAAATAAAATAAAAATGTTTTAACATGTGAATTTACAAGTTGTTTTGGTAAAACACGACTCAACACTCTATTAAAAGTTAAATGTTATGTTGACTATTTTATAAAAAAGAGATAAACCTAAAATAGGCTTATAAGATGTTTTAGTTCGATTTTTTAATTTACTGAATAGTAATTTACACATGCACATAAAGCTAAATTGCTTTTTAATAACTATGAAGGCCTTTTCAATATAGCTATATTAGACTTTTGAGTTACCAAGTCAAGTTTCTTGTAATAAAAACTTGCAGTAAACTGATAATAGGTCAATGAACTGAATGAAGTCGCAATAAACGCTTAAATTAAAAGGCAATAAAATACAATAATAAGCTACTTTTAAAAACAAAAACTAAGAACTTAGTTGTAAAAAAACCTTAAAAAGTATAACCCTTATAAAAATGATACATTGAAGTAAAGTACAGGTGCAAAAGTGTTCGGATTAATTGAATAACTTATCTAAATTAAAATTTTTTAATAAAATTATTTATTGAAAATCAAACGTAACTTAATATTTAAACTATACAATGCAATTATTACACGTTATAAGGCGATTTGTTTTTTATATTTTCATTCGGAAAAGGGTGTAAATGTTACGTCAAAACCCCAAAACGGCATTGAGATGTCTAAACTTAAAACCTTTTGCCATGTAATTCGAATTTAGCATCAATACGACAATAGTAAAATTTTCTCCTTTTGTCATTTTACCAAATTTGCTAACGATGACATGTGAAATAAGTCGAAGGTCGTTCTATTTATTTCTTATTTGTGGAAAAAAATAGCTATTTTGCTTAAAAATAAGTATGTATAAACAATCTTATTTTTTCATTACTTTTTTCTGTTTGTATCATGCAAAAAGGGTTTATATATTTAACCAGTAAATAAATTTACGTTTCTTATTGCAACGGTATTGAATTTGAACCACTTAATAACTTAAATGTTACAAGGGGGAAAGAAAAAAGTAAACACACTATATTTGCGTACGATAAAAGAGGGGACGCTGAATTTGAGGGAATGGAAAATGAAGGAACGAAAAATAAAGGAACCGGAAAATGAAGGAACGAAAAATGAAGGAACCGGAAAATGAAGGAACGGAAAATGAAGGAGCCGGAAAATGAAGGAACGGAAAATAAAGGAACCGGAAAATGAAGGAACGGAAATTGAAGGAAAGTGAAAAAAGGAGAAGCGTAATCTTAAAAAAATAAAACGCAGAAATTCCGTTGACTGTTTATTTGTATTTAAAGCAATATTATTTTAGAAATAAACGGGCATTTTATAGAAGACGGTTAGGGTATGCTGGGGTAATAAAAATTAACTCATTATTGCTCATCAGTTCTTGAATAAATGAAAGTAATCCTAAATAAACAGTCAATGGTATTTCCGCGTTTTAGTATTTAAGATTCCACCCTCTCCTTTTTTGCTTTCCTTCATTTTCATTTGTAGAAAAACAGTACAACAAAACGTCTACAGAATTACACATACCGACTTTTTCCTATGTGCCACAATAAAAATAGAATTTATCCTGTAGTTCACGTCCGTACAATTTATGTGTAATTTCTACGCCTTCATTTTGATAATTTAATTTTTGTGCTAACTAAGCTTGCTGGTTGTACTTTTACGAATGTGTAGCACTGCTTTTTACCACAACTTTTTTTGTGTGAATATATAATTTTAAACGTTTAAAACCAATGATAGAAATTTGCGTGAGTTTTTTTTTACTGTGGTGTTGGGTATTCTAAACCTTAAATAATAGTTTTTAACCTTATTGCTTTAAAAAATTTCACTAAAATTAAGAAATCATTAACTTTAAACTTAAGCCTTGTGACGTAATTTTCTTTTTTCGTTTCATTTTTTCTCTCAGTCACTAAACCGTGGAATGTAAGGTTATATAGGCCTTTTTTTAATATCTTTTTATTTCTTGTGAAAACGTAAAATAGCTATTCGCTTGTATATGTATTATAAACTTTTATTAAGTTTTGTATATAATAAACTATTTATTAACTACAGGATACATTTTTTGTAAGACAACAAGTTCTTAAAACTTTTTTATTTTAAAGCCTTAACACTAAAAGATATCGTGTACGTTATTTATGGTTATGAATTTAAATAATATAATATTTGAACATGAAGAAGAAGGGTTAAACTCGCTTTGTTTGCAACGCGACTTGTAAAACGATACGAAATCTCTCAAAAAGGGAAACTTAAGTATTGTAGTTATAAAACCCAAGTCAGCAAAAGTTTAACAAGGACCTATATTAAAGTACGTTGCAGGCACGATAATTTTTTTACAGAAAAGCAAGTATAGTTTTTTAACCACAGCAATAATGTGCAGTAAAAATGGCAAAACTGAGCTGTGTCGAAACTTTAAGGCCTACTTTATTACTGGAACGGGGGCATCAATCGAGCATGTTAATTTACTAAAATCGAGACAAAGAATGATTATTCAAACCGCTTTATTTGGAGATCATTATAATGACAAAAGACTTGAGATAATTGGAAATTGGACTATTGATCCCCGAGACAAGAACGAAGAGTTGGTAAAACAACTTACTGAAATTGTAAAAACATCAACTTGTCCTTGTGGAAAAATTGGATTGGTTCTTATTGGTCACAGTCATGGTGCAAAAATTATAGCCAACGCGTATATTCAAGTTCAAAATGACTATAGCGGGACACCATACCTATGGGAAGCAATTTATGATAGATCAGCGTTATTTACGCTAGGAGCTGTCTCTTATGTCGACAGCACCATGGCACAGGCAAGTGTTTAGGGCTTCAACATGTAAATACTGTTTAAAGTAATATTACATTGCCTCCTTTAAAAAATTAAAATTTAATTTTTTTTACTTGGATTAATGAATTAATAAAAAAATTAATTTATATTTTTAGACCACACTTAACATAGTGTTCAGTAACGACGGACCTTCGAAAGTTTGTGGAATTATGAAAATCGGAAATCAAAAAGAAGGATGGGTAATGAAAGTCGGTCCTTACAAAAACAAAGTGTGTCAGTGTTGTGAATCAGATGAATCTGACCGAGATGAACTTGTCTCAGATCCTGTAAAAGAGGCAAAAAGTTTGGGCCGTTTTAAACAAACAGGGGAATTGTCGTTGTTTTCCCTTCAAATGTCTGCAAACGTTTCGGAAAAAGCGCTGTACTGTTCAAGAGAGTTCAGTAATCAATCAATAGATCACATTTTTTCCTCGTAAAAGTCTGGACAAGAAGCCCAGGCAAAAATCCGTGAATTCGCGGGTTCAACTGACCCAGCACATTTTTTGGATCACTATTTAAAGTGTAGAAACTGGAGGGCGCGAATCCGTGAAATGCTGAAAACGAATCACGACAAAGCCACCTGCGCTTGTAAGTCCAACTAATACATTTAAAAATGTCACAAAAATATTCCTCTTTAAATAATGTTAGCTGTTTTTTTTCGTTACTAAAATTGACAATTGCAATGCCAAATACTTTCTATAAAAATACAGGAAGTAATATTCAAAATTATGTTGCAACAAATTTGCAGCAAAACACAGCTTTCGTGTGCCCATTTAGAATTCAACAGATTTTTTTATTACTTTTATAAATTTGCTATTGTATTAATGTAAATAAAATAAAAATGTTTTAACATGTGAATTTACAAGTTGTTTTGGTAAAATACGACTTAACAATGTTATTATGTTGGCTATTTGAAAAAAAGGTTAATATATAATAGGCTTATAAGATGTTTTAATTCAATTTTATTATATTATTTTGATATTAATTGGAAACAAATTATTTTACATTGCTTTAAGTAATCCCTTTTATTATTTCTAAGTTCAAGGTCAAATAATTAACAGTTTTTTAAAAAAAAAAGAAATTTTAGCACTTAAGTTTGGTTCCCTATATAACATGTATTAGAATCCAAGTTCCTGTTTTTGCTAGTTCCTTTTTTGTTTTGTAGCGTGATTCGGGTGTTTTATATGTGTTTTCTAAACTGTTTTGCTAGTTTCTTTTCAAGTGTTGTAACGTTATGCCAGTGATTTTTAAAGGTTTTCATTTGTTCATTGAAGTTTAAAACCATAACAAATATAGCGGTAATCATATAACAAAACAATATACCATACATGCACGTTGTTAAGAAGTAATTTGTAACGTTAAACCTTTAACAGCGCTGGACCGACGTTAATTTAAACAACTTAGAATCCATCATAGCAAACCACCAAAAGTTTGGTCATATATTCTTATAAATGAATTTCTTACAATACTTAAAACCATGATGTATGTATAGAATTTTGAAATAAATATAAATCTGATGAACTTTACTCGAACGTTTTTAAATTGCAACTTAAAATTTCTTTCGTTTACTTACAATTTTTGTTCCATAAATTCAATTAAATACAATCCAGTACATAAAATATTTGATACTGCTGATTTTCTATTTACAATAAAATAATAACAAATTCTGCAAAGTATAAAATAATATTCAGTATGTACTTAGCAATTTAATTTAAAAACATAAAACACTTAAATTGGTTTAATATAAATCCTTTTAGAAGTGTTTTTTCGTTCCAATTTAAATGTTAATAAATATATACAAAGGGTAATTGTTAAAAAAAAAACAATACAAGTTCTTGTCACGTCATTTGTATGTTCCATTATTTTGGTTTGGCTGACATAAGCATGTTGCCCGGTATTGAACTGTATCTAGCATTCTTCGAACGTTAGCCCTCCAGTTTCGACACTTTAAATAGTGATCAAGTAAATGTGCCGGATGGTTTGATGCAGATAAATCACGGAGGCCGTCTTGAGCTCTATTTATGGAGCTTGTTGATATGAACAAGAAAGGAAGTGCATTTTTAACCGACTCCAAAGATGAGTTTACTGAACTCTCTGAAGTATTTGAAGAGCTTCTAACACTTAATGCAGAACAAGAAGCAACCTTTTCCAGCCAACTTAGGCACCTAGCTTCTTCTACCGGATATTCTTCATCGACGACGGGTTGACCCGATTCGCAACATTGACAGACTCTGTTTTCAAAGGGGCCTATCCTCATTACAGGGCCTTCCATTTGGTTTCCAAACTCCAGAATACCACCAACGCGTGCATAATCATCGTTTTCAAACACAATGTTTAGGGTGATCTAGACAAAATTTATTTTATCTTAGTATTTTTTATATTATACATTCTCAGAATTTACCTAGAACTTAGCATTACAAACTAAAGAACTTACCTGTGCCAGCGAATTATTAAGGTAAGAGACACCGCCCAATGAGAATAAGGCTGATCGATCATGGATAAAGGTATGGTGTTGTACTTAACTCCCTATGTAAGTCACTATATGCATCATAAATAACCTTCGCACCATGACTGTGGCCAATAAAAACTAAACCAATTTTTCCACAGGGGCACGGGGATGTTTTAACGACTCTTTTAATTCTTTTTACTAACTCTTCATTTTTGCGCCAAGGCCAATCCGTCCAGTTTCCCATAATCTTAAGCCTGTCCGGATCGTAAAAATCTCCAAATAGAGCGGTTTGGATAATTATTCTATTATGAGACTCCAAGTAACGAACGTAATCAGTTGATGCTCCTATTCCAGTAACAAAGTATGCTTGAAAGTTTCGGCATAGCTTGGTTTTAGAGTCACACATTCTAGTTACACAAATGTTTTTAAGTACAAACTGTCAACTTTTCTACAAACTGGTAATGTCAATTGACTTACAATTAAAAAAAATAGTTTAGCTTGCAGACAAATTATATTTTGCTTTCTGATATATATCGTAAAAGGAATTTTTTCATTTTAAGTTCCTGTTTCGCTAACATTTTAAGTTCCTGTTTTTTGTTTCGTTGTCACGCGTTGCCAAAGTTTTTATGTGATTTCTTTTAATTTTTTTTCCAATTCAAAACCGCGGTGGAGATAAGAAAAACCTACCAAAAAATAACATATGTGTGTTTTGGGGCGTGACTAGAGTTTACTACAAATGTTGGCTAGACACAGCGCGACAGCATGAAGACAGCATTGTATTCTGAATACACATTTACATTTTAAAATGTTTTAAAACACTTGCAAATAAATATTTGTGCAGCGAAGTAGTCATTTTATTTTTCCACAAAAGAAAGATATCTAAAAAAGTAGAAGACGACATTTAAAACTACCTCCTGTTTTATCACGGTTGGGTGACCAGGTTACGCAAATGATAAAAAAAGGGAAAAATGGGGCGTCATCACAGATCAAAAAAAATGAAAATGAAAAGGCGTGACGCAAATACGCGACACACACACACACACTAACAAACAAGTATTAGTCAAACACATACGTTACTGACGTCACAGTCACCATGGCGACGAAAAAAAAGAACATGAACTTGTATAGTGAAAAATCGCACACACAAAAGTTAGAGGAAAAAAATAGTACAAGAATAAGTATTTTTGTTTCTTTTCACAAAATCGCAACATGTTCTATTTTAAAAAGGTTACAGTTTTAACTTGTGATGGTTAACTTCTACCAGCGAAGCAGCAATCGGTTTAAAATAGGCTGGTAAAATTGCACGACTAAATAATTTTTTTTTTTTAAATGAATCACAACAATAATTTGCAACATTGGCAGTAAAATTTCAAGAAATCCAAAAAAAATTTGAAGAACATTTGATTAAGGGTTGAAAATACAAACAGTCTTAAAAAGTCGGTTTAGTTGCATTACTGAGAGGGCTGGGCTTAAGTTGAGGCAACGACTGGGCGAAAATTGACAAGGCACATTATTAAAGTAAAATAACACACCTCATTTAAAAACAGACAACGTTTTATTGAATAGCATCGTAAAAATCAATGCCACCGGTTGCATAACTTTTAAAATGGGTGTAATTTCTTACGATTTTTTCCCCGCTATATATTATTAAACAAGTGCAAAATCATTTTAAAACCATAAAAGTCAAAAAACTTTTTAGATAAACAGCCATAAGGCTTCTGTAAGCACCAATAGTAAAACAAAATGTATCAAATAAGAATAGAAGCAGTCATAAAAGAGAGATAAACAAAAAAAAAGAAAGAAGGGAGAAAATTTGGGTGAAAAAAGACAATTGTTATTTTTATTTTTAAGTTTTTTAGATAAAATTGCTTGGCTAAAATTAAAACAATTGGAAACTTTGCAAAATCGCAAGCATACCAAGAATATTATTTACTCACAGTGCATCAGGCCAAATTAAGAGTCTCTAACCTGCAGTTAAAAACAATTCTGAAATAATTTGAAAACGGTATTGAGCTTTTTTGGATACATAAAATAAGTATACTTTATTATTAAGTATCAAGATTATTTTAACTTTAACGATTTTTTTTGTTAATTTTAAAGGTATGCTGATTGTTTAAACTTACTTTTTATCAACACGTACACCTTAATTTTAAAAAAGTGATAAAAGTAAAATTAATTGTATCTTTAAAAAATACGAGTGCAAAAAGAAACAAAAAAATACAATTGAACTACAAATTTTCCATCTGTAATTTAATGTGGGTGGAAAACTGTAAAAAAAATTTCAAACTATTTAGTTAAGTTCATTGATTTTCGTCACCGAATGGTGACTGCGATTTAGGAACAGATGCACACATAAAAAAATTAAAAAAAACAAAAGAAAAATAGGTTTAAAAAGAAAGTCACCAAAAATTAGACTTTCTCTAAAAAAGATTAAGTTGGAGTAAATGCCCAAATTTCAAAATCCAAAAATTTCTCAAATTTTTGAGATTTTTTTCGTGGAACAATAAATTTAGAAAATTTTAACATCAGTTTTGGCAGCCAAGCAAATTACAGTTTAAAAAAATTACTTTTAATTTTGTTTAAAGCCTTAAATCAAGTTTTATAGAGAATTTAAAAAAATGATGGTTCTTATATTTTAAGAACATAAAATCTTTTATTGAAAAATTTTTATAAGACTTCATTTGTAATTTATTGTATAATAACAATAAGTGCAAACAATCACCCTTGAATAAAACTTTTATCGATAAAATTATTCAACGATTAAGTCGTCCGAAATTTCAAAAAAAAATAAGAAAAAATTTAAAAAATTCATTTACATGGGACCCCTAATTAGAAAAATTATCAAAAATGCAGATTCTAATAAAAGATAAACCTATTAGTTCATAACATGATCGAAGTTGGAAAATGAGAAGAAAGGGGTTGCCTGGTAACACCCATTGCAACATCGTGGAAAAAAACCAACTGACATTATTTATAAAAACATTTAAAAATTGGAAAAAAATCCAAAGGCAAATATCACGAGCAGATTTCAAAAAGCTGGATTGTAAAAAGATTCGTAAAAAATGTGATGAAACGCCGAAAATGCCAAAAAGAATGATTTGCAAAAGAAGATGAACTCTTTCTGCCGCCTCTTTAAAAAAACACCCAAATTTTTTACCTGGGGCCAGGGAAACTACCTTCTCCCATTCATATTCATGCCACCCATCATCCCCATACCCATGTGGTTCCCCCCACCATTTGGAATATTTATGGGACTGTGGGTGAGGGAATTTGTGGAACCAGGGCGGTTTCCACCCATGGTTGCCGGAGGAAAGCGTCCTTGTGATAAAATCCCGTTGGAGTTGGCGCTGGACCCACCACCCCCAGTTGTAGTAGGGTAATGAGGCTGGTTAAACAATAAGCTGTATGGTTGAGGGTGGTTACCATTATTACCAAAAGGGCTACCATTCTGCATCATATTCTGGCCTCCGTTGTTGTTATTACCCTGGTGTTGTTGGTGACCTTGGGGTAAAAGTTGGAACTCGGTGACAACGGATATATGATCAGAGGGTATATGGGGGTGAGGGCAACCCACAATGTTGTTTTCTTTAAACCAATTGCTGTCGATGCCGCCTAAAACCCCCAGGCATTTAAGTTGGGTGCGTGAATAGAAGATGTAGTCGATAATACCCTGGATTTAAAAGGTTTTAAAATTGAAAGCATTTGTTTAAACAAAAACATTTTTAAAATCCCGAAATAAAAAAACTTGGTATTTATTTTTTATTTTAAGTTAAAATCTTGTTAATGGTAATTATTGGAACACTTACTTTGAACTCATAAGTGTTGTTGGAATATTGAAGTAGGTGAAAGTTGGAATCATCATAGCAAGAGTTAAGTCTGAATGGATGTGTTACTGATTTTGGATCAAGCTAAAAAAATATATATAAAATAAAAAAATTGTTTTTTTTTAACAAATTTTTATCTCAGTTTAAAACCTAACAAATAATAAAAAATGAGTTTATGTGTAAATAATATTTGTAAACATTTCCATAAAAAAATTCCAACTCCATTTTTAATAAAATACAAAGAAGTAATAAAATACAATTTTTGAATTCCATTTAATCTACCAACAAAGAATATAATGTTTAAAAATATTTACTTACATCAACATTCATAGGAACAGTTCCATTTGCTTTAAGTCCGTGCCCAAAAGTGCTCAAACACTTGCTGTATTTAATCTCCTTAAAGTCCTGGTGAGTTGCTGACACTTTTCCGTTTCTTAAAAACTCGACCACACCTGAATTTAATTTAGAAATTGTATTAAGGGTAATTTAGGAAAAAATAGGGCCTAAATGCCTTTTTTACCGAACTATAAATTTTGTTTTAGGCTTGTGTTTGTTTTGCGAAAAAAAGGGGTTTTAAGAAGAAGACTGTTTTAAACAATCAATGTATTTTGTTGTGAATTAAATAAATATTTACATAAAACATTTCAGATTTATTTGCTAAATATTCAAGTAATCCGTCACCGGCTGTCAATCATTAATTAATCGTAACAAAAACTTTGTAACCAACAATTAAGCCCAAAATGTTAAAGTAATTTAAAATCTAAAATCCATTGGGTAAAGAAAAACATTATCTAATTATACATAGCATAACATGATTTTGTTAATACATAACGAAAAAATGCATGTTTTTAAAGAAAGGAAGTCTTTGTACAAATAAATAACTTAAACAAAGTCAAAAAACCACCATGGGTAGAACTAAATAGTTAATGTATACAAATTACCTGAATCAGGCAGGGAGTTAAAGTCACCACACAAGACCAACGGCATTTTATGGCACTCTGCTGGCATGGCTGATGTCCTGCCACCTGGCCGAAAACTTTGGGTGGCCTCGTCACAAATTCTCTTCAACTCATGGCACAACATCACAGTCTGGATCAATTTCACGTCGCTAAATAAATTAAATAATTTTTGAAACAAAGTAATTTTGATAAAAACACAAACTGTGTTTTTTTTTAAACAAATTTAAAAATGCTATCACGGCAAAATAAATTATTTTTTTAAACTTTTTGGTCAAGTTTGCCATAAATTTTTTTTATTTTGCAATCGTTAAAATAATAGGAGTAAAAAAATTAAACATATGTGTGTCTAAACAAATAAGGACTAAGGGTTGGTAAAAAAAGCATTATTAAAAAAATCCATATTCTAAATGTAAATATTGATATTGAAAATTTAGGTTATAAAAACATATGCCTATGTTTTAAACAAAACCTTTTGTTTTGAACAGAAATTTTTTTTGGTTATGCTTTTTTACTTTGTTTTTGTATTTGGTGTTTTGATTGTGAATTAAAATATAAACAAATTTATCCAAAACAAACTGATGGCCTTTATGAATAGGATTTTAGTAGCATTGGATAGTTTAAAAATTTTGCAAACTATAAACGACAAAAAATAAGGCTTCCTGTGATTGTGCAAATAATTATAGATATAAGGCTAAAAAAAGGCATTAATTTGCTGCAAACAAAAACAGCTTATGCAATAAATGCACAATTTTTTCACTCGTAAAAACAAAATAAAAATTGTATAAAATCAAAACCATACAACAAACAAACAAAAAATTTAAGTTTAAAAAAGGGGGGAAATATATTTTTATTTTTTATATAATTTAATTTACCTAAATTCAGGGTCCCAATGCATATGGGCATTCGCTGCAAGTACATGTTGTTTAGGGCAGTCCCCTGCGCTTCTAAAACCTAAAATAGGTGTGAAAATTAATACTATTATTCACTGAAACTATCATTTATAAAAGATATATTAAGAAAATGTTGTAGCCTTTTAAAAAATTTTAAAGATAATTACATTAATTTAATTCTAGTATAATGGGTACAATTTCACATGCAATAAGTTAACTTATAAATTGAAATATTATTATTATTTGTATAATATATTTTAAAATAAAATTTGTCACGACATCAGTACCAATACAATTTCTTTATTAAAATAAAAAACAGTAAAAAATTAGTTTTTAGGTTTTTTTCTGAAACAAATAATCTATGGCATTTAGGCAACAAAATCTAAAAATTCTTATAATGACCTACCCGCATTGTCATAAAGGCCGTCGTTTGTTTCCAGCAGTGCAGCAATCCCAATATTATCCTTGGTCATTACTCGGTTCAACATATCTTGCGATCCTTCGTTGTTCAACATTGCTACCTGGTTGAACTCCACCAAATATTCCTTAACCAAAGTAAATCTAAAATCAAAGCAAAAATTAAACGTGTTATCAAGGTGCTATTTATAGTGTCCAGTTGCGTAAATAAAAATCTTAAAATTTACCAGAAAAGGAGGTTTGGCAGATAACATGACAAAATACATCTCTTAGAAAACACAAAAGCTTTTTTGCAATAATAATATTAACAAACTTTTGTGTCTTTTTTTGATAAATACTTAAGCCAAAATTTTAGTTACATGAACTATCAACAATTTACATCATGTTTGCTAAGTAAGGTAACCATTTCCACATACTAATCTAGTTCAACGGACAATAAATTCATTAAGTTGTAAAAAACTTAAATATCACTGACTTTGAGAATTTCCAAAAAATTGCACAACCATCAACATGTTGCCTGTCATCTTCCGCCATTGTTTTTGCCCTTGATTTTGGACTGAAAATCCCGTTGTAGCCGGCGTGCTTCATTTCGGGCAAAAAAAATGCATGATATTCACATGTTTCTACCTCCTATTTATTTAAAATAAAAAAGGTTTCAATAAAAAATATATATTTTAAAGCCTAAACAGTAAAAACTACTTGAAAATAATTGGAAAAGTTATAAAAGGTTTTTTTTAAAACAAGTAAAAAGTGTTTTTTGTTTTAACTGAAGCAATAATGCATGTATATAATATTTAAATCAATACATTGTGATAACATAATAAAAAATTTGCAAGCCTTGCATATTGCTGTGTAAGACCTGATTTAGTATAACATGGAGAATAAAAATACCATAAGTCAATATATGCCAATATGACTGTTTTAAAAAAATCAATAAAAAAATAGTGTACCTGTAAAGCAACGATATCTGCACTGTAGTATAAGATTTCTCTCATGATGACCTTTCTTCTGTATTCCCAGTTCAATGCCCATGGTGGACAATAACCATACAACTACAAAATTAATTTTGGGTTGAAAATTTTTTAATTTGTTAGAAAATTCAAAACCATTTAGGCACAGGGGTTCTTTTGTGTGTACAATACTAAAATAAAGAGTACTATACAGAAACCATACAGCTAGGAATTTGTATATAAAAACTTTACTTCCTTATTTAGGCTTAAATTTAGCTTCCTAGAAATTTCTTTTAAAGATTTATGATAACCAAATAAAAGCACATTACATGTATATATATTTATGTACTAGGACTTTCAACATTTTATTTTTTTAAAACTGATAACAACAATTAAGCTTAACAAATTTTAAAGACGCTAACTAAATAAAAAGTTATCTAATTCCTTGTTGTTGGTGGTTTTTTTTATAGTCTAAGATTCATCAATAATACCCTTTTGCACTGCAAACCCATTTTAATTAACTTTATTTTAAAAATTTAATTGCAGGGTACGAAATAACGTATAAAAAACGATTCGCTAAAAATGAGGTCGCATTATTAGAGTAATTATTAGGTTCAAGTCATAATCTTCGTTTTTTTGTAACACTTGACGCGTTGCATGGCATTTTTAAAATGTAACGTATTGTTAAACAATCGTTAGGAATATTTTGCATGAAAAACGAGACATTTTTAATTCTTTTAATTGCGCAACAACTGAACGATCTCGGGAGCGAAATTTACGTATTGTCAAAACATAGAAAGTTATTGTTATTAAATGCCCTATAGTAACCTACATTTACGCAGGATTATGATGATGTAATTAAATTAGTGTAAAACCGGTGTAAAATAGATCGTAAAAATATACACGAGAGTTTTATCACTGCCTGAACCTTTTTTGGTTGATTCGCTATTTCTAATATATTTGTAAAAAACGATTCGCTAATTTTAAAAAACGATTCGCTTTTAGCGAATAGCGACCCGTTATTTCGTTCCCTGAATTGCCAACAAAAATTGACATCAGCTGTCTGCATATACGATAATCTGCATCATCAAATCACTATTAAATTAATAATGGATCAATTTACTTGTTTATTACGAAACAAAACCTGACATTCATTATCACTGATCATAACATTACAAGCAGGGAGTAATACAAGCATAATTGATTCAGCATCTGCAATCATTAGTGAAAATGGTGGGATAATTGCTGCTTTGAAATCAATTATTTATTATGGTTTAGAATTTTGCACTCATTTTCTTGATTTTAGATATTTTAAAATTATTGTACTTAAAAAAATATTGACAAATTTTATTTAAATTGTTTGCTAAAACTATTATATTTACTTAAAGTGCTTTTAACTGGCTACGCTTTCTTGGCAATTTTACTTTAATAATCATAGGATATATTTTATATTTCTTTCTAATACACTATATGAAATGGTGCTTAATGAACAATATATATGTCCAATTTATAGGCCTACAAAATAAATAAAACAGCCATTTGAGGCATGCGGATAAGTTTTGCCAGAACAAATTAGTTGAGAGTTGCAACCATATTAAAATAATTTAAATCCAAAATACAGAGCAGGCTATCGCCTAGTAACAATAATAACACTTAACCACATTCTGTAACCACTGTAGTCAAAGTTATGATTCAAAATCATATTGTAATTAAATTTAACTATTATACAAAACCACATTTTATTATACAAAATCTATTTCAGTAAACATTTTATCTTAACCAACCAACTATCTTGCAAAAATTTTTAATTAAAAATACTTTTTACATGAATTCTAAAAACATTAGTTTACCTGTCGAGTAGCATACTTGTCGCACAAGACGTTGTATCCCATAACGGAGAAGATGGCGGTAGGTTGGGTTCGGTTGGGGTGAGAAGTATGGACCCAGTCTCTTTCTGGGGGCTCGGGGGTTGTAACTTTGGGTAAAAAAAACACACTTAGCTTTATGTTTATGAGAATATTATTATACTACTTTATTTAAATTATTATGCTTTGAAGTACATTCATTACCACTACACATATTGGATGTTAACCATTAATTGACGAGTATTTTTTTTAATGAAACACATATACCAAAAAGAGATAAAACAAACTAATTTTAAACAAAAACAATAGATTATCACATTGTCATTAAACAATAAACAACATAAACATGATTTTCAATGTTTTTGTTTATATTTTGCCTATTAATTATTCCACAAGAGATTGATAAACAAACCAGGTAAGTTGTCAAGTAAGTAGGTGAGAAGTCGAACTATTCCATTTTTATGCAAATTTAAGATTTCTTGTTGCAGGGGATTGCCATTTAAACCAAGAAGTTGAAGTTGAAAGAGTTTACCGATCTCGTATGGAAGTGAACGAAGGCCATTGTGATTAAGCATAAGCTCCCTGAGAATATAAAATTAATTTTAAAAATCTAAAAAATAAATTTGCCTATATTTTTTTATTAGAAGTTTTTTTGTGTTTTTTTCTGATAAATTTATTCTCGTCATGAGAAGAAGGACTACATTGCTAAACAAAGAGCATGGAAGTAAGGATCGAACCAACGACCTCATGTTGTGAAGTCAAGTGTTTTACCCACTTGGCCACCAGTGTTAAAACAATAAAGTTAAACATTTAACCTTTAAAGAAGAAATAAAAATAAGAAGCTGTTTACAACATTTTGCAAAAAATGACAACAACAAAAAACCTTATTGGAATATTCCAATTATAGCAGGTAATCATAATAGCCTAGGGGTTACATTTTACCAAGAACACCAAAAAAAAGTCAACATAACCAATCCCATAATTTTAAACCATTCATTATATAACTAATTCAACTATGAGTATTTAAATAAAATTATTTTAATACCATTTTTTTTAATTTACAATTAAAAAAAAAATTATTTTAAAGTTTGTATGACTTATTGAAAATAAATTATTTGAGCATCAAGTTTAAAATTATAGTACACCTATGCCCAATTTAAATTAAAAAAGTCAATTGTAGTTATATTGCAATACTTAAACCTGACACATTTAAAAATCAATAAATTAAAAACCAATGTGTATTTATTTATAAATTCAAATCACATAGTCATTAATAAAATTTGCTTAAAACAAAATTTGTATTTAAACTAATTTCAAGAAGTTTAATTTAACTTAAATTAAATGTAAGACTTTGGACGAAAAATGAATAATAAAGGCTCTGTTTTATATAATATATTTAACTCCCAAATAAAAGTGATAAAACTTTAGTATATATATTATAAATCATGAACTTGGGTATAGCTTTTCAAAGCACTTTGCAGTAAATTTTCCAAGTAAAAATGTCATTCATGTGTGAAAAAATTTAAAAAAATAATTTACCAAAGTAAAAATTGAAATGTAGCTAATACAAAACACATTCCTAAACGAATCAAAATATAGAAAAATTAATTTCTTTAAAGGAAGTTAAAATATTTATAAATCCGCTGCAAACGAAAATCGTGTATCAACTAAAAAATGGCGTTTCTTGTGTTTTGAGGGGTAGGCTAGTAAAATAATATGCTGCTGCATTCGTCATGTCAGCAACATTACGACAGTAAAACCCAGTCATATCACGTTAAAATTTCAGCGTAAATTATTAGTTGTTGACGTAAGTCTATTGAACCGTACTTAAATAATTAAATAATAATCGGTATATAACATACCTTGCGTAACGATTCTGTCATGCTATTAAAATAAATTTACTGTTTTTGATTGTTCACACAGTAAATTAACCAGTTTTCAGAGTGGCTATTGCGATAAGATAACGCGTACGTGCTATCTTTTTGCTGAAATCTATTTGGTCGGCGCTTAATCTCGAATTGTGTGACGTCAACGAAAACAAATACCCAAGATCGTTTCGCCGAGCGATTTTCAACGACACAAAGAAATGTCAAAAGGAGAAAAACAGTCGAGCGACAGAAAAAATAAGAGAAGTCACTTGTTTAGCGAATCAAATTAACACAGCCCCCCCCCCCCGTTTTTTTCTGGTAAAGGTATCATTACATTTACAGTGCACACACACATATTATTACTGAAATAAATTTCATTTTATTACTCGTTAACAATAAAAGGACCGGCAACAGCCAACCAAACAGACAAACAGATCCCAACTGACGACATTTTTCGATTTGTGGCACCACATATTCAAAGTTTTTTACAAAGGACGAGAAACATGTTATTTAAACCTACAAGTTATTTTTAGCGCAAGCACGTTTTTTTAAATAGAATCCGTTATTGCTTGAACCATAAATCCAAATCATTTAATTTTTTTCGATTTTTAAGCGGTGATTATCCTAGTCCAACATTAAAAGAGAAAATCGTGCAGGAAATAATGATGAAGCATACGTAAGAGCAAAACAAAACGGGAATAACAACAATATTGCTTAAACATAATACTAAAACAGGATTTAATTGTCACGATTCCATTCAAATAAGCGCGTTTGCAACCGGTTAAAACTACAAATTATCTAAAACGTCATTGCTAAAATGGTGGACAGTATACATATTTTGAATATGTAAAGAAAATTAAACACATCCATGCTGTCTGGTGGATAGTTAACTATAGTTAACTTAACACATAAGTCTTTAAATATGGTTTGACCTTATAAATTTATTAATTTACTAGCAGATCGGGTGGTGGTAAGACTGCTGCCTGGCAATTAAGAAATGCTACATTAATGAAAACTTTATCTGGCTAATTTAAATACAAATTACAGAAGTTTTATACAGTTACACTTAGCTGGTTTTTGGCGATAAATACTTTGCGCAAAAAGCAATTTTGGTAAGCATAAGCACAGTCCATATAGCTAATACATACGCCACACTTTTAAAAAAAGAAATTCTGAAAAACTAAATGCATAAAGTGATTAAATTCTAAAAATAATCAACTACTATTCATTCACCTGAGTTTAATAAGGTCACCAAGTTCGGCGGGCAGACTGCGGAGTTTGTTGGAAGACAGATCGAGGGTGGTTAGGTTGTGGAGTTTGCTGATATCGGGGGGAATGCGAGATAGTTGGTTGTCGTTTAAAAACAATGAGGTCAGATGAGACAACTGCCAGAGCGCTGGTGACAAGTTTCGAATGGTGCCTGATAGAAAAATTTATATATAAAATGGATTAAAAATATAGTTTTAAATGCTTAAACACTAAATTGCAATTTTTCAAGTAGTGTAGCTAGGTCAATGGTAGCAATTTGTCCCCAAAATAACCCAAATATAAAAACGGACAAAAATGTACAATCTGACTTTAAAACAGTCCAATAAAATCTAATTAAAAAGAAAGATTTATACAAAGCCTTACAACGAATTAAAATGACTATTAAACTTTTTTGTTTAGTTTATTTAGCTTTTTAAACACCATTTTTTATCAAAACCGTTTTGCAACACGGCACTTCAAACGATATTCTCAGACAAGGCTGGGAAATGTTGATTATTTTATTATCATACATCTGTTTGAATTCAGGATAAGAATACTGATATTTGATACTTACCGGTAATTTCCAATTCATCCCATCGTGTTTGTTTTCCTGATTTGGCATCCTCTTGGCTCATAATAATTGTTTTTCGGCGACCACTGCGGTGTTTAACCTCATCATTAGGCATCGGTAATAGCTAAAAAAAAATTAAATTTTTTTAGAAATTTTAAAACTTCAAATTAAAAAAATTTTTAACATATTGTAAGTACTTGGTTGCTAACTTACATGGACCTGCAGCTGCCGGGCAAGATTTTTTGTTTTACTTAAGTCCCATAAATTAAAATAAATAATGCAACAATGTCACTGCAGGGCTTTTTAATTACAATAACTAGCCACTAAATTAAATTCTACAAAGATAATGCGTTAGTTCATGAATTATTAGGGTCAGCAAGAACAATAAACATTTTTATTATGTCTGTCTATTAATAAAACGTCAAATAAAATTTTGACCTCGAGAAGAAGGAAATTAATCAATACATTTAGTTAAAAATAAAAGCAATTGAAAAAAAGAGTCAGGTTAGTTAAGGTTGAACAATTTTAAATGATACTTCTAGCAGCTCTCGAGTAACTAGATTTAAACTCAAAACAAGTGCATTTTTTAAAAACATTTATTAAAAACAAACAAATGCTATCTTAAAATAAAGCTTTTAGTGCTGGACAAAAGGACATTTAATCAACTTTGTAACAAATTATCTAAAAAACTTTTCTAATAGAAAAAAGCTAGTCCAAGTAATTCGGTTCTGTTTGTTTAAGTAAAATATAAAAATTATCACTTAATAAACAGACATGCCATGACTTGTCTTTAAGATTTTAAACAAACGTTTAAACTACATAAAGTAAAATAAAATAAACAATAAAAGTATAATTATAACCTAAAGAAATTTTAAGATTTATGTGATACTACTTTGCTAACAAAATACCCTGTTCATATCGTTAGCAATAAGACAATCATTGGTTGATGCATTTAAGCTAACTAAAAACACCAAGTTTACACTTATTTTTCTTTTATATTCTTTTTACCATCTTTCAATAAAGCAACTTAATAGTATGCAAAATGTGCCTTTTCTGTACTGGCACAACAACTATCTTTTAATAATATTTTAGTCTTAAATACAGCCCCAGGCGACATAAACAAAAAAAGTCAATTGACATTACACAACTTTGTGTTCTATACAAAACATAATTATGTGTTTAAAATTATTGGTAACAATCAATTATTTCACTTGCTTAAAATTTAAGACCCAAGCTATTTCAATTTAAATTAATAAAAGGTCCTCGTTTCCAACGTAAAACATTTTAACTCCATTATAACAGTAGGCCTATATATATATAATGTATAATTTAAACTTATAAAACAATAAATTTTATAAAACAGCCATATATATATATAATATATATATATATATATATAGCCTACATAAACATGATAGTTTTTATTTTAATTTTTACTTTTAAACCTAGATTTGAAAGTTAATAATTTGTTTTTTCTGCAAATAATGATTCAACCAAAAATACTTAACTAACTGACTTGATTTATCACACCAAACAAATTCTTACTTATTAAACAAATCATACAAAGTTTTTACTACCCAAAAAAAGTTATTTTACCAACCTAGATATTGACCTAGCTGAATAACAGATCCCTTGAATTGAGTATAACTAATTTAAACATTAAGATGAGTTTTATAAGTATGATTAAATATTTTATAAGCTACAAAGTCTAAAATCGTCAATTTCATTGTTTATACAGTTTTAGTAGTATATGCAAATTGTCTTAATTTGACCAAACTACTTCTTGTAACAAAATCAATTGATCTTTACGTGAAAATTTAAGTTTAACCACAGTCATACAGTCATACAATACAAATTGACTAAAACCCCTAAAATACTATTTAAAATGGATTAATTAAATCTCCTTATTATGTTTTTAGCTAAATTAAATTGTACGTTATGACAAATTAAAAATCTGGTCTGTCGGTCAACAGGTTGGTTAACGTTTTAGTAAAGCTATACTACAAAAAAAGTCAAGACAAAATAAAAAAAGTTACAATTAAAAGGCTAACCTGCATTCAAAGCCCAAGTTACAATAAAGATGTTGAATTCTTATTTTTAAATCCTGGTTCAAAAGTGCGTTCGTGAGTTTCCTTAGGTCCGTATGCTAGCAATTTCTGTAAAATAAATCCTGATCGAACTCAAATACGTTTTTGTTCTGCCGTAAAATAATAAAATAGCAATTTCATTTTCTTTTACAAAAATACTGACATCGAGCGTACAAAAAAATAATAAAAATGTTTTGTCACAAATATCCAAAGGTGGTCTTAAAAACTGATTATAGATGAATATTTTAAATTTTTCAAACAAATATATTTTAAATATATTTGAAGTAATCCATATTCACAAAGCTAGTGTTCAACTAACTTAGAAAAACTGTTTTTTGTTCTTAGCTTTTTTTTAATTTAACTTACGATTACCATTTAATAGGTCAATAAGATATGTTTATTAAAGACCTAAGTAAAATAGTTTTCATTATTTTTTATAAAAAATGATTCTTTTACTGTAGAAATTATTTTTTCGGAAAATAAAAGGCACGTGGTCGCTGTCATGGTCTAATAATTTCAATAAGTCTTGTATACAAAATACGTCATAATAAGTAGTACAGCAACAATTCCCACAAAATGACAAACGGTGTCGTAGTTTTTTTCGTAGAATTTTACCAATTATACAGTGAGGGTAGGGTGTGTGCGTTTATTTAAATGTATTTATACAACAAATAAATATTTATATCTAATTTTAAAATTCATTTATTAGTTATACTACATTAAAACATACTAAGCGCATATGCAACATAACGTGGATTGTTGCAAATATGCAAATATCCGAGTATTCAAGGTCAAATCAACCGAACAACTAATTTTTTTTCTTCGTTTATTTAAAAAAAAACAACTGGTAAGAATAAGATTGTTATTAAATTGCATTGTTAGATTGTCTTTGGGTTAAGTTTAGAGTTAGTCACATTTTAGTCTACTATTTTAGTTATCTTGTGAATATCGATTAAACTCATGTATATTGTACTTAACATCAAACTCTTAAAGGTTGAAACTAATTAGGCAAAAATGAGTGGGGCGGGTGAATGGTGTTTAATAGAAAGCGACCCTGGTGTTTTTACCGATTTGATCAAGGACTTTGGCGTTAAAGGTGTTCAAGTGGAGGAAATATTCAGCTTGGATGACGAGAGTTTTGCCAATATCGAGCCTGTTCACGGCTTGATATTTTTGTTTAAATATGTGGAAGATGAATCACCCGCAGGGAAATTAGTAGACGATGACATGCTTGATGATATCTTTTTTGCAAAGCAAGTTATTACAAATGCATGTGCCACCCAAGCAATCGTAAGTGTGTTACTTAATGCAAGACACCCTGATGTCAATTTGGGCAGCACCTTACAAGACTTCAAAGATTTTACATGTAACTTTGATTCATCAATGAAGGGTCTGGCCCTAAGTAATTCCAGTGTAATAAGACAAGTTCATAATAGTTTTTCAAGGCAGCAAGTATTCGAATATGATGAACATCATTCGAAAAGTGATGAAGCTTTTCACTTTATTGGATACGTTCCAATGTTTGGAAAATTATATGAACTGGATGGTTTAAAATCTGCTCCAATTGATCATGGAAAAATTACAACTAATACTTGGTTACAATTTGTAAGGTAATTCAGAAAAATCCTATTCAATAAAAGATTTGGTTGGTAATAAGGGTTTGCTAGATAACAAGGGTTTGCTAGAGTAATTTAAAAAATTTATAAAATGCTTTATTTTTTGCAGGCCTGTAATAGAAAAAAGAATGGCAAAGTACACTGCTGGGGAAATACGCTTTAATTTAATGGCTTTAGTTGGTGATCGAAAAATTGCACTAGAGAAGAAAATATTGGACCTACAAAATTCTTTATCAACAATAAATGGTAAAAAATAGGATCAACTTATTTTATTAAAAATGTTAAAATCTTACTCTTTGGATTTAAATTTAAATGAATGTTTATGTATAACTTTAGTTTTTGTACTGATAAACTAAACCGATAAAATGTATTCTCGGCTTGGTTGAGTCAGTACCCTACATCACACTTAAATTCACATTAGGATTTCTTCTTATTTTATAGATGAAGTGGTAGCTAATGAAATAAGATCAAAGATAATGGATTATCAAGATTCCTTAAAAAAGGAAGAAGAGAAAAGAAGAATTTTTAAAGTTGAAAATATTCGGCGAAAACACAACTATCTTCCATTTATTGTGGAAATGCTAAGAATTTTGGCATCTGACAATAAATTAATGCCCCTAATTGATGAAGCCAAACTTAAGCTCGCTTCAAAAAACAAAAATAAAAGTAAATAAAACTTTTATTGTAAATCACTAAGTAAATTTGACATAATAAACTTTTAATTTAACACCTGTGGTATGATTATTTTTGGTGCTGTTATCTATTAAATTGTTTTTTTTTGAAATTTCAAATAGAACCTGAATATTTTAAGCAAAATTTTTAATAAATATTCTATTAAGTAAAGTTCAATTTGTAATTACCGAAACTGCATAATATAATGATTAACACAAGACATGTTATATTAACAAAGTGTATATAAAAGATATAAATTTAAAGTTACTGTGGTAAGGCAATCATAATGGTTTGTGTATTGCACATTGTTTTAAAAGTTCTAATTCTCTTTAAGCTAAATTATTAATAAACCTAATATAACACATAAGGTTTAAACTTTAAGGTGCACATTGCAATTTATGTATGTATGTTACAGTTCACTTTTTTTCTTTTGTTTATCAGATTTTGACTTTTTTGTTCCACCTTTTGTCTTTTTTGTCGAGCTCTTTTTTGGTTTGGAACTAAAAAAACTAAAATTAATAAATGACTTGGTACACAAAATTGTTAGTTGTTCTTTATAATAACTTTTATAATTTACTTGCTAGTTATTGAGTACCATAAACTAACACACTGAACACAGTGGCACGAAAGTAATAAAAATGAAAGTTTTCCCTACACACAATAGAACAATAAATTTAATATCGCTAATAAAATTTTATTGTATTCAATAAACAAGCAACTAGCTTCCCAATATTACCTTTATATTTCAAAGAGTAAACTATATAGCGTCAATTTGGTTTAATGTGTATATTATGTTTAAAACCCCTATGTAAAATATGATGTTTTTTTACCCTTTTCCTGGATAATCCTTTCCTTCGATAGTTACAACTTCACACCTTTCCTGTTCTACAAGAAAATCACGAATTTCATAAGCATATGATCCATCTCCAAGCTTTATCAGTATGCGGTTCGGACTTATAACAAATCTACAAAATATATATAAAGTGTTACATTAAAAGAAAAAAATATTACTTTAAAGTAAATAGAATAAGAAATAAATACAAATATACACCTCTGTATTTCAATATTAGCATTGAACAACATCGATTGCCACAACTCTGTTATTTTTTCTGTTTCAGCTTCAGTTGGATCCCCAGAAATTGTAACAAACATCATCAATGTTTTGTGCTTTTTTGACGCTTTCAGTAACTCTTCTGGGTTCGAGGTATCCAACTGTAAAAAAAGACTTGAAAATCCAATTGAAAATAAGACTAATTAAATAAGTTAGAAATTTAAAGGTTGTGTGATAAAAATTGATAGAATAGATTAAAAATCAACAAAAATTTAGTTTTATTAAACATTGCTAAAAATCAGTTGATAGTTCTCTTTTTAAATTTAACCTTAGACATATCTATGGGATTTGAGGGACGCATATGCTCAGGTAAATCTCCTTCGTCTATATCTCCATCCTCCTAAAATAAAAATTAATACTAAATCAGGTTGATAGTGTTGTGTAGTGGTTAGAAAACACTTTGCTTTACAATGTAAAATCTTAGGTTTAATTCCCATTGCTTCCATGTTGTATAATGTTGCAAACCGCCAAAGGCAACTTAAAATTGGGTGGGGGTAACTGAAGTTGCCCTATGTAGGTGGACTTTTTTTACATCAAGCATAGAATAATAGCAAAAAAACAGTAATTTAGTTATTTAATGTTTTTAACTCTTTCATTAACCTTTTGTAATTCTTTTATTAACCATGACTATTTTAAATTTATAATTATTTTAAAAATAATAACTAACCTAACCAAATAACTAGACTTACCAACCACTCTTCGTCCAGTTTATAAATATCGGCATCAGTGAAATCTCTGACGTCCTTTTTCTTTTTCGCAAAACTTGCATTGGTTATTAAAAAAATTAATATTGAAAAAGTAAGTTTGTATTTCATTATGATTAACTTCAGTAAACTTCTATACAAAATGAAAATAGTATTTACTATGCTACGCTTCAAAAAGTATTTATGTTTCACAAAGCCACGTGTCCCTAAGCCAATCCTATCTGCTTGCTTACAAATAAATCTTGATGCTTAAATCCGAATAAAGTTTAAGTTTGTTTTGATTTTAGAAGTATATCCATGGTAATCGCAACCAGACAGGTATAAAAATAAAACATTCCTTTTTTATTTAAAACAATTAAATTGATACTTATAAAATTATAAATTGTACTTTTTCCTGTTTTAATAAAATATTTGATTTAAAAGACAAATCTTTATATTAAATATATATCTATGAATTTAACGTATTTGTTTTGAATTTGTACAGGGGATTTACCTATTTTAAACAATGGAAGTATAGCTTTATTGTGACTACACAGGCAACAACGGCTTGGTTTTTTAACTCCACGTTGATTTATATTAATTTTTGCAAAAATATTGGTTTATCTGATATAACTCTTTTTTAATACTTTCTATATTCTTGCTTTACTTGTTTCCCTATTTCAGGTATTAGGTTGTATTGCATGATCAAAAAAATATTAAAATAATGCGAAATGGAGCCAACTCATAAGGTTAATGATTTGTGGTTTTGTAAAAACATAGAATGTACTTTTTGTTAGTTGTAAAATTTTATTACAATTTCTTTCCTGTTAACCATGTTTTAAAAAGCATGGCATATCACAAACAACAAATAAGATTCTAGATTCGTTTGTTCATATATTTGTCAGTCTGTATATATATATATTTATTCTCGATATGGGAAGGTTGACTTCATGACTTAGAAGTAATATCAGTTACTTGACCCAGTCTCAAGTTGCCTTTGGCAGTCTGGAATAATATAAAATATAATTGCATGAAAATGATGCTGCTGATGAGTTGCTGGGTCAGCAAAAGTTCATATTGTTTATAGCGCGTTACTTAGGGCATTACAGCATAAGAATAGTGGGGATCGAACCCACGACCTTATGTTGTAGCATTATTAAACAAGATGCTATATTTAGTATTAATACCTCTTGCCAAAATCAAACCAACATGGAATAATTAGGCATTATTAATAATATAAAGAACCAAAACAGGCAAAGATCGCTTAAGACAAGGCCAGGCCTGGTTTCAGAATTTTTTTATACGTGGGCTCAGAATTTTTAAATCAAGAATATATAATTTTTGTAAACCTATAATAAATTTTGATTTTTTTTTTAGATTTCTAAAACCAAATTAACAAAAGGTTGCTACCGACTAATTTTTCCACTCCTGAGGCAGGAAGAAGGTTCAATAAGTGGTGGAGAAAGATCAAGTGAAAGTGAGGGGGAAAGGTTAGAGCCATCTGATGAAACAAAATCACCAGACTACTCTTCACCAACCAGTGGAGTGGTAAACCTTTTTCCTTTGCAAAAACAAATGTATTTTAAAGTTCTTGGGAGTCGCAATGGGGCCTTGGTTTAAGGATATTGATATATACTAAGATTTAATTATATAAAAAATTAATGACTAAAATTTTACAGAGGCTTTCACTTGCCCCCATTAACAACTCTGTGGTTCAAAGGGAAATTCATTTAATAGAGCAGTATTTAAGAGATAGTGGGGTGATAGCAAACATTCAAAATTTTACAACTCTGCTTTTAAACACGGCTATTTTACCATACAATCCCTACCCCGGTTTTATTAGAAGATGTAGGCAACTATCTGAAAGGTAAATTAATTTTGGATTAAATTTTATTTG
The DNA here is from genome assembly GCF_963082875.1 of Corella eumyota. Taxonomy (NCBI): domain Eukaryota; kingdom Metazoa; phylum Chordata; class Ascidiacea; order Phlebobranchia; family Corellidae; genus Corella; species Corella eumyota. Next base: position 7,908,133 of record NC_137490.1, read on the forward strand.
TTAATTTGCTACTCATAATATCCAATGATAAGCTTAGTTTGAATTATAAAATTTGTAAATACTTTGTTGATTACCTGAAATGTTAAATGTCAGCGTGTTAACACTTTTTTTAGGTTTCAAATGTTTAAAAAACCTATTTCCGACATTCGACTAAACTTGGACAAAGTAACATACAAAGTTGGTACTGGAATATTGCATGGATTAAAAGGTGGACAGGGTAATATATGGGGCTTAGAGCATATTGTTTCTCATGTTAACCCTAAATTTTTGGAACCATTTCTCTCTGTTGTTCCGTTAATTACCATTTCTAATGAAATAGCTACTGCTAAGTGTAGACAAAAGGTAAATTTTTTAATCTAAATTTTTTAACCTAAAAGTTATACTTTATTTAATAACTTTTTTAAATAATCATGTTTTAGGGTTACTGTTTTTTTAAGTTAAAAGATATGTTTTACTTTAAAGGTGTCTCTCTTGATTTCTTTAAGTGGACCTTGTGTATTTAGCGGTTCATTCTATCCAATTTGGAACAACATTGAATTAAAAGTTGCAGTTTTATTGGCCTCGAATGATTTGGTAACAGCCTCTAAAGTATTTTTGGAATTTTTAGTGGCCGACTTAAATCACATGAAAAAACAGGACACATGCATTTTATTAGGTATATAAATTATTATTTTGTATTGCTTATGTGGGTTTGTTCCAGATAACCTTAGGTGATATGTTTTTATATTTCTATTGAAAAATAGTGTAAAATTTTGTTGTGTTTGATCTTTCCATAACTGTCAGGCTCAAGGGCAAATAGTGTAGTATTTATGTGGGTAAAACCATATACATTATCATTCGTAGTCCAGTGCCAAAACTGGCATACTAAACTGTCACTCTTATCTTGCGTAGTCAAAATGCTAAGACTAGTATACTATACTATCACTTTTACTTTTTGGTGTATTATTATTTTTATTTTTAAGTGGGTAAAATCTAAATATGTAAGCAAACAAGAATTTAATGTTCTTACTTATAGGTATTGAGGTACCACTTGAGAGCCAAGTTGGTTGGACAAATCAAACATTTCCAAGAATAAACATTTTAAAAATTCTTGAGAATTACAACACTGGGGAATCTAAGTTTAAACAACTGGTGTTGCATGCCATTGTGTCAAAGAAAAGAATTACTGTTAATTTTCTACTTGTCCGGAAAGGGAATCAGGTATTATCCAAGTACACGCCTGCATCTAAAATGTACAACTTAATGATGATACAAAGTGGTTCATTTAATCAGAATTTGCCAAACAGGTTAAGCATTGTTTAAATAAAATACTTTATGCATCAAAATGACTACACATAGCAACCAGCAGACTACACATAGTAACCAATGTTGTTAAATGATAAAATATTGCTAAAAAACACACAACTACTGTTATAAAAATTTAAATATCTGCAATGTTTTTATTAGTTTGCTTAAAAAGTTTTTTATTGTGCATGAATAGTAAGGGTTTAAATTGCTTAAACATTGTAAAATAGTTTTTATTTTATTTTTTACTTTTATTTTTGTTGCAGAAAATTAAAGCAGCCTTTACATCAACTTGTTATTTCAACTCTTCCTTTTCAAGCTTTGCATGAGGGGATATTTTATGATCGCCAACAAGCAGATGACTACATCTTATCCTTTCATAAGTATTACGCATCTGGTTTGGGTGGAAAACAGGGAACTATTGACCCTATGACTTCAGATAAACTTCAGCCGATTATACAAGTAATTTAAAGAGTGCCAGTAATCAAGAAAAAAGCCTTTGATATTAAATTTAATTTAACTGTTTATGCAAGCGACATCCTTTTTTAAATCAGTTAGTAATTGTTTTTTAACACTACCAAGGCTTGGCAAATGAAGGTTGCTAACAGTGTACTTGTGCATGCTCCCTTTCCAACAATACATTACACTCTCTTGTTATACTTGGCTCAATCAAGAACAAAATCGTTTGCTAAACATGCTGAGGAAGACCTAGCTATTGAGGTATGTCAATTTAATTTTTTTTTAACCTTAAAAATGCCATAATGCATAACTTATTTTAGCAAAATATGTGTTTGGTTAATATTTCAGTTTTATGGTAGTTTTTTTATAATTCATTCCAATTTTTTTTCCTTTTAGGTTTGTAGGTTTTCTAGGGGAAGTGCAACTAAATTAAAGAATATTTTGTTTTTCACCGAAGTTGTGAAACAAATGCTAACTGTTGAAGAAGATAAATTGGAAACTTACACAAATGAAATAATTTATCACGCTCGCAAACTGTTACTTGATTTTGTAGAGGAAAATTTGTAAGTAGAATTTTTGTAATATTAATGTATTAAAGTTTTGTTTAATTAATTGTAAAATGTAATTTTTACCTTTTAGTGAAGATGTTTCATCTGAAATATTATCTCTAAAGCATTTAGTTACAACAACTTGTGTTACCTCGAATCAAAATGACTTGTCAAGTGTACAATGCTTTCAAGAACTAAATGATTACATTTTGTTTTTGATTTATGGGTTATCTGCAAATGCTCTTGAGAAATGTGCAGCTATTTTGGTAAAACAAATAAATTAAAATTAAAGTTATAGAGGACAAATTAATTTTGTGATATTTTTAGTTGTTAAAAACTCGACTTGAAGCAACCTACCCTCACTTGCAATACCAGAAAAAATTCGCTGACAAACAATCTCCCTATCCTCATGGAATAAAAAACTCCAATTGGACTGAAATTGATACTTTAAGCAAGTTTACAATAAATCTTTTAGCAACCTAAATAATTTTGTTTTAGTTTTCTGGTAATAAGTAAATGTTATTTTTTTGTAAAAACTGTGATGTAATTAAGAAACAACTTATAACTCTATATATTTAAGCAGTTGGCCTTTACCCTATACTTAATGTATAAACTTGTAAAAGTGCACATCTAATTTACTAGCTTTTAAAATTTATGCCAATAAAACAATTTTTTAATTAGAAATTGACAAGCAATTCGTCACACTGAACTCACAAGCCCCGAAAAGCATTTCCCCACATTTTACATTAATGCAATACAGTGCTGATTGTCGCCTAGATGAAACTTGGATTGACTTTCTTAAAACTTTACTTCTGTTTGAAAATGGTTTACCTCCAAATCCTTATCCTGTTCTGATATTTATTTTAAAAAAGGGAAACACGAGGTAATATAGATTAATCTATGTTTATGTTGTCTCTGAATTCTTACAAAATTTATGTCATCCTTAGAAACTTTATTTTGCTTATTTTAAACAAAATACCCTTGGTTATGATATGTAAAAACTCTTCTAAGAATGGACTTTGGTTTAGCTATTTCATTTTTGTACAGAATGCAGTGCTTTTTTGAAAGTGACAGAATATCATCAATAAGATTATTGCAGGACAAGATTGTAAATGTTGAACAATTAAGAAATATTTGTAATATACCTGGAACTATGGCATTTGGCACTCGTACGTAATAAATTTAATATTTTTCCGTAAAAGAATTATCTTTACTGGATTATGTCTTGAAACTTTTAAGATAAATACTATTTCATGTTTTAGGAGCATCTCTTATGCTTGTTAATCTTCTTGGCTTCAGACAATCTTATGAACTTGCATCCAAAGTTATTCCTGTTCCTCCAGGGAGCACAGTCACCGGAGGACCTCTTCTGTCAGGATCTTTTCAAGTAAAATATAAAATAATAAACCTTTAAATGGGCCTATTAAAATTAGGTTTTCGGTTATTTAATAACTTGTCAATTTTTTGAAATTTATTCAAGATCACCATTTGTCCTGGAATATCACCACCTGTGACGTATTATGGAAGTTTAAATTCCTTTATGTCTTTTCTAAGTTTAAATGAATATTATTTTATTAATGGACCAGCTGGCCACCATCAACCTGGTGCAGTTGCATTATCAAAACTTAGTAAGATCATATTTACTTCAATTTATAATTTTTAAATTTAGTCTGCATATAACATAGTGCAATCTTAAATTTTAAGTGTATTTGACATGTAATATTTTTTTAAATTTTTTAGTTTTATCGCATCTGATTAATTTAAAAAAAGAAGGTGTGATTTTACACCAGGCCCTCTTTGGAGGCATTGTCCTGTACCTTAGAAACCTTGTATTAGCACCAGCACGGTAACAAAATTACTTATACACAAGCGTTTAACTTAGTAAGATCTAAATTAAAGAAATGTTTAGAATTCACAATTATTTTAAATCGAATGCAGCATTTTTATTTTTTTTATTGTTTAGGTTTGAAAGTGAGTTTAGTGCTGCTATCACTGGCAGCCAATTGGTCCAGCTTTCATTCTTTTATCCTCTTAAATGGAGATATATTTTGATTAAGAAGAAATTGCTTATTCATTTTATTGATGAGGAGAATGGAAAGTAAGATATAAATTTATGTATTCACCTATAATTATTCAGTTAAAAATAATTTAAATTGTAAATTTTTACAAAAAGATATAAATTGGGTAAATAAATTTATTCTTTTTCTTTTATGATTTTAGACTTACACCAATGTACAGAGATATATCTTTATCTGAAAATCCGAAAATGAGCATATTTCTACATGCTGAAGATGCTAACCACTGTTGCAATACTATGAAAATTTCTACACCAACCAATACCCAAAAAGATAAAATAACAGAATTATGGAAGTCTATGCAATGGCCGCAGTTAGTTGAACATCTAATTTGTGATATTGTGAGCAAGAGATCAAGTAAAAGGCCTGAAACAGAAACTTATTTAGAAGCTATCCTTGCCTTTTCGTGGAGGTATTACAGCAGTATACCTGGCCAGGTATGAAATTTTATTGTGCAACAAAAAAATATTAAAATAAATTGTAAATTACAAAAAAATTTTGTTATAAATTTTTAGATTTATTATTTGATGGAATTGAACAAAGCACTGCAGGGTATTTTAAGAAATGCTTCTTCTGCAGTTGAGGAAAATCTTTCAGTTAACTCTGTTATCAACCCAGCTCTGGTTGAAACGTTTTTAATCCAATACAGGTAAAAAAACTTTAACGAAATTTCTATATACCTTGTTCATGTAAACATAGTTAAATTCTAATAAACAGTATGTATGTATTACAGTTAATATTTTTTTATAAATCCTTTAACTATGTTATATCTTATTAGTTTGTAATAATTAAAAAAAAAGTTGTTTTATTGATAGGACAAAATTAAATGAGGTATTGGAAAGAGGGTCCTGCTTAGCGCCCATAGGTTTAGCTGACTATCTTCAAGAAAAGTTAAATGTTGTTGCATTCAGAAATCCTCAGAACAATGAATTTTATGTTAAATATGACAAAGAGGTATATGTTTAAAATAAATAATTCAAATTTAAAACTGTTTAGAGCTAACTTTTGGTATTATATTTTAGTCAATACAAATACTTTCCGACACAAATGGCTTTATTAAGGGAATACACAACTCTTCTGCGAGTGAACTTTTTAAATCTTCACCAAATGTTTTAAAATATATAAATGATGGTTTAAGTTAAGATGTTGATTAATATCAAGTGATGTGGATTTAATTTTTTTCCTGTAAATATTTTGCAGTTTTTGGTAGTAAAATTATATTTTTTTGATAAAAATTTTTATAACAATAAAGTTTTATTATGTTTAAGTTAAAAAGTTAGATTTAATAAAATTTATAATTGATTGTAGACTTCAATTTCGTTTTTAAAGTAAAAAAGAAAAATCTTAAGTTTAAGATGAAAAATATGAAGTCGTAACAGGTGAAAGACACAAGGTTACTAAATTCCATTTAATCTAATATTTACCAAGGTAATTTAGCTATTACTGTTAAAAGCCTTTTATTTGATTTTTTACTGAACTATTATACTTTGTCAAATCTTCCATTTTCTTTCTACCATTTTAAGGCAATTTTTTTTCGCTCTGGTAACTCTTTATGACTCGGCATTTTACATAGTCGAGATTTTTCTTTAATGTCACTTTTTTTGTGATATATATAAAAGAATACGTAACCCATAGTAGACATAAATATAAACCTACGCTTCCGCAACGTAATTTTAGTATAAACTAACCATAACGTTAAATTAGGTGTTGTGTATATTATAATTCGTTCAGATTTAGAAATTTTAATATTTAACAGTCTGAATAAACCAAAGAAAAAAGTAAAATAAAAATGGAATTTCCAGATTTAGGAAAACATTGCTCGGATGGCTTCTGTAACAAACTTGGTAAATTAAAATATTATTTTTTTATATCTTTTTATAAACTAAACAATAATAAATTTTTATAGGACTTTCTAAACATTAAAAATTAATTTGTTTCAGATTTTTTGCCAATGCAATGTGACGCTTGTAACAAAATCTTCTGGTAAGTATTAACCTTAAATTACTTTTTATCTGTTTAAAATGTTCTAGTTTTAGTCTAAAAATAAATTGTTAATAATTTTAAAGTAACACACATATTCGATATGATGACCACAAGTGTACATCAGCATACAAAAAAGACGTGCAGGTACCAGTCTGTCCCCTTTGTGCCAAACCTATTCCAGTGCCAAGAGGTGAAGCACCTGATATTAAAGTGGGTGAACATATAGACAGAGATTGTCAATCTGATCCAGCTAAAGAAAAAAGAAAGGTAAATTTTTGATTGAATATGTTAAACTACGTTTTATAGGACGCCAGAAGTTTGGGCATAAAATGATTTTGCTTTGTGTAGCTATCAAAATAAAATAAATTAGGCACTACTGAAGTAAACATGTTTATACATGTTTTTAATCAAGATTACAATTTAAACATTTTTAATATATATACATGTTTGTAATCAAGATTACAATTTATACATTTTTAGTTTTTTTAAAAGCCTGCTAATTTTAAACAACTTCTCTGTGTAATAATTAAATTTTTTTTGTTTATAGGCCTATGCAAATCGTTGTTCTGCATCGAAATGTAAGCAGCGAGAATTAATGCCAGTAATTTGTTCAAGCTGTAGGTTAAACTTTTGTTTAAGACATCGACACCCACAAGATCATGACTGTAAGGGATACCAAGGCAGTGGTAGATCAGTTTCAAGTGCTGGGTAAGGTTTTAATTATGTAAATTCAGACAGAAACAAAAAACAATGCAAATACTATAAGGAGTAGGGCTACCATTTAATAAGGCTTTGTGCTTTGTAAACTTTTATTTTGCCTTTTGGTTGCTTAACATTAACAAAATGTTTTTGTAGGTAAAAACAATTTTAAACAATTAAAATCTCAATAATTAAAATGCCAACTTATAATTATAATGCCAACTTAAATGTTAAATACTTAAAGTCCATTTTTTTGATTTTCTTTTTTTACAGTGCTGCTGCTGCACAAAGATACAACAACAAAGCAAGTTCTTCGAGATCAAAAACTGTTTCTACCTCAAAACCTCAACAAACTTATTTGCACAATGTTGGAAGAGATTTGGACAGGTGAAAATTAAAAAAAAATTATAATAAATAAACAGACATTTTTTATAATTTTCGTTAGTGTTATAACGTTGTATACGTATTATATTTATAGGGAAAGACGAGAAAGACAAGGAAACGTGCAACGTGTCCAAAGCAATATGGTAAGTTTAAACTTTCATACAAGTTTACAAAGCATCAGAAGTTTGATTTAAAAATGGTACTAAATTAATATGGTTTTAAAATTTTACAGACTGAAGATGAAGCACTGGCAAGAGCCTTACAACTCTCTGTACAAGATAATGAAATTCCTGAATCCGAGTAAGTTAGAATACTTTCAGTTTTAACTGAACTTAATAATACTCTTATAATAAAAGAAAAAAATTTTAAATAAAACTTTTGCTGTAAAAAGTACAATATTAGGAATATTCTTTATAAGATTAGATTTATTGTGTATTTCATAGAATGACGCAAGAGCAAAAGGATATGAAATTTGCAGCCCAACTTCAAAGGGAAGAAGAGGAAGCATTAAGGAGAAGGAATCAAAATAGAAATTCCACTAGCTCTTCATCATCTAATTGTAGACTTTCATAACTTTTTTTAACTTCTATTTTAATGTAAATCACATCTTTTAGCTCCCTTCTTTTTCTAATATTTCCTTCTGTATTTTAACTTTCTTATTTTTGCTCTTATTTTGTTGAAGCAAATTTAATCTATATAATACCTAACTTTCACAAGATTCTTTTTAATTTTACTTCCATCATACACATATATAGATTTTAACTTTAGTATTTCTGTGGTATATAGTTCATATTGTATTGGTGGGCAAATGCTTTAAATTTAGCGTATGTGCAATATTTATAAAAAATTTTTATTTTATATTTATTTTTTTGAAGTCATTGGAGTGTAGCACAACGCGGTTATCTGTTCAAGTTTAAAAAGAAAATAAGATTCGGCAACTAATTTCGGCCACTGTATTTTATAAGTACACCCTTTACTAATTAAATCTGCCTTTTAAAATAATTTTATAAAGTTTCCCTCTTTTAGGCCTTTTTGTTTTAATTAAGTAATATAATAGTTATTTTTGCATGCAAATATCTAGTACAGTGCTTCGTTTTTATCGTGAATAAAAAAACAGCTTGAAATCGATATTTCGTCAATAATTATCCTATAATTTAGTTTTAGGCAAAACGTGTTATAACATTTAAAACTTACCGCCAATGCGTTACTTAATAAACGTCGCATAACATATATTAAAATTTCTAGGTATTGAGTTTAGGTGTACCTGCATTTCTTTATTAACTTAAAAAGAAAAATCGAATAAATATTAAATGCGTTTATTGAAACCATACTAAGTTTAAAATGTAATTGAAAATATTTTTGCTTCAATAATACGCCCAATTTAAAGTTCCAGTTTATTTACTTGGCCAAAAATTAACTAAAGTTACAGTTTATTTATGTAATTTTTTTTAAAAACAGAATCAAAAAAATAAAGTTCCTTGCTAGGGATTTAATTACGACTAAAGTAACGGACTTGGCCCAGATTATTGTGTTAATATTTATGGATCATAAAAAGCACTGGTTGATATAAGAACCGCATCCTAAAAAGAGAAATTAACGTTAAATTGAAGTAGCTTAAATTTTAAAATGGCAACCCTAATTTTGAACTTACCCTTTTCATTAAAAGTAAAGGATTCTCAATGGTGTAGTCCAGTATTTTGGGAATCTCAATCCCGGAATTCCCCAAAGCTAAAACAAACTCATTAATTAACTAAATTGAAGGCCTCTAGTTTAAAAAAAATAAAAATTAAAAACCGAAAATTACCGACGTTAAAATGTATTAAAGTTTTGTATTACCAGAAAGTTGATTTCTTATAATCCGTGGTAGAAGGCTGTGTGTCACAACTCGAGTAAATTCAGAAGGTATAGCCCCTACACTAGTAAAAGTTACATTTCCATTAACCGCCCGAAATTCAGGTATTTCTCCTTCCGCCCTTCCATCTACAAATCGAGCCGTCATTGAAGCAAAAAGGTCCTATTTTGACATGTTAAAAATATTCATGTAGTTTTTTAAAGAATTTCATCGTTTCGGTTTTACCGAAATAATAGCTTAATGCAAAGTGGGCCTGGGCTGCCTTGTGGTAACAAAACTGCTCCCCGGTTTAGTTACACATATAGGGAATAAAACAATATAACAAACGTGAACAAGCTTGTTGATTTAATTGTACGTACTAGGCTAATTGTAAGTAACGGAATGTTACCATTACTGCGCACAAATTCAACTCCAAACGAAAAACTACCGGTAACCAGCATAAATCCATCGACAAATTGGACCGAGGGTGCCTTGTTCGCCATAACTCGCGCAACAAAGTTTCTAAAAAATTGTATTTTACAAACGAATTTTAGTTTTGTTTACATGTGATGCTTTATAGCACTTACCCCCCTATATATCTATTTAGACCTGGTATAATTTCGGCAAGAGTTTCCACCGCTCTGGACAGAGGTACAAATCTTTCTCCTTCGGCCAACTAAAATAATTACATAAAAAATTTAGTTAAGCACAAAAGTTTAATAAAAACACGTGAAGTACCAAAAATAAGAAAAAGGTTAAAATATGAATGTGTAAAAACGTTAAAACTAACATTTTTTAGCTATAAAAATACCTACAGAAATTAACTTTATCAAGTTTGATCATACCCTGAGTTCATAAATTTTTGTTGTGAAAAATCCCGCCTCAGTTAAGGTATGTATAAGTGAGTTAACAGAATAGGTGCTGATAACGAATTGAAGCATTCTCTCGTCGTTAGGAAAATCTCTTACCATTGCAGAACGAAAATTGTCAAAACAGAATTGTGTTACGCACCTTCCCCTGTTGTTAACAGTTTATTAGTATTAAGAATATAGTCTTACTGTAGGGGTTTAATCGTATTTGTTTATCATTGGGCAGTTTTGCAGCTCAAATGTCGTATAAATCATATCACACAACTTTTGGATTTTATTGACCTAGTCATATTTAATAATTGATAACCTGCCGATTTTTTTAGGCGGAGTTTAATAGTGGTAATTGTAGGAAAGCGAATCGCCAGTTCATCGATAGCAATGCAAAGACTTTTCTTTCAAGTACACAAATGTATAAAATAGATATCAAACCTATCTTACATATGGCGATTTTCTTTACCACTGCGCCATTTTAATTGGATCCGTTTTTTTAATTTATTAAAAATTGTGTTAAAAACAAGACCAATGGTCACCCATAAATTGAAGTTTAACCTTAGTTTAGTATGGCTTTTTGTTTTTGGAATAAAGACTCCACTCAGCGAATAGCTAACGAACGATGGCGTCACTAATGGATTGTCGGAAAGTCTCATGTCTAACAAAGTTCGTGGAAACGCAGGAGTCACATCTGACAAAAACGGATTTTTTTAAAAATTACGAAAAAAACAGGAATTATATAATTTTAATTCAAAATCTAAAAATCCATTAAAAAAAATTACCAGTGTACATTCTAACCAAAAAATCGTTAAGAACAGGAACGGATGTTTGTATCGCAGGACATATCTAAATTTTTTGTAAAATTTACTTTAATTTTATAAATAAAATATATACATTTTTTAACTAGTTTTTGTGTTTTTATTACCATATTACGAATTCCTTCCTTAAGTACTTCGGTTGTGAGACTCAGAAAAAAATTAAATAAAAAACCGAGTGGGTTGTCTATAACTTTAACTTCAACGTCGTCTACCGCAGAAGAGCACGAACTTAATTCAAACTGTAAATATAATAAACTGTTAACAGTATTTTCATAATTTTTTTTAAATGATAATGTAACTACACATTTTATGTCGAATAAATACTTTTTTGCATAACTTAAAATTCACATTTTAAATATAACATTACCCTTGGTTTGCCGTTGTTGTCTCTAAGTGCTTGGACTTTAACGTCTATCTTTAATCCTTCAGCAGATGCCCTAAACCCGCCGGTTAGCGGCTTCGGAAGTCTAAACCTAAAATATAAAGGTAGTAAAAGGGAAGCAAAAAGATGTAACTGTTAAAAAAAATGTGTCAATGTTAATAACAAACCCCCCGAACGATGGACTAAATCTCCAATCCCCACCAATAGTCAAATCACTTCTGTCAATGGATAAAGTAAGTTCTCCATTTGACCGAGGTCTGATTTTTGTTTGACCGAATGCAAAGGATTTACTGTTTACACTATTAAAAAAAAAAATTATAAACAAAAAAGGTTTTAAAAATATATAAAAATATGGACCTACTATAAAGTATGATATCTTTATTATTCAAATCAAAGGGTACCGTAGCCTAACAATACTAGCCTTTAACATACCTGTAACGTGGTTACTGATTTTATTTGAATAAGGTACTAGTACGCTTTTAAAAACCATTTTAACAAAATTATTAAGCAAATTATTGTAACACTTGTCATGGCTTAACCTTCGCAGCGAAGTTACTTACTTAGAAAATCCAAAAGTTTCGTCACTATAATCAGGTAATCTAAAAGTTTCAACTTTTGCTCGCAGTTGACGCAAAATTACTTGTTGCGCTAAAAATAACAACACAGTCGAAACAAAAACACTTAAATATCTGCTATACATTTATTTATTATTTAAAATCTTACCTAATTCGATTCCAGGTTGTTGAAGTTTAATCTTTATACCGGTTTGACCATCCCCAATACTGACTAGGCAACCAAATATAACCAAAGACAAAAAATATCGAACGTTTCCATAGAAATTCATCTTTTATTATTTTGTTCCAATAACATACTTTAATAGGACAGAAATTCTTCTTATATAGCAGGCCTTGATGCCCCTGGCTACGTTTATTAAAAAGGATGCCATTTTTATGTTGTCTGACTTATTATAACCGCAAACTATTAACTTTGTTGAAAACAAGGAAAAAACGTGATCTGGATGCAAAAAAATTTTATTATTTTGTAAGTGATTCACTTTAATACTCCGTATAAATTGTATTTTTAGAAAAGCAATTATTTGTCATAAATCAACATACCCTTGTACACAAACATCTTTCTTGACATGTACCATTATACGAACTTGATCGTACGGAAATACATATCTATTTATATCGAAATGATTCATATTTAAATTTCGTCTTACTACAGTTTTACGATGTAGACTAATTTTTAAAAATTTCGACAAAACAAGAAGCTTAACCTCATTTTTCCAAAATCGTTTCACGCGGGTCTGTAGTAACGTACTCAATAAAGCAAGAAAAAACAGAATTCCATTGTTGCACAATTGGCGCGCTTTTTCGTTAACACGACGCGTGATTTTTGAAGCCAGGCCAACTTTGGATCGTGCGTGTCTTTTATTCGAGCGTGTCAGTGAACAGTTTTAAATGATGTAAAATAATTTCACAACGGTGCATTATTGAATTTTTTTAATTCTTCTGCAATACCTAATGAGATATTGTTACAACTATTTTAACGATATATAAGATTTTATTTAGTATTAAATGCAAAATATAATACATTTTTAAGCACACGTTAAAGTTTAAAAATGTTATAATAAAGGTCATGCGATCTGGAGAATCAATATTGCCTAAAGCATTCCCACACAAAGACGTTGGAGAATTAGAGTCCTTTTTTTCGAAAATGCAACTTGTATATTTACAAACCCCTTCATAGAATCAAAATAGCACGGGAAATGAAATGATGCAATGTCTTATTTTGCTATAAACAAAAAAAATGAAAAAAGTTAGGTCGAAACTATCCCAAAGGTTTTTATTAAAATTACCAACTTTGATAAAATTTCCAAACGCAGAAGTAGTTGTGGACGCAAATAACTTTCGAAAGATAAGGTAAAAATCACATGACACAAAATTTGGATATTTAAAAAAAAATACGTCTTTTAGTTTACGTAATAAAATTTTATTTGCAAGCAAAAAATTTAAAAACAAAATTCTGTATTTTATGACATAACGCGAATATAATATACATTAATAAGGAAAGCGGATTATATAATATTTTAAATCGTACATATAAAATGAAAAGAGAACACAGTGCAATAATCAGTGGAACTAAATTAAACAAAAGGTTGACTTAGATTATAAATTAAATAGTAATATTTTGTACATTTTGTAATATTTTTATTCGTTTATAAAAATATTTTAATTACAAATTAAAAGTCTTACATTATAATTGCCTATTTTAATTTTACTTGTAAACAAAACAACTTACAAATTAACAATAGAACATGGCAAAAATTCATACAAAACAGCTTTAAGTTAAATTGCTTAAAATGTTCTGTTATATATAACCTGATAATTCTTTACCGCAGATATAGAAAAAAAATGTTCGAAGGAAAAATTGCAACACATTTCCTTTCGTTAAAAAAGAATTCTTTGTTAGAGTTAATTTGCATATTACGGCTTATTAGTTACATATTGTTAAAAGTTTGTTAATATTATGTTATTTTAAACACTGTTGACATGTAGGGCCTCCTGTTTGACATTTTTAAAATTTTACAAAAAAAAATGGCAAAACAGATTTAAGCGTTGCAAAGTGCAAAATTACAAAAGCACAGCTATGAAGAGTTAGATTATAGTAGCACAGTAGTACACCAATAATAAAAAAAATTAAGAAGTTATTCTTGAATATTCAACTTACACAATACACAATCTTATTACATGGGCCAACTCTTTGTGACTAATCAAATTTTAAAAAATATTTTAATTTAATAAAAATTTGAATTTTCTGTTGTCAAACCAGTATAATGCAAACTATTGAATAAATGTGCTATCTTGAAAAGGCAACAAAGTGTTAACTATGTACTATGTATGACATAAATAAAATATCTAAAAGGAATAAATAAAACTTAAGGAAAATATATCTGTAATATTAATAAACTTGATAATATATCTGTAAATAATAATAAATTGATATTAAAATTAAACAGTAATCTCTAGACATGGACATTACAAACAGAAAGGATCTTCAAGTGCAATTAGGGAGGAAACATAGAACTCTAGTCGAGTGAGTTTTTGGTTGGAAGGGATGGTAATTTACGCTTTTTGATGCTGATTTCTTCCGAACTTGAATCTCTCGAGGCTCTTAGTGGAGGAAGTTTTGAGTTTTTTGACATCAACATTCCGTTTAGTTCATTTGAGGAATTTTTATTTTTTTTCAGTTTTTTGAGGTGAGGATTTTTTGATGGCATATCTTGATCACCCTTGATGTATAAAGTCATATATTAAAATAAAAGACAAATCAAGTTTATTAGAAGTTCATAACTAACCCTATTTATATTAACCAGTCAATCACATGCCCAAAACTGTACAAAAACCACTAAATTTAAAACTTTTAAGAATTAGAACAGTACCTACGTTTTCAGAAATTGCATTTGGCAGAAGACCATTGTCATCAACATGGACCACTACATTTGCAATATTGTTGGAGATACTATGCACAGTCAACACACTGTCGTCATCTGTCACATAACTGGGGTTGTCTTGGGGTGAAATAACCTCATTACCCCTGTCGGGAGGAATATTTGTGTTGCTCACAACAGTTGGGACGATATTTTGATTTGGTTCTTGAGTGATGTGTTTATTTTTCATTAACGCATGTTTAGGGAATTCTTCCTTAGGTGCTGTATTTTGATTTTTTGGTGTACTTTCTACAGTTGGCACGGTCTGGGGATGTGCTACCCGCTCACGGCGTGACGTCTCTATGACATCTGATTCGGCATTACAAATTGTCCCATTTTCAACAGCACTTAAATCGTTTTCTTGTTCCTGTTCCTTCTGGCGCTTTCTTTCTTCCTTGACTTGAATTTTTTGTTTGATGTAATCATATGTTGATGTTTTATGTTGCACTAAATTAAAAATATTTAAATTTTTTTTGCTTACCACTGCCAAGATACAAAAATAACACCATAAAACCAAATCAATGAAGGTTTAAGGTCAAAGGCAGATAGACAATTTAAAGGCTTAAAAAATGTAATTAAAATTTATTTTTATTTTAGTTACCTGCCAGAACTACATATAAAGAATAAAGTTTTAACTTAACTGATAAAAGGTATTTTTTAATTTTTTCGTTTACTTACTAAGCATTAAATGAAAAAATAGAAGTTGTATTATTAAAAACAGGCAGCAAATCAACATAAAGATTTTAATGCCGAGAAAAACAAGAAACACAATTCTTAATGATAGACTTGAGTTCCACCATACATCTGTGAAAGAAATATTTTATATATGAATTCATATTCATTAAAATGAAATCCTGTTTATTAAAAAAAATAAAAAACAAAACATATTAAGTAAGACGAAAATTGCATATTTTAGAAATAAGGCCATAACAAAAAAATTATCTTAAAATTTTATAAATTTAAATCCATAAAAAGGGTTAGTCACAATTTAGACATCTGCCTTGAAAATAAAAACCAAGTTAATTTAAACAGTAAACAAACCAATATTTAAATTCTTGAAGTCTTGAACAGCATTAATAAACACATAAAGAGAGATTGCAGCCATTCCAACAGCACCAAGAATAGCCGAGATTAAGGTGCCAAGAAACATACTAAAAAAAGTAAAAAAAATATTTAACTATTGCAACTCACAAACTGTTTAACACATTTAAAAGTGAAGCAAAATAAAAATTTAACAAAGCGATTATTTACTTGATACTTTTTAACATTTTTAATTCACATTGAATCTACATTGTTTTAATCACATTTACATACTTGTAGTTTTTTTCTCCAATGCAGTTGTTTAACCATTTGCAATGATGATCGAACCCAGCAACACACTTGTTACATGCACTACAGTGCTTACTCCTTTCAGAACTAAAAATTTACAAAAATTAAAATAATTTTCTTTTAAATGTGCTTCTCAAGTTTGTAGGCATGGTAGGCCTATTTTAAGTCTCTTACACATTACATAATAATAACATTTAATTAGTTAAAGCCAAGCAAACTAATAAACAAAGTTCATAGGATAGCCTATATATACATGCTAAAGAGATTCACTATAATAGTAGTACCAGGAACATATTTAGCAATATTAAATTAGCCCACTGTTTTTAAATGATTAAAACTCGATAAAACAAATGTTTGTTGACACAAATTTGTTTGATCTTATTATATGTATATACAAACTATATTTTTATTTTCCTGCAGTACATAAGATATGGTGAGAAAGCAAAAAGCCAGGAAGCAGTTAAGTAGAAAATTGGCCTGATTCAACAGAAAATTGCAAAAAAATTATACACCCGTATTAAAAACATGATATTTATCCGACCAAACAGTAAAAGTAAAATAAAAGTTTTGCACAGGACAAGTGACTCAACTTTTTTACAAAAACAAACAAACCAGTATCAAAAACAAATAAACAAAAAGAAAAACTGATATTTAAAAAATATAAATCTATATATATAGGGGCTTAGTGGACTATATTCTAGTATGTCCAATTTTTGGCTTACAAAAAAATGCTGTTTGTTGTTTAGAAAAATTATTGCGAGTAAATATTAATTAGGAGTTTTGATCATATTACGACAACTAAAATTCTAACTATAGGGCGGGACTATTTAAAATGAAAAAAACATTAAACTACTTACACAGAAACCTCACAAATATAACAATAATTGTTTTCAATGACATGAGAGTGGGCAGTACGATCAAACACTGGGTATGGTTGATTCCGTTGCTTCATTCTTTCTATTGAACGGTCATCAGCGGGATTTATAGTAGTTGCAATTATGTGAAACACGAAATGAAATAAGTACAACAACCCAATAACCTAAAAATAAATCAGTTTTATTTAGAATTACACATTAATTTTTCACTGTAGATATATCTACAATAAACATTTTCTCTTTAAATGATTATCATGAATAATTTAAAAAAATAAATGCTATTACTGACTAAAACAAGGGATTTAACAACTTACAGTGTAAACATATGGCCACCAAGTACTGGGTAGAGCTAGGGTTTCCACACCAAAAGCCATAAAAGCAAACAAAATTAACATCATCCAAGCAAAAACCTGTAAAGTAACATAATAAATACAATAAAAATAACATCATCAAAAGCTTAGATTTTTTTTCTAACCAAATCAGTCACTTAACATTCAAATTAAAAGAAACATCAAAAAATAGATATAGATTTACATACAAATAGGGTATGGTTAGTCATTAAAATGTTAAAGTTGTGGTCTACACATATACATATATGAATATACATATATAAAGAATAAACTACAAAAAATAAATAAAAAAAACATTGAAGCAGTAATTTTTAAGATTTTACCTGCATACAATTAAGTGGTAAACTCCATCCATTAAATCGAACATATTGTGAGTTGGACTCTGTCGTCTTTACTCTGTTTTTCTCATTACAACACATTTTAAAAGTTTACAAAATAGCTTACCAGTTCACATAATGATAGCAATCTAAAGTAAAAAAAAATATTTAAATACATTTTGAAGTTTACCAAAACTATGTTATCAAAATAGCAGCATACATGTAGCAAACATAGTTTTTTTTTAACAGAAATTGCAAAAATACAAAATGTTGAATTCATTCTTTAAAGTTCACATCAAAACGTTTCCAAACTGCACGCCTCATACCAGACATGTGACCATGGTCGGCAAAATGCCGAAACATAATTCTACTCAATCTCCATCGACTTCTATTACCTCGACCCCGTGACGTAAGAGTACATCTGTCCTTTACATATTTTGGCTGGCAATCACGAGGTAAGTTACACATTTCTTGATCCGCAACTTGTTTTAGCTCTACTGGTAAAAACCCATTCATCCTAAGGGCCAACAAGCGAACCCTTAAAGGTCCATAATATGTGCCCAGTTTTCGTTTTCTGGCGTCTCTTTGCATTATCCATTTTGTATGCCATAAAAGTGGTGCTTTTCTATTAACATCACCTCTTCGGGCCCACACATGGTGCTCAAGATGGTGTGGAATTGGTAAATAAGAGACAGTTTCTTTTTCTGGTGGTTTGTGGTGACCTTGAGGATTAACTGCGGCGTTTTTTAACTTTTTTAATCGAAACCTTGATTTTGTTCTAATAGGAATAACACTGTTTGCTAATACAGAATGATTTTGAATCAGACTGTGACTACGCAACATTGAAGATACACCAAATGACCCCTTTAGAAAATTCATAAT
This sequence comes from Corella eumyota, assembly GCF_963082875.1. NCBI lineage: Eukaryota > Metazoa > Chordata > Ascidiacea > Phlebobranchia > Corellidae > Corella > Corella eumyota. Next base: position 7,926,702 of record NC_137490.1, read on the forward strand.
CAATAATGGCTTAAAAAATTGATCTATTAAATCTGTAAATATTAATTTTATAATTAATAAAAAATTGTTTTTATAATTTATATACAAAGTATACTAAGATAATATTCATTTTTTTTTTATTTATCAGCACTCTACAGATACAAATTTATTTATTCAGCTCCGTTTATATCAAAACAATAAAATTTCACGTGATAGCGATTGAAAGTATTTTCTGTGTGACTGCATGACAACACAAGTTTTTAATTTTAATATTTTTTACTTGTCATATAAAAAACGCCCCTGGTGTACAGCAAAAGTTTAGTAATTATTAATTAATAAAAATGCAGCGTTAAAACGTGTTGACAAAAAAAATAAATTATTTTAAAATAATTCCATATTTTAGCAAAAGTTCTAACAATAGAAACGAATATTTAAATATTCTTTAAAAATTTGGGGATAAACGAACCCAGCTGATGTTTGATTATATTTACATATTAAGATATTCGATGTTTCGAAACAGCGCAAGTTTAGTTCAGCCATGGACGATACGGAGGAGAAAGAGAACGAACTTCTTGCACTAGAAAGTATATTAGAGCCGGATAACTTTAAAATCACGAATACCGTTGGTTATTTAAAGGTACAGCCTCAAATACCTAACTCTACAATTAACGTTTGTGTTAAACTTTCAAACGGCAACGTCAATACCGCCACGAGGTCAACCGAAGTAAATACTTCCCACGTGTTATCGTATTTACCTCCAATTACATTAAATTTTACATTACCTAGTGATTATCCTTCTAAAAATCCACCAAACTTCACTTTATCATGTAAATGGCTTTCAAGAAAACAGGTAACCAAGCTTAATTCAATTTAAAAATAAACTTTTTAATTATCAGATTTTTATTATATATAATATTTATGTTGGTAAATTTTTTATTTTAACATTTTTGCAACGTAAAACAATTAACCATTCTATGCAGTTGGAAATACTTTGCCTAAAACTGGATCATCTTTGGAACGAACAAATTGGAAATGTTATTCTTTATGACTGGTTTCAATTCCTAGAAAATGATGCGTTAGCGACTCTTAATATTACTGATACACTGTGCATTAAACAAGAATTAAATCCAAAGGACAGCAGTTCTAAAAACACTCATGTACCTTCACAAAGGGCGGTTCAGGACATAAGAAATTACGCAGAAATTTTACCCTGGTTATTGGTGTATAATCAATCAAAAATCAATGAAAAATTACAATCGTCGATTTTTAACTGCAATATTTGTTTAGATACAAGACCCGGTGTACAATGCATTCATTTACATGGTAACTTAATTATGATTATGTTATAATTACTTTTTCGTTATAATTTAATAATATTTCAGGATGCAATCATGTTTATTGCAAAGAATGTTTGTCTTCATACTGCCAGGTCAATATCAGTGAAGGTAGCGTTACTGCCTTAATATGCCCAGAACCTGCATGTAAAACTCAATTACTACCCAATCAAGTATGTATGTAAATCTTTGTAAATATTTTTCTTTTATAACTACATCGTACTATATTTAGGTTAAAGACCTGGTCACTTCAGAGCTGTACAATAGATACGAAAAACTAATGTTACAAACGACTTTAGATACTATGATTGATATTATGTATTGCCCATTGACGCACTGTCAATCAGCTGTTATAGTTGAACCAGAGGCCAGTGTTGCACAATGCCCAGCTTGTTGTTATGCTTTTTGCCCTTACTGTCGTCTTTCTTATCATGGAGTTAGTCCATGCAGAATGATATCAGGTTTCACATCAATATTCACTTTTATTAAAAAAAAATGTGTTTATTATTTTGTGATAATTTGCGTTATTCTTTGCTTAGGTGAAATTAAGAAATTATGTGAAGAGTATAAAAACGGTAATACCGAAAAAAGAAGGCAAATGGAAAAGAAATTCGGTAGAAAGCCACTGCAAAAAGCAATAGAAGATAGCGAAAACCAACAGTGGATGGACAGCAATGCAAAAAATTGTCCTGGATGCAAAGCATATATTGAGGTTTCTGACATTTCATATATAAAAATATCATTTCAAATTATTTTTAGTTGCACAAAGTTTTAAGTTTACAATATATTATATACACTAATTTTTTTACGTGCACATTATTTAATTTTAATATTAGTGAGAATAACCTTGCTACAGATATCATCACATATTCATCTGTTTAGTGAAAAATAGTTTAAAACATTTCTTTAACTTTTCGTATATGTAGAAATCAGATGGATGTAACAAAATGACTTGCTACAAATGCCGGGCTTACTTTTGCTGGCTCTGCATGGCAACTTTAAACAATCTCAATCCCTACATGCACTTCAACAAACCCGGTAATTCCTGTTACAACAGATTGTTTGAGGGTGTTGACATTAACGATATAGATGATGAAGAATGGTATCTGTAATTATTTAATACATTCTAACATTGTTCAATTATGTTCATGCTTAATGCTTTTAGTATCAGGATTTATTTTATCAATTTAAAAAATGCGTCTGGTATATTTTTTCTTTAAACATTGCAATACATTTTTGTTTTTATTTGGTTATTATTATGTCAACATACCTTTCATTTCATTTTGTTAATTTCTTCTTGTATAATAGATGGAAACTTGTGTTTAGAATTCTTTGCACAACCACAGCAAAATCTGTATAAAAATATTTTAGCAGGTGCCATAGAAAAAATTGTTATTTATAAATAGTTCTTAAAAATGACTTATTGCTTACATTGCAGCCATGTAGTTTCTTTTTTTATTTAAAATAAATAGTGAAAAAATTTTAAAAATAGTAGTATTTATATATGCCTTTCACGATAAAATATACTGCATTGCTGGTCTACACAAACTGGTGCTTCACACATAGTACAATGTGCACCAACAACCAGAAAATCTTCTTTTGGAGAAAAGGGGTCTTTCATTGAATAAACATCTTCCAAAAAACTAAAAAAGAAAAATTAATCGAAAAAATTAAATTGAACATTTATAGGTTCAGTATTTTTCTTGTAGTTTTTTTAGGTTTAAATACATTTTGGACACATAATATTTTTATACCTTATATTTTTGGATCCTTTGGGTTTTTTACCAAAATAATTGCAAGGAAGCTTGGATTTGCAATGAGAACATGAAAAACTTTGTATTGTTTTTTCAGAACTTTCCATTTTAAAACAAAGTTATCTTAAATAGTGTATATTGTATCTCAAATGTATAAACATAAAACACTGTTAGGTACATATTAAAAATATTGGCAGCAATAAAAAATTTGACATTAACTTATTTAAAACGAATAATAATACTAGTAGTCCAAAGCACTGAGATTGATATAAGGAAATGCTAAAAAATCATCATCAAGTTTGTTTCCTTTTAAATCATAATGTAATGTTCGAAAACAACTGTCACAAAAGAATGATGGGTCCTCATCAGCTAACTTGTCGAAACGTGTGACCCATTGTGCAGCATATGTGTTACAAAGCTTACAAAATATAGTCTTGAATCTGGCATTGCTAAGTTTTAAAGGGTAAGAGCTTCTTGACTGGCAGTCCATTTTCGACAACAATCTAATGTCTTTAAAAACAATAATATGCTCACAATCGCCTTGATGTAAAAATATGTACGGACATCCGAGTCTTAGTTTAAGATCATTAAAAGTCACTTTGTTCATATCTCCGAACTCACAATTTTTTGGAACAATCGTGTCACAGTCATTCGCCCATTTTCTTACCCCTTCACTAAGGTCAATATTTGTTGGCAAACGATAATCATTAAAAAATATGTTTTCAATTAAAAATGAGGAAGAAGGGCAAATATCTTTAAGTGTAACTGAGGTTGGAAAATTTGGATTCTCCGTAAAATCTCCAACTGGTTGATGATCAAGTGCACATGGGATAAAATCTCGTAACTCAGTCAGGTTTTGGCTTCCCAAGACCAAAAAATCAACACCACAGCATTTGTTCCTTCTGTAATTTCTGGGAAAATTCACACAAATTGTAATTAAGGTATCGGGATATTTCACCTGGTCTTTTTCATCTTTTTCCTTAATACTCTCCGCCCTTTCACGCAGTGCACAGTCCATCTCAAAGTACTTTGATTTGTATAAGTAGTTGTATTTACCTAAAGTTGCCCTTCTATTAAGAACCTCACGCCAGTATTCCAATGTCGTCAAATGAACTTCTGATGGAACAGACGATATTTCATCCCAGGTAAGGACATCAGCCTCCAAGTCACAAACTAATGAATCAGGGCTGCAAACCTCTTGTAACTCCGTCACAGTTTCTTCGTCCACTTCTAACTCCTTGCTTAGCAGTTCAGTGGACAAATCATTGTTTTGTTTACCCAGCAACTCAGACTCACAAAGAATAGATCCACAATCTGTAATAAACTGACCGATGTGTACAAGAGATGATATCATTCCATGTTCCTCAGACACTTTTAGGCTGTTTAAAAACCTTTCCCCTGTTGTGTTTACTTTATACATTTTTATATTCTTAACACAGTATCTGTGGACAAAACAAAATACCTTATAAATTTTAGAATAAAAGTATTAGTTGTTACAAGTTAGAAACTTTTATGATTTCAGACTAGGAGCATCAGTTATTGAAAAATATCACAAAAAATATTTTCAGAAAATTTAAAAAATGTTTATTTTTAATCAATTTTTGGATCTAATTGTTCAGTTGTTGAAAGCCATTTGTCCCCAACCCACTGCCCAGTATTTGTGGTATACAATTTGGTTTTATTTTCAATAGACTTGTAGCAGATGTCAGGTTTTTCATCAACTTCGTCCAATGCACTGTATTGTACATCTTCGTTAACAAATCTTCTGGCTCTTTGTTCTAACCTGGCCCAAACTAAATGGTGAACCTTGAGGTCACTTGGCAAAGAAAGCCCTTGTATCCGCCAGAAATTTGTTTTTTCAGGTAAGCAAAGTTGATGCAAAGCAGTAACCACATAATGAAAGATTTTGGAGGTATCTGATATTGGCGGTTTATCACATATATCTATGTAGTCACCAAATCTACAAAGTGTTATTTTGTTGGAATCTGTACTTTCAATTCTATCTAAATGTGATTGATCTCCAATAAACATTTCATTTGCTAATTGTTTGTCAACTTCAAGATTCTCAAATTTTAATCCTTTGGATATAATTGACCTTGCCAATTTGGTAAAAAAAATTAAGTCGCTTTCTGTTGGTTTCCAATCTGCTAAGCTTTCATCTAACAAAACATCGTAGCAAAAAGCTCCAGAAGTTGTAGAAATTTGGGGCAACTTATGCAAGCCAACATTGTATTTTTCCTTAAATGCTTCTTGCATAACAGCACCGAGAACAAGAGAACATGACCTCCAATAAGCTTCATTAACCTCATCATAATGCCATTTTGGTGCATCGCCCATGTTAAATTTTAAAATCTCAAGTTCGCAATCATATTTGAGTGGATTGTGCAACCCCCATACAATAGGTTTTAGGGGTTCCTTTACAACTACAGGTGTTTCTTCAGAATCAGAATGTAAAACAACCTCGCCTTTATTTTTATTGCTATTTGATTCAGTCTCGCTAGGTGAAACAAGAGCTAAAATGGAACTTTGGGCAAATGTACTAGAAATATGCATAGCACACTGGTATGGAGTTGACAAGCACTTGTTCATGTACATTGTAGCGCTATCAGATATTCCCTTACCCTTATATTTAACCTCAATTTTTTCAATTCTAGGGACTGCTTCTGACAATTGTTTTTTAAGTTCTTTGTCATAAATTTCCGTTCTATAGGTTTGTATTTCTTCTCGCAGTGAAGTAGTTTTGGTTTTGGAGTTTGTAATAACTGGCACAGGGCCATCGAAATTCGATAGTCCATTTACATATCGCAAATATATTTGGTTTGGCAATTTTTTTGAGATGTTAAGTATAAATAGACTTTTTTGTTTGCTCAAAAACATTTTTAATCTAAAGCATAATGAAAATAGTTTAGGCTATAATTTGCAACCGAAGAAAACTTTAATTTAAAATTTTGTTTAATTAAATTTTAATAAAGCTAAGCCTAATTTTTTTTGTTTATACCTTTATCCTGATGTGTGAAGGTCGAATACACGACCTAAACATAAAGTAACATTAGTTACTCTGACCCAGTCTTAAGTTGCCTGTCTGCCTGTAGCAGTTCGGGATATTATAGAGATTTTATTTGCCCGGTAATTATGATGCGGATTAAGTACTGGCTTAGCAGAAGTTTATATCGTTTATAGTGGCTTACTCAAGGGTGCTACAGATAACAAAATGCGTTAAATTTTAAGTATTTACAGATAAACATTTAACAGCAATCACATAAACAAAATAATACTGTTTACTTCTCAATTAAAAGCTTGAGTAATTAGATTATATTTTAAAGACGTTGTAAGAAATACTTTGCTAAACTGGTAAACAATAAACCATGTGCTGTTTAAGCTTTGCTGCCCACCAGCGGCGGATATTTGTATTATTTGAACGTCATCATATAATCAAAAGTGGGCGCTAAAGATAATCTGTTTGACTAAATTTTCATTTGAGCTAGTGTTATGACGTTTTGTTTTTGTTTTAAGTTAACCAGCTGTCAATTACGAAATAATGTTAATTCACTAGTACAGTTCGATAAACTGCGAGTGTGTGTAAATTAGTATGGCCTAATGGTAAGTTTTTGGGATGTTTTGTATTTCTTTTGATTTGTTTTAGACAAATAAGAAGTTAAAGGTTATGGTCTGACTGATAATGCACTTCTTTATATTAAAACAAGTTAAATTGGTAAGGTAAGAAAAGAGATGCTAAAGGTAAACTTTAGCTTCATATTTAATCTAATAGTTTTATTTTAAAATGTAGATATTTGGTAATCTGGTAATTCGATAATTTGTTAATTGGTCTGTTGGTGTACATTAATAAACAATCTGATCATCTGACCATGGCTGGGAATAGTTCTACTATCAGTATTTTGGCTGATTGTATTTCGGATTCTGATGATGATGTTGAAATAGTGAATGTTTGGAATTCAAGAAAAAAAAGACGTCATTCTAATGACCGAAAAAAAAGCAACTCATCAATTGTGGATTTAACTCAAGAGGAAGACGATTTAGTTCATAACTCAAACAGTGCTAACTCTCACTTTAATAATGCCTCTATACCCAATTCATCTAGTAATTTAAATGACTTGGAGTCACACATGCCGTTGTCACCTAGTAGGCCATCATGTGCATTTCAACCAAAGCGTAAACGAAGATTATACCATGGTCATCTTTTCCGCCGTGGAAATCCACACTCTGAATATGAGAGAATGGAACACTCGATAAGATACCCAGGATTGTCTCATCAACACCAGATATCATCAGAAAACAGACCTTCCACTTCTTCTATACATGTTGAGCCTTTTAGTCCTGGTTTTGCACACACATCCACCACACCCAGTTCTCCAAATGACAACCCAATAATGTTTCCCTATCTGCTTCCCCAATGTCGAGGTGCTTTACCACAGACACCTGTTCAAAATGAGGACACTGTGTGTCACCCTGATACTAACAACAATTTTTCATTGTCTACAAACACAAACCGGTTGCACAATCCACCTGCTGAGCGCAACTCATATTTACCTGAAGCCTTATCTCGTCGCAACTCAAACAATTATACAACTTCCTCTATAAATACAGACCATAATACTTTAAACCAGGAGCCAACAGTACCAAGAACATCAGTGAACATTGTTAGACCAACACCTACAGGCATAGAAAGTTCAGCTGACAGACTGCAGCGCTACAGCAGCTTACTACCTCCATTACAAGCCCACATGGCTCCCCATCACCACCAACTTTTAATGGAACAAAATCGAATGTTAGAAACAAGCAGAAGGCTTTTTCTTCAAGTAAGTGGACTAAAATTTAACAATTATTATGTCATATTTTTTTGTAAATACCAATATATTTCATTATTGCTGTTTACAAAGTTAAATTTAGTTTTAAGTAGTTCTTGGCGAAAATTTACTGCGACTTTTGGGGCCTAAATTTTATTATCAGGTGTAGTCAAAAAGTATATTTAAGCACAACAGGGAAAGTACCAATTACCAAATTTTAGCCCCTGCATTTATTATTTGCTGGTTTTACTTTATTTTGAGTGCTTTAAGTTATAGTATTTTTCGGTGACAAAATTTAACCAATTTAATCTTAATATTTTTTAAATCAAGAATATGAATTACAATGCAAACATCAACTATGACAATGGAGTTGCAGATGAAAGAATTCAACCTTACACTCTCTCTCCTCCAAGAACAAGTGAAACTTCAACTTGGCCAAATAGTAATTATGGTGGTAATAAAATTTTGTTTTGTCATCTAAGCCTTTTTTATTGATGTCTAAAAGTGCCCTAAACAAGTTTTACAAATATGTTTACAATTAGAATTAACAAACAATAATATATGCATTTCCTTGCTGCAAGTTGTTATAAAAGTGTTCTCGAACTGCACTTTTTGTTAAACATTTGAGTTAGCAAACATAGAAGAAAACGCGTACATGTTAGGATGTGCCTAATGTTAGGATCCAAGTTAGGATAGGCTTAATGTAAATCACTCATGTTAAAGGGCTAAGAGACAAATTACTAAAATGCATTAATGTTAATTCCTGGAGATATCTTTAAACTCCGAATAAAGTCAAATAGTTTAATTGGCTTGTAAAATGTAAACAACTCCTTAAAAAAAAAGTTCCAAACTTAATATTGTTCTTTAAAAGATGCTTTTTACTTTAGCATTTATTATTTCTTTAAAATGGATAAAAGACATATTTTAATTTCCAAATGTGTTGCGATTTTAGGAATTTTTCCAGGGCCTTATGTTGACACGAATGATTTGTTTGATTCGTCATCTCTTGATCATCACCAAAGAAGAAGACCCCGCGAAATGCCAAACTTATTTGCCCAAGCGTATCCTGTTAATAACATGCTACCGAATTATTATCAACCCCCTATGTTTCCACCTGCTTACAGGTTCAACTTAATATCTAAATTATTGTCGTAATTCTTTGAAGTAGTGCATGTATACATGTTAAATATATATGTGTACACTGTAGAATGTATTTATCTTAATTATTTCAGGTTATGAAAAGTTGGCATTTATGTAATTTACAATTTTTAAAATTGGGGTTTACCTTTACACATTGATATTTTTTTTTTGTGATGAATACTTGTTGATTATTGTGGTTTTTTTTTTGTTCAAAATCGTTGGTTGCAAAATATTTCTTTTGAAATTTTAGGATACCTGGAAACTCGCATGGAAACTTTCCCTTCTATTTTCAAAGAGCTCATTCTAGGTCCAGACTCTCCTATTTTGACCATCTTTCATCTGTATGTATAAAAATCTGTTATATCATGTAACATTATTTATATATTTAAATTTCTAATATTTTTATGTAAAAAGGAATGTACATCTGTGCTTTAAAATGCAGGTTTAGTTTAGGTGTTTTTTACGAAAGTTTTAATTTTCTTATTAACCAATAATATACAGTCGTCAAAGGGAGCAACTCAAAAGACAATCGAGCGAAACACTTTTTCCTACAAGTACACAGGAAGAAACACACCTAAATTAAAGGAGGAATTTAAAAAAGAAAAAAGAGAAGAACCGAATGAAAGTAAGATTGTTATTGCATATTTTTTTAAAAATAAATGTTTAATTTTTTTAACCTTTTTTTTAATTTTAACAAGATGTGGAAAAATGTACGATTTGCTTGTGTGAGTTTGTTGATGACGATGACGTGCGTAGACTTCCTTGCATGCATTTGTTTCACACTGTATGCATAGACCAGTGGCTTCACACCAACATGCAATGTCCTATCTGTCGAGTTTCGATCATATCAGCCTGCCAATTGCCCTCGCAAGAAGACTGAAATATAGTTGCGTGTTTGCAGCTCTTCTATCATATCCCAATTTTGTAATTTTTTTTCTTGATAATGTTGCATTGTTCTTGCTTCTGCTGTTTTTCCTTGGAATCAGTGTAATATATTACTGTCAGATATATTTTCTTCTTTAAATAAATTAACTCCAATTGTAGAAAATTGTTTTGTGTTACAAAGTTTTACAGTCATTGTTATACATCACCAAAATATTCTTTTTTAAATTGACTATCTTGTTTGATTTGTGATTATTTTAAACTGGTCGATTTTCCAACCTAAAGCGACATTTTGATTGTTGTAGTATGGTTGCAACTCAATTAATTGATGCCTGTAATAGCGCACCACAAACAGCCATTATGTACAAATTTCCATATATAAAACAAGGTTCTATTATAGGATATACAAGGACCCTTTAACTAATGTACACAATCAATGTTGTATTAAGTCTGATAAACTTTTTATACAAAAGTTTATCTTTACCGGTAATTTATAACAGATCATTAAGGAACTGTTTAACAAAATTTATGTATCTAAATTTAACCGACAGTGTGTCTATGTCTATATAACATTAAGTGCAATTGTGTGCTGTACAAACTAGGCATTTTATTAAAGCGTTGATTATTACAAAAAACCTCACACAATGGTAAATAATACAAAAATCTAAAGAAAATGGTAAAAAACTATGCACCGTACTACTGGTTACAAAACCAAGCTATGATTAGGGCAGTACAAAACACAATACAGCACTAAAGTATCAAAATTAGCAATACACTCTTAAATAATCGCTAAGAATAAAAATATTATTTAATTACAGAACCGTCGATTAAAATGCGATATATTTCATCAAAAAAGCACAAAAAATAGTTCAGTACCATAAAAGATTTGGTCTCTGGCATCCATTTTTTTCTCAGACATTTCTAAAACTTCAAAAAAATAGTTTTTTTTATTTAGATATCAGCTTTGAATTCGCTGAGGGCTTGAGCAGGGTTGACAAGTCTCTTTTGAGATGCTCGTCGCACTGGAGCTCTCTTGTCATCTCCGATCTCTCGACGAACCAAAGGCTTTTTCTCAGGGGCCTTAAAATAACAAAAAAAATTTAACATATAACCACAAAAGATAGAATCAAAAGGTTACAACGCATCTTAATAAATCTAATATTAAAAACCTAATATTTTTAACAACAAAAGCTGCTCAAAATTTTCCAAATGACTGTATCAAATTTTGTGTATTTAATTTTAAATATACCGTATATTAAAATTGTATATTTAATTTTAAATATACCTTCATTTTCCATAAGATTCCATGATGTTGTGATCCGTGTCTCTTATATTTAGTTGAGGCCACATACGATGACTTAACTGTCAACACCACAGCATTCATCAAATTCTTGGCAGCCTTTAATTAACAAAAACACAATTAAATGACCTTTTAAATTGGGAGCCTCGTAAAAATAAGTTAAGAATATTTAGGTAAAACATATTTACCTAAATTTAACATCAAATTTTTAAACCTGATTTAAAAAAATTTAAATTTTACCTGGATAAGTGAAGTGGCACTGTCCAAACCAGAAACAATCATCTCACCAGATATATTCTGCACCTCGGCCTTGACCTTTGCACACATGTTCAACTGATGGCAGTACAAAGCAATTCGTTGCAGGTAAGCTAGCAAGTCCTATCCACAAAAAATAAAGATTAATAATGGTGTTAAAAATTAACACTAAAAAATTGCCTTTTTTTAAGCAAAATTCAAAATATTGCCTTTAAGATACCTAAGATAAAAATAAATGACCAAATGGCATTGTACACTCACATACTTAAAATTTAAAATACAAACATATAAATCAAATAAATAAAATAGCAGAAAAATGAAAGATTGAGTATTTGGAAAATTAGTTTTACCTGTTTGACTGTAGAGTCTGGGCACACTTCAGCAATTGCTCGGGCAAGTTTGTCCAATGTGGAACCGGCATCAGCGATTCCTCGTGCAGCTTCAATCACATCACTTGTGTTCTTTAGTCGACCTTATTGTAGAAATTCATTTATATAAGCATGAAAACGCAGCAAAACTTAGTAAAAACATACACAATATTACAATAGTAAAATGATTAAAAAAAAAAATGATTTGTAATTTTGCCAAAATGACAATTTTGGTAAAATAGTTTTTGTAATTTTGCCAAGATGACAATTCTGAAGAGAGTGTTCACAATATACCAAAAAAACTATATATTTTTTTTGCTTTGTAATCTTACATCAAAATCGAAAAACAAACAACTCACCACGTCCACGAGTGAAATCAGTCATGTCCATCATAATAACACACATCGACTTAGCCAGAACAATAATATCGTTGGAGGATTCGTCCCATTTTGAAATCTCCAAATCCAATAATTTCTTTTCTTCAACAAATTCTTGCACGTTTTCCAAAATTTTCGCTTTTTCAGCTTCGGGCAACCTTCTCATTATTACCTGGTCTGTTGGTCCAGAATCAGTTTCTGCAGTCTGGAAAAAAATTTTAAAAAAACTTTCAGTAAATTTTAACAGACGAAAAGATGTTTACAATTTGTATATATCTAATTATAAAAAAAATTTTACCTAAAAAATTGAAATAAAAACAATTTCAATTTTAAAGACAAAATTTTGAATTTTCTTACCTTAGAGCTAATTCTGCTGGCTCCAGTGTCAGATGCATTATCCATAACTGCTTCAATGTCAGAATCATCAACATCCTCTGGTGGTTTTAACATAAGGACTGCTCGCCTGAAAGAGTTTTACTTTTCATTATAACAAATAATTAATCTATTTTTTGCACCTGATCAAATCTTTTTTTACAACATTTACTAAAAAAAGGCATTAAATTATGTTCTACTTTTAAATTTTCAAGTTTTGGAATCCTTATTTTCAAAAAGCCTAATTTTTTTTTTAAGCTACCTTATTTCACGAACACCATCATACACCATTCTTGAAGTATCGATAAACTCATTCTCCTGTGGATCTTCTTGTGGATCCTTGCTTAAAGCATCAATGCTGTGTTCTAATTGGGCCTCAAACTTGGCCACAATCTAAAAATAAAACATTGTGGTTACAAAACAATAGCCTATATTTTTTATAACCTATAACTACAATATCTTGAATAGAATATTCATAGGTATTATGGGGTTTTCTATATTGCTGAAAATACATTGAGAACTGCCTGGTGGTGTATAGATTTTACCTGTGTTTTGAGATTTTCACAAGTTTCAACAACTTTCTCAGTGTAATAATCTGGAACATAATTCTCCATCTCAGCAACCACAACCTGTAAAAAAAAAAAAATTTACAAATACTGATGCCTATAAAAAAAAAAATCTGAATAAGCATTAAAAAGATTAATTCTGGCATGATAAAATTGCATTGAAAATTGGTTTAAAATTTAAGAAAATATTAGGTAAACAAATTATCTTTTTACAAAAATATAGTTGATCACACAAACATTCTAATTACCTGGCAAATTCTGGCCGTTCGTCCTTTGATATCGCCTCCTTTTCTGTCCAACATCTCAGGGTTACCTTGTTGTAAGGCGACAACACAACTTGTAACATCCTCAAGTATGTGAGCTTCTGAGACTGCCAAGAAGTTCTCGATCGATGTAATTTCATCAACAGCTTCAGTTAGCGTTTGAACCTAAAAAAAATTCAAATTTAAAAATTCAAAGCATGATTAGGGGAAATTAAAAACAAAAATACATTTGTAAATTTTTTAATAAAAAAATTGGGCATTAGCTATAAAAATATAGCAGAAATAAATAAGATTAAACAAGGTGAAATACAATTCACACTGTCTTTTAAACATTGATGTGTTTATTTTATAACAATTTTTTATTTACCTGGTTTAACCACGACTCTTTGAAGACGTTCATGTTTTCCTGGGCAATCTGACTTCCAGGTCTCGCAGCAAGGGTAAGAGCTGCATTGATAACCTAAACACACAAAAGAAATATTAAAATTTATAGAAAACTACACAAATTATGTAACATAAGTGGCATGAAGAAATATAAATGAGGTCATTACTCTGTGCTTTATTTTTATGGCCTTTTGACTTGATGATTTAATTTAGAAGCTATTATAATGAGAATAATAAAACAAAAGTCACCTGGGGGCAAAGTATCTCGATTTGTTTTGCTGCCAACTTTACCATCTTAACCCCTTCTTCATTGCTGGACATTGAACAAGCAAGGTTGGCGACTTCAACCAACTTGTTAGCATGTTCTCTAAAGACCTAAAACAAAAACATAAATACTTTAAAGAAATGTAATTTTTAGTAAACATAGATTTGTTATTATACAAAATATTTACACAACTAGTTTTTACCATCTAAAACTTAAAGTAGGTGATCGAATAAAAGTGTGATATTTTTATTTACTCAAGTTTTCACACTTCAACAATAGCTGTAAGTGTAATAAACAACTAAACAGTAAAACAAAACATTTATTTTAAGCTCATTTGTTAGTGTTGCCTATTTACCTGTGCATATTCCTTTACTTGCTTTTCGTCGCCACTTTGGGCTGCTTCAATAAGAACAAGAATTGGAATATTTGTGTCCAAAAATGAATCGGAAACATGATCGATCACTGCCTTGCACAACTGTCTTCTCAAGTCCTTTGTCTTCTGTGTCATGTGATCAATGGCAATCTCAAGATCTTCTGTTTTGTCAGCACGGCCAGCATTGTTGATATACTCTTGCAAAAGATCCTAAAAAACAGATTAAAAAAAATTTACATTTTTTTTACAAAATTAAATTTTTTTATTTATAAAATTAAAAAACACAATTTTTTTAAAACTGTATATTTTTTGGTTCTATTTACTTTTATGGTTTAAGTAACTTTATAACTTTAAGAAACATTTTTAAATCTTACTTGTAAAGCTTGTCTTACAGCATTACATTCAGCTACGATTCTCTCTCTGCGGTCATCTCTTGTGCAAGACGAATCAGCCATTAAAGCTGCACCACTGTAACATTAAAATTGCATAGTAATTCATACTATACAAGTAAAAATGCTAATAAAACTAACCCAACTTAAATAATGATTCAAATTAATAAACTGTATTTTTATATTAACTACAGCTGCATATCATAAAAATTGTAGCCAACTTATTTTATTTTTAAATTTTCTTCTTTGACAATGACAATTATAATAATATTTAGTCGCAATAAATAAATACTGAAATCTTGTTTAAATAATATTTAATTAAGCTAGATAAAAATAATTTCAGCTGAGGACATCTTTAAATGGCTGTACCTGATGATGCTCTCCAAACGCTCCTCTAACGAAGGCCGGTGACGGACCTCATCAAAATCCACCGGATCCATGTCAACTCGTACCAGAAACTCATCGAGAGCGTTTGCCAGCTCTCCTGCACCATCCTCCGGTCGATGCGAACTTCCAGATGCCTTAAAAAGAAATATTTTGTTAAACTTAGAACATGAACTTTTGTTATTAAGAATAAACACGTAACATTTTAAATTTAAAAAAAATTTAAGCTTGAACAAACATAAAAACTCAATTCATAAATAATGCAATATCATTAAATTAACTGACTATTTATTATCAAACACAAACAGGGTAGTTAAAACACAATCTTAAGTTGCTTACAGCTTTAAAAGCTTTTGTAAAAAACTGTTATAGTCTACCTGAACTGCAGTAGATATACGATCAAGAGCATGTTGTACACGTTTGTAAACGAAATCTCGATTTGCTTTTGCAGCTGCAACTTCTGGGTGCTGAAGTGTTGCCTAATAATAAAAAAATTAAAAATTAAAAAAAGGATAAAAACCTAAACTTTGTTCAAAATAAGCAAATAAAAATATTGCAGAACAGAATTTGCTATTAACATAAGGCCAAAAAAGTGTATTGAAATAAAACTGGTTATTTACCAAAGAAGATGTGTACAACATCATGCTGTTCTTCTTCAAGTCAGCTCTGGCTGCTGCAAGTTCATCCCTTCTTCTTAAATCTTTAAGATCATTCTGTCTCATCATCGTAGCATGACTCAGTTTTGCAACATCAGTTCCAAAGTTCTAAAATAAATTTAAAATATCTTTTTTTAAACAAATTTAATACTACAGTCAATGAAAAGAGTAAAATATTTTCATCATGCAGAATTTTTTGATAAAATACAGTTGACAATTGTTATAAAATTAATCTAAATAATAATTGCCTAGTGAATTAATATACCAATAGCACTCTTATACATTTATAAATATGGATTAATTGAAAAAACAAATAACAAGTAAAAATATGAATCAATTTCTTTATACGAGGTTATAAAAACCCCAAATTAATAATGGTAAATCAATAAAAATTAAATATTGTTTGTATTAAAATAAAACTCCTTTTATTTACCATGAAGTTTTTCACTAGTTCATCAGGATTACTAGAGTCCTTCACTAAACTCATACTTTTTTGCACAATTTTTAACCTCCTCAGAAGGTTGAAAACATCTGCCATGTCAGCCAGAATAAGAAGTCGGGTCACTGAGGATAATAAAGCACGCGCAGCTCGAACCATACTTCCCCTCTACACAAAAGCGAAATTGAAATAAATTTGAATGATGTATATATTCAAATTAAAAAGATCTTTAAATTTTGTAAAATATAATATACGAGTTTATACACCTTGTTTTTAAAAATAAAAAACTACACTTGTAATAAGGACAGAAGTATATTAAATATAGTTGACCAGCATTTTTACTTTTAAGAGTAAAGCTTTATGTCTAGACACTCCACTGAGTCATTAGATGTAAAACAAAAATATAACATAAAATTTCCTTAACAAAGGAAATAGAGATACAAGCGGAACTAAGTGATAAAGGAAATAATAAACAGATATAGGAAACACTTAAATCAATACAAAAAGGTTAAATCAATACAATAGGAAATATTTAATTTCAAAAAGTTTAGATAAAGTCATAAAATAATTTTTTTTTATATTTTAGCACTTTACCTTCATAGATGAGCATGGATCTTCAGCAAAAGCGTGAGCTGTGCGAGACATAGTTTCTCCGTCTCTTCGTGTGTCCTCCACAGCTTCCTCCATCTCCTTTTTTAGCTCTGGATTGTCCCGAGCAATAATAATTCCACGTTCAATAAATGACTCGGTCGCACTTTCAACAGCAGCAACCAAAACCTAGAACAAAATCATTTTTAAAATCAAATTTTAAATTATTTCATTGAATTTTATATTCTTGAGTCATTTTATTGTGTATTTTCTTACCTTAGGTCGCTTGCTTCTGCCCTTTTTCTTGTTAGATGGCCCCTTGTTGTTTACCAATGTGGTAACTTGGATGACCAAAGGTTCCAGCGTTTTTTCTACCGACAGAGTCCGAATTTCCAAGTTTTTCGGATTCCATTTTTGCCCCGAACTCGATGAAAGGGAACTCATACTTTTGGCTTTTATTTACCAATTTGGTAAATTAGTTGGTTTGTTTTAAATAAAATTAGTTTAAATAGTTTTTAGTTTTGTTCTATGTCAGCCTATATGCTGTATTTTTTCTAAAAAGAACTTATATTATCAGAAAACTGAAAGGCTTAAAAAGTGACATATTGATCAATTATTTAAAAAATTAATAAAGCTTTTATTAAACTAAAATAACCAATTTTTGCTTAATGTAACCACCCTACTTTATTTCTAAAACATTTAAATTAATTATCATAATCATTTAATATTTTGTTCTCGCAACTGACGTTTCTCATTTTCAAAAAATCCAAAAAGCGATGACCGAATCAAGACGTAGGCCGTAGACAGTTTAAATAAAAGGCCATAAATGGCGAAAAAGCTAACGCCTAAGCAGTTTCTCCTCACTCAAACTTACCACTTGTGGTCACGTGATCAAATGATGTCATCTTTGTTTGGTTTTAATTTTTAGAGAAATTAAGTTTCATAAGTAAAAATAGGAAATTTTTGTAACTAACTTTTAAAAAATTTTGTTTCAGGTATATTTTTACTTTTATTTTTGTATAATTACTTTAAATAATAGCTAAAAATTAGGATTAAAAAAATATCAGTTATTTATCCTCATTCTCTCAAACTCCCACTAAATAATATAAATTTAAACCTGTTTATTCATTTATGTTGCTGTTTTTAAAAATGGATTTCACTAGTATCTTTTTTTTAAATGGATTTTACAAGTAGGTTCGTAATTTTACGGTAGGCTATAGTTTTTGTTTAGATGATATAAAAGTTTTAAGCATTAACATAATTTAATCACTAAATTACTTTCATTAGTAAATTTAAAAAAATGTTATTTTCACTTTTGACTTAAAGTCTAAACACGTTTGTTTACCTCTTCACAATCAAAAATTATTATATCGGTTACTTATACATATTAACAGACCCTTTAAAATAGGAATAACAATGGGATTCATTTAAAGATATCCAATAACACTTCGGCGTCTTCGCAACAGAAGTTTATTATATTTCTGTATTGTCACCAACAATTAAAACATTTTTTGCGTTGTTTACCATACACTCATATCGTAATCAGTCATTTTAACTTTAATATTTGCGAATGGTTTAGGATTGTTTCGAGAGTGTATGTTCGTTAATTCACTCATTTGTTTGTTTTGCCAACCCTGGAGTCAAGTCGTTGTATATAATTTAGAGTATAAAAGGCGGGGCAGTAAAGTGATTGCCAATCCGATACCAACAAAAAAGTCATTTCGAATTTAACCTCTATTGTTTAGTGAGAAATTTAAAGATGGCAAGATCAGGCCCAATAGGAGGCGCAGCAACGCTTAGTTCCTCGCGTGTACAAAAAGCATTCAGTATTAATTTTCGAGAAAACAAGCGACTGGTCACCGAGATTAAAATTATCGAAAACGAGCACATCCGCAACATAAGACTCGTTAAACAAGACATTAAAGAAACTAGGATATGGTTGGATAGTATTTGTGAATCGACTGGTCAAAGTAAGCATGGGCTTCGACCGGATAGCGAAGCTCGGGCCACCAGAAAAAATGTAAGACGGAAAAAGAAAATAATTCCACGCAGTAAAACGACAGAGCCTGTACTTCAGGTAAAATTAGAAACAATTTTCTGAAGATATATCTTTAATTTTTTTGTGATACTTCTTTCGCTTTATACTCCAACCGTTAGGCAACATGTATTAACTTTACTACTAATCGGAAATGAATTAGTAAAGCTCGAAGGCTTATTTTGTGAAGGTGCCGCGAATAATTGTACAAGGTGAGTCAAGCGCTGGGGAAGACGAACACGAATTGAAGATTTCAGACAACGAGCAGGAAGGACACGTTCGTTTTGGTGGTGAACAAGAACTAAAAACTAATCGTGGCGAGGCTACTCCTTCTAAAATCAACTCTAATGGGTAGGGTTTGTAGTTAGTATATCTACTTAAATTTTGCCTTATATGTCTCGACGGTTCATTTTTTTTAGTTTGTCTTTTACTGGACAAAAGAAAATTTGTCAATTATATTTTAGATCCTATTCAGTACGTCCTTGGACTGAAGCTCAGGCAACAAAAACTTCGGAAATAAGGGACAAACAAAAAAACACCCCAAGATCGGAGATGAAAAGTGAACCTGCACTAGGTGGAAAAAATATGAGGTGAAAAAGTTCAATTTTTTCATTCTTGACTTTTTTGTTTAGCTGTATTCTAGTTGACTTACTTTTTGTGTACACTATTTTTTTTAGAAAAATTAGTGAGCAGACTGATAATCAACCTACTGAAGAAGGAACAGAAAATGTCGACGGGAGTAAATATTTTTTGTGTTTGTTTTTTTTTTATTGCAAGCTATACGTGTATTTTTATTTATTAAAAAAAAAATCACACTATTAGAAACACAAACTCTTTAAGTTAGGTCTTTCATATTTAAATGGCGTCAAATTTTTTATACGCAGACAACCGAAAATCTCGAGCGGAGAGCATCGCCAGTGGGCGTAGTAGCCTTGGCTCCCTGTCCGCCTTTCAACGAAGAAGAAAGCTTCAATCAATGATGATTAAACAACGAAACGCACTAGACAGAAAGCGTGAGATGAATCTTAAAGACAGTACAAGAATTAACAATAAAGTTAAAAATTACCTGGAAAATTTCTCGGAACGAATGAATATTTCAATGCCGGATATGAGTTTGTGGGATGTCAACTATGAACAACATGATACTCCTTTTGCACAGCAAGCCAACATTACATCTTAACTGGAGCAATGATCATAAAAAAATGTTTTTATGATCATTGACTGGAGTTAAAATTTCGTTTTATTTCTTTTTTATACCACAATAAAAATTATAAAAAAAACTTTTTAGTACCATAGTTTTTTAAAAAACATGAAAATCTGTTTTAACATTAAATTTTTATTATTGTTATTAAAAGTTGTTCTTGTTATTACATAACTTTAATAATATAATTTAAAATTCGCTTTTAGTTAGCGAGGATAAACAGTATTTGTGGCTTTACTGTACCGAAGAGAAAAAAGTGATCCACCTTCTTATTTTGTTTTATAAATAGACTATTTCAGTCGCCCGTCAGTAGAGTAGCTTGATAAGTTCTCGGTTTTTTACTTTACAGCCTTTTCTGCTTCTGTTTGATTTGGTGCAATTAGTTAGAATATAATATGTAAGAGAGACTTTTTTGAAAGCTTTGGTTTAAAAGTAACACAAAATGTTTTAAATATATTTAAGCGACATTCACAGATTAACTGACTAGTCACAGATTAACTGACTACTCCTTAGGCTGTTAGGATTTTATTGTGTAATCAGCTTTCCGTTCGATATGCTTATACTGTCAGATGCGTTTGTCCATTTTGTTTATATTTTCATGATATCGTTTTGCTTGTTGTTTTCAGATATTAAAATAATTTTATAATTTTGTTGGGTTTTGGACTCTGTTAATTAAGGCGATAAAAAAAACAAAATTGCCAATGAATTGACAAAAATATGGCTTAAAATTAAAAAAAATGTTAAAATCACTTAAAATTAAAAAAAAAGATTTATTACTCAAGGTTTGGATTTTGTTAAACTAAATCATCAGACTTGTTGTTGTAAAAAACTTTTTTAGGTAAATGTTTTAATGATTAGGAAAAATATTTACAAGATATGATTCTAAAATTTATTCTATTATTGTTGATGGGTGGTGATGTTATTTTGGTAAGTGACCAAAAAATATACCATTTTAATTTATTTAAATTGATTTTTAAATATTAGTTATGTATGTATTTATTTTTTGTGTAAAAAATAATTTTTTTTTATATTTTACTTTAAACGGCTACTTTTTAAATAAAATTTTGTGTGTGTAGTTTTATAAGCTAAAATTGTAATTATTGTTAATGTAAAAAATAGAATTTAAATTTAAAAATATTTTATTTAACAACCTTTAACACTTACTATTTAGGGACAATTAGCACCAACAGACTTTATGGTAGTTTCCGAAAGTGTTCAAACTAATCAGTTTCAGCTTAGTTGGACATCAAATACTTTAACAGATGTGATTCATGTTGTAAATGTGGTGGCAGGAGAATCAGGTGTTGGAACCCCTAATGGTGATACAGATAGAACTTCACCTGTAAGAAAACATATTAAACATTTATTAATTCAAATGTTGCTTTAAATTTTTTAATCTTTTTAGGTATGTAAATATATATTTTATTTTAACTTAGACTAGGATATTTTAGTTGTTGGTAAATTTTGTCGTTGTCAATAAATTTTGTCAAGGCATTTGTAAATAATCAATCTATATGTATATATATATTTTTGTAACTTATTTTAAAGTAATTACAGAACTGAGATTGTTTTTGTTATTCACCAGTTTAATGTCACAGCAGTCGATGATGGAGCTAGTCTTGAACCAAATACAATTTATACTTCATCACTGTTTGTTATAAACAGTTCAGATGCAACAGGTGAAACATTCGAAACGGCTGCGAATAATGTCACTATTACTACAGGTATCTCTAGTAATCATTTTTATGTTAGCAGAAAATTAGGATAGTTCTATTGAAGTTGCATTTTGTATTCTAAAAAATTTTTTTTTTTAAATTAAGGTGTTAGTTAAATTTTACAAAATTGATTTAAAATAAAATTTTTAAGGATGTGATTTATTCTTGTAAATTGTTTTGTTTATGTACAGTACCTGGTCAAGTGGTATCAGTTAATAACTCCTTAGTGGCTACTGTAGACACAATTTCTGTAGAATGGGACGAGGTAGGTGGTGATGGTAATGAAGCTTATACAATTTCATGGGATCCTCCTTCTAGCGATGGAGCTTCCAACTCCTCTTCACCAGTTCCAGGAACTTCATACCAAATTCAAAACCTTAATTCTAACACTCAATACACTGTTAATGTAGTGGCTAGTAATAACGCTGGGCTGGGAATACCATCAGAAAGTACCACATTTTCTACTTGTAAGTATTTTATAAAGTTTAAGATGTTACTATGAGTATTAAAAAAACAATCATTAGAGTTATTAATTAGTGTTTGCTATTTCGGTTCTATAGTTTTTTGTTTTAAAATAATTTGTAAGTAGAAATATAATTAAATATGATAAACATTTGTTATAGCTTTTGAAAAAAAATTAATTCGTATATTCTCTTTATTCTTGGTTTAGTAACCAATTAAATTATATGTATTGTTTTGTCTATGTACAGTACCTGGTCAAGTGGTAGGGGTTAGAAACTCCTCTGTTGCAACTGTAGACACAATTACTGTAGAATGGGACGACGTAGCTGGTGATGGTAATGAAGTTTATACAATTTCATGGGTTCCTCCTTCTAGCGATGGAGTTTCCAACTCCTCTCCACCAGTTTCAGGAACTTCATACCAAATTCAAAACCTTGATTCTAACACTCAATACACTGTTAATGTAGTGGCTAATAATACCGCTGGGCAGGGAATGTCATCAGTAGCTACCAGATTTTCTACTTGTAAGTCTTTTATAAGGTTTTGCAAAACAAAACACAATCGAAGGCTATATAATACATATTTTATGAAATTTATGTATAAAAATGTTACTACCAGTTTAAAAAAAGTAATTATTTATTTGGAATTTTTTCTACTTATAAGTTTTTGATAGATTTACTTGGATTTACTGCACCCAAAGTATTGTGCATAGATGACTAAGAGTAGTTAAAGTTTTAAACAAGTTTTTGTAATTTTGTTACAGTACCTGGTCGAGTAATTGTTCCCACTTCAAGCACTGAAGGTGTTGCAGATCCCACCACAATGATAAATGTTGTATGGGTAAAACCAGCAGGGGGAAATGACATTAGTGATTATGTTGTTAATTGGAGCACGTCTACAAATCCGGTGAATAATATGGTAACAATGGTACTAACTTACACAATAGATGATCTTACTCCAGGTGAAGAGTATCTGGTCACTGTTGCTGCAAGAAACTCAGCCGGAGCTGGAGAAACCTCGCCAGTCGATACTTTAAGAACAAGTAAGTCCTGTTTAACCATAAGCAGTATAGTTGTTCAGTTTGGAACACTCTTATTTTATGTGACATATTTAATGCATAGGTGATTTTAATGTTGTGTTGTTAATGTTATAGGCAGTTAAGATAAAGTAAGCACAGTCACTAAATACATAAATGCAGATAGTTTGGTACTGATTACAAGTGTTATTTTTTAGCTAGCATAATAGGGTTTTTTAAGTGTTAATATACAACTTCCTTTTCTACATAAAGTTAAACAGGCAAAACAAATTAAAAAAAAATATATAACTACCATGTTGTTCTATTAATAATTTTGGAAAAAATACAATTAAAATTTCTTGTGGATTTAAAAAAACTTTAATTAGGTTATGTTGTTTAGTTTAAAAAAATAGATTGGATAAAAGGTTTATCTGTGGTTTATTGTTTTGTGTTTACCATGCTTAAATGATTTTAACTAAGACTTCAAAATAGTTTTGTAATAATAATATCAGGCAGGCAAACACTTCTCTTATTTTTTTATTTTAAAATCAAGTACAAATACACAATTTTGACTTGCATTTAAATAGTTTTAACTTTAAATTTACTTTAAAGCTAAAAATTGTTTAACGAAAGTAATATATTTATTTATATTTTATTAATTTTATTGGGTATTTATTTATTGTTTCTTAATCAGTCCCAAGCAAGCCCGGTGTACCTACATTAAGTGATCCAACCGAAAGCACCTTAAGAGCAACATGGGCTACTTCTAGTGGAGTGGTTGATAGTTATACAGTAACTGTTTACCAGAATAATACTGAGGTTCAAACAATAACTGATATAACAAACAACTTAGTAGTTATACATAATTTAATATCTGGACAAACTTACCAGGCTACTGTTACTTCTGTAAGTGGAAATTTAAGTAGCACTGAATCCAACAAATCGTCTGAAACGACGAGTAAGTTAATTTGAGCTTCAAACATTAGTAGGGTGCTTAAAAAAAATAATCAAAATGTTCTGTTTAGTTCCTCCAACTCCACAAACTGTCGTGTTGGCCCTGTCAAGTGATGATAATAACACCAAACTTGATTTAACTTGGGAAATAAAGGAATCTGAGTTTGTCGTAACTTATTATGAAATAATGGCTACTGCTAAAAGTGGTTCTAATAGAAATCTTAATTTCACTTACGACTTAATAAACAGTAATTCACCTACATTTTTTACACTTAATGAACTTGTACCTGGTGAAACTTACACAGCTACTGTTCAGTCAGTTTCTGGAGAACAAACGAGTCCTCATTCTGGTGCTTCAAACGCACAGATAACAGGTTAAGACCAAAAAATAACTTTTCTTGTCATTGTGTCACAATTTCTTTTAGCAATTAATTAAATATATGTTTATATTTAGTTCCCCCAACTCCACAAAATGTAATGTTGGCTCAGTCAAATAATGATAATAATACCGAACTTGATGTCACTTGGGAAATTATTGAAGATGAGTTTGTTGTAACTTCGTATGAAATAGTGGCCACTGCACAAAGTGGTTCTAATGAAGTTCATAATTTTCCTTATCAACCAATAGAAAGTACTTCACCTGAATCATATACCTTAACTGGGCTTACACCTGGTGAAACTTACACAGCTACTGTTCAGTCAGTTTCTAAGTTTGATAATTCCTTAAAAAGTGAAAGTGTTGTTTCTAATGATTCAACGGAACAGATAACAGGTTTAAAATTTATTTTTCTTTGTTCTTTAATGCGGCAAAAAACTGGAATATTCACTGAAATGTGTTTTGGTTTGCCGCTATATTTGTTTTACAGAGATTTAGTAGTCTTTGGATGTAGACTGAAAATGTCTTTCAATTATTTTTAAGTTATTACTTTGTGTTATTCAATAAACATACTTTTTTGATCGCAAATAAATTTTTTTTATAAAAAAAATAATAACAGGGAATCTGCAAAATGGTTTTTGTTATTAAGAATTTTCGCAATTCAATTAAAGCGGTAGAAAAATAGTTTATTATTTAATTTAATATTAGAAAGAAAATTTGTACAGTGTTATGATTATTATTCATAGAAGAAAAAAAAGATTCCAAAATAGATATTTAGTTTTTATTAGAATAATTAATTATGGAGAGTAATTCTCTTAAAAAGGGAAATATTTGGTGTATAATTTTTGTTAGATATTATTATTTTAATTTAGATAATATTATTTTTTTAAATGCATGATTTTAAACTTTTTTTAAAGCAATAAATTAATTTTTGTTCTTGCTTGAGATATAATTCAGAAAAATTATTTCCTTAAAATCTTAAACAAGTTTATTTTTTCACTTAGATCCTGATGCTCCTATGAATTTAATGGTTGTACCAGATGTAAGTTCTATTAGGCTTACTTGGGATGCACCAATGTCAGGCGTCTTTTCTGGATATGAAATTGAAGTAAATCCTACTGATAGAGGAATAACTTCGCCCATTTCAGTATCGAGCAATGAATTAACACACATTATCGAAAGTCAAGAAAACAATCTTGAGTATACTTTTTTTATAACTGCGGTCTCTGGTGAAGCAGGCGCAGCTCAAACAAGATCTGAGCCATCTAATATTGTAACCATTACAACATGTAAGTTTTTACCCATTAGTATTAAGACCAACCAATTATAATGTATATAATAAAATGACATTTTGTTTTCAGTTCCAGGCACGCCTACTAATATCTCAATTACTCATGGTATGGACAACACTACAGAAGTAAGTTATTTTATTTATTAATAATAAATTTAGTTTACATTTTGTAATTTCATTATGAAATATTTTACAACTTAACTACTCAAAACCAGTTTTTAACTGCTTTTAGCCTAAGTTGTGCCTTACTGTGTATATAATTAATGCCACCTACTAGTATCATGTTTTATTTGAAATTTTAAAAAGGAACATGGTGTATTTAAATAAACCTTTTTTTAAACTTTAAGGCCGTGGTTGTGTTTACTCTTCCACAAAATGGTGCTGACTCTTATGTGGTTATGTTTAACGATGACCAACTAATGCCAATAAGGAATTCATCAGAAGATTCCCCAATTTATGTTGATAGTTTATCTCCTGGTGTAACATATGGTGTTACGGTATACTCATCATCAACTGGTGTTGGTGACAGTGAAATTTCAAGTTCTATGAATTTTACTTTAGGTAAAATTTAAAAATTTTTACTTATATATGTTTAATAACTTTTAGTAAATATATATAGCTCCAATTAAAGGGTCTTAAAAAACAAAAAACTGCTGTATGTCATAGACAAAAATATTGCGAGCATTTATTAGTTGTAAGTGGCCACCACATTACAGCAATTAACTAGTTTTTATAACATTTTAGTTGATATTTAAGTAATTTATATGTCACGTTTATATAATTTTGTATAACATATAAAAAATCTTTTAGTGTAAATTAATTTTAATGAAATTTAATTTAGCTCCAATGCCGGTCACTTCTTTAGAAATAATGAGTTTTGAGTTTGAATCAATTGTTGTTACCTGGATCTTATCGAATTCATCATCTGACAGACAGGTACATTGCTGTTTGCTAAATTATCTAACTTATAGTGTACTGTTTTATAATGTCTAAAAAACAATTCCTTTTTTATTACAAATAGTAATGCAAATTAATTTGTTTTTTGGTGTTAGTTCTTTTAAACTTTATTTGTTATAAAAACTTGTTTTAATTCAGCAGTACATTTATTTAAATCAAAAGTTTACTTTTTTGCATATAAAAAAAACTAAGTCTATTTTTTATTTTACGTAGTTTCGTTTATTAAACTATAAATTTGTTAATGTGATGTTTAGATTTTAAGATATAGCGTTGCTTCTAAAAATGAGTTTATATATGTTAACTTAACAAACGATGAAACAAGTTATAACATATCTGGATTGGTGTCTGGTGAAAATTATATTATCCAAGTTATTGCTGTAACTGTTAATGTAGAAAGTGAAGCTGCAACTGTTAAACAAAGAACAGGTTTTTATATTTTTTAATAGCTAAGGAGCATTTATACTACTATACATAGGTTACAGAAATGCAAGCAGATTTATATGTTAAAAATGCACCATTTTGTTTCAAAATATTTTTATTAAACCAATGGCACCAAAAAAATATTAAATGAACACAATTCTCTTATTTGTTAAAAAGAATGCTCTAATGATCTGGTACTTATATGTGTGCTGTCCAATTTTTTTAGGCATTTGCACCCAAATTTTTTTTTTAAGTGTATACCTTCAAATCTAAAATATCGAATACATTTCTAACAAAGTAATAAAAATATCAAAAAAAAATAAAATATCCTTGTAAACTGCAAAACTCAATTTTTTATTGTTGATTATAAAAAAATTTTTTTTCTTAAATGTTTAGCAACTCTTGGTCCGACTAATCTTACGGTAGAATCACAAACGATTAATAGTATCAGTGTGACGTGGACTCCGCCACCGGGAGCACAATTTGAATTCTACTACTTGAATTATTCAATTGTAGACATGTTTATGATGACCAATAATTTCTCATCTAGGTATAATGTGATAAGAAATTTATAAACTGTGTCAAATTTTTTTTTAAATATGTGATAAGAAATTTATAAGACATTAAAAACTTATCGTTATGTATTTGAGTTTTAATTTAACTGCTCATTAATTGACACTGGTTTTGACCTTCCTTTTTTAACCTTAACAGTTTTATGTTGCAAGATTTTAATTAGGTGTACCTAAACTGACTTGAAATTTTTGGTTACTTTTTGGAAATCTATTTAAAATCATATATTTTTGCAGAAATTTCAGTTCCAACGCAACAAGTTACAATATTACAGATCTTGTACCAGGGACCCTATACCAGGTCTACTTGCAAACTGTTTCAGGGGACTCAGTTTCAGAAGTTTCAGATGCGTCTAGTGAACAGTTTTCAACAAGTAAGTTTGTTTGCATTTTATTTCCAATTACACATTAGGTCAAGGTATATACACATCTAATATGGTTGTGGTCTTATCTTGTTATTTTCTTCTGCAAAACTTTTTCATTGTCTGTTTATGTTTTTCTGTCATTTGTTTTTATATATATCAGTGTTAGTAACTGTTTTTATTAGCGAAATTTTGTGTTTATTTATTTTGTCGTTGGGCTATTTGGCCTGTCGTGTATCAAAAAATTTGTCTAGGACCTGTGGATGCAAAGTTTAATATTTCCTCTGTCACAAGTGACTCAGTCGAGTTGCTTTTACTCGAGCCTTTGAATGGCTCTGTCGGTGCTTATCATATATTTCTTACCACCTACCTGTCGGAAAAAAGTTTTTATCTAAACACAACATCAGGAAATATAACGAATGTGGGTTTAAATAAATCATTTCTGTTCACAATATCCAACCTTACTGCTGGGCAGAAGTACTTTGTTACCATAACAACACAATATTTTAATGTTTTTGGAATTGGAAATACAACATTGTCTTTTACCACAGGTAATTTTTTTAAAAAAATGGAAATTCACATGTTTTTTTAAATTCCAACAAAAAAAATTGCCAAACAAAATTTTTGAGCATATAACAATAGATCAAAAAAAACTTTGTTGAATAAGCAGTTATGCAAAAATTGGACTGATTTTTCAAAAACTAAGTTTAGAAATTGTATGAAACTTTGCCTATTTAAAGAATTTAATTATTGTTAAAGCGAAATTAATCATTGTTAATTGTCAATACAGTGCCTAATCCTGTTCGAAACCTAACTGTTAGTTTTGTTGGAACATACAATATACAAATACAATGGGACTTTCCTATATCAGGATATTGGGATACATTTCAAGTAGATTATTTTAATGGAATTAACCAAATCTTAACTGTAAATGCTAACATATCAAAAGTTGCAATCTCAAATTTAAAACCAGGCTCCATTTACATGGTTAATTTTACTACCAAACGGGAAAATGTATTAAGTGCTGTTAGATCTATCGATGTCAACACACGTGAGTTTAGATTAATTTTATAATCTAAATATGACGATTTTTTAATAAATTTAACCAGTTTAATTTGCTAAATATTAATTACAAAAAACAGCTATTTAAATGTACAAAATGTACAAAAAAAAATTGAACGCATGTTTAAAAAAGTAACTTCAACCATTTTTGTTTTAAAGGTCCTTTAGTTGCAGACTGCAGTCTTACAGGCATAGGCAATCAAGATTTTAACATTGCTATCACTCCACCCATTGATGGGCTTGTAAAATCTTATCAAATAATTTGGCAGTCAATACACACTAACCAGCCATATTCAACAATAGTTGATGCCAAAAATGAAACCACAAATTTCAGTTTTAACAATCTAACTTCTGGTGCTTTGTATCAAGTTTTTGTTTTGGCAATGTCTTCAAATTCCATTGCCTTTGAAAATTGCACGTTTATTAATAGAACAGGTTAGCCCTAAAAGGTTTAAAAACATTTTTTGTTGATTTAACTTATGTAATTTTAAAAAGACAGTTGTTTTGACCTCAGTTTAAAACTATTACCAATTAAATTTTAAAATTTTAGTTCCCTATCCTGTTAACAATCTTTTTATTGATGAAACATTTTCAACAACTGAATCACTTACCTTGACATGGGATCCACCAAGTAACACCATTGTGGACACTTTTTTGATTTCTTATGAAAGCAATGCTAGTTTAGTGTTTTTTGAAACTAATTCTAGCACCCAAACAACAACACTATACGATTTAGTTCCAGGTGGACTGTATAATGTTTCTGTGGTGTCAGTTAGCGGTAATGCTAAAAGTTTGCCAAAATATGTTTCTCAGCATACAGGTATTTATATGTTTTAAACATTAAAAAATATATATTTAAAAAAACTGTAAAAACTACTTGAAACATGATTTTTTGCAATGTTGTTATTTAATCATTGTTAATTATCAATACAGAGCCTAATCCTGTTCGAAACCTAACTGTAAGTTATGTTGGAACATACAATATACAAATACAATGGGACTTTCCTATATCAGGATATTGGGATACATTTCAAGTAGATTATTTTAATGGAATTAACCAAATCTTAACTGTAAATGCTAACATATCAAAAGTTGCAATCTCAAATTTAAAACCAGGCTCCATTTACATGGTTAATTTTACTACCAAACGGGAAAATGTATTAAGTGCTGTTAGATCTATCGATGTCAACACACGTGAGTTTAGATTAATTTTATAATCTAAATATGACGATTTTTTAATAAATTTAACCAGTTTAATTTGCTAAATATTAATTACAAAAAACAGCTATTTAAATGTACAAAATGTACAAAAAAAAATTGAACGCATGTTTAAAAAAGTAACTTCAACCATTTTTGTTTTAAAGGTCCTTTAGTTGCAGACTGCAGTCTTACAGGCATAGGCAATCAAGATTTTAACATTGCTATCACTCCACCCATTGATGGGCTTGTAAAATCTTATCAAATAATTTGGCAGTCAATACACACTAACCAGTCATATTCAACAATAGTTGATGCCAAAAATGAAACCACAAATTTCAGTCTTAACAATCTAACTTCTGGTGCTTTGTATCAAGTTTTTGTTTTGGCAATATCTTCAGGTTCCATTGCCTTTGAAAATTGCACATTCAATAATAGAACAGGTTAGTTCCAAATAAAAAAATAGATATTTTTTAAAAATTTGTAATATTTAATTTTAACAGGACATTTAATCAATTATTTACTGTTAAATTAGCTAGCCTGTTCAAGGGATTAAGATTAAACATTATTTAAATGGCAATGTTTGTTATTGTTTTGTCAGATCTACCCTTTTTAACTGTTTGTTATTGTTTTCACAAATCTATTCTGAATCATCTGTCATATTACATATTATTACTAGGTTGCCATTTCTTAAAAAAAATATAAATTCCAATATACTTTGTTTACACACGCAACTGGAAGATAATGGTTAAGATTCTGTTTTTAATTTTGTTATAGAATAAATAAGGCAACAATTTAGGCAAACATATTATAAAAATTTTATATTTGCTTAACTGTAAAACGAAAGTAGCTGAAATTGTATTTACTCTATGGCCAAAAGACATTGTTCTTGACGTCAGTCGACTATATTAACACTTATTGTTAAAATTTCAGTTCCCTATCCTGTTAACAATCTTTTAATTGATGAAACGCTATCCACAACTGACTCACTTACCTTAACATGGGATCCACCAAGTAACACCATTGTGGACACTTTTTTGATTTCTTATGAAAGCAATGCTAGTTTAGTGTTTTTTGAAACTAATTCTAGCACCCAAACAACAACACTATACGATTTAGTTCCAGGTGGACTGTATAATATTTCTGTGGTGTCAGTTAGCGGTAATGCTAAAAGTTTGCCAAAATATGTTTCTCAGCATACAGGTATTTATATGTTTTAAACATTAAAAAATATATATTTAAAAAAACTGTAAAAACTACTTGAAACATGATTTTTTGCAATGTTGTAATTTAATCATTGTTAATTATCAATACAGAGCCTAATCCTGTTCGAAACCTAACTGTAAGTTATGTTGGAACATACAATATACAAATACAATGGGACTTTCCTATATCAGGATGTTGGGATACATTTCAAGTAGCTTATTTTAATGAAAGTAACCAGATCTTAACTGTAAATGCTGACATATCAAAAGTTACAATCTCAAATTTAAAACCAGGCTCCAATTACATGGTTAATTTTACAGTTTTAATAAAAAACGTATCAAGTGCTGTTAGATCTGTTAATAGCAACACACGTAAGTTTAAATTAATTTTGTAATTTGATAGTAAGTAGTCATTACTTGATTTGTTGATGACATTCAAATTAAGGAATTTGACTGCTACGTATTTTAGTTTCTTGTTTTTTATTTGTTATAAAGGTTGCTAGAGAAGTAAAAATTATAAATGTTATAAAAATGCAAAAAAAACTAAACCCGAACAAGTGTAAAAAAAAATAATTTTAATTGTATTTTTTAAAGGTCCTTTAGTTGCAGACTGCAGTCTTACAGGCATAGGCAATCAAGATTTTAACATTGCTATTACTCCACCTATTAATGGGCTTGTGCAATCTTATCGAATATTTTGGCAGTCAATACACACTAACCAGCCATATTCAACAATAGTTGATGCCAAAAATGAAACCACAAATTTCAGTTTTAACAATCTAACTTCTGGTGCTTTGTATCAAGTTTTTGTTTTGGCAATGTCTTCAAATTCCATTGCCTTTGAAAATTGCACGTTTATTAATAGAACAGGTTAGCCCTAAAAGGTTTAAAAACATTTTTTGTTGATTTAACTTATGTAATTTTAAAAAGACAGTTGTTTTGACCTCAGTTTAAAACTATTACCAATTAAATTTTAAAATTTTAGTTCCCTATCCTGTTAACAATCTTTTTATTGATGAAACATTTTCAACAACTGAATCACTTACCTTGACATGGGATCCACCAAGTAACACCATTGTGGACACTTTTTTGATTTCTTATGAAAGCAATGCTAGTTTAGTGTTTTTTGAAACTAATTCTAGCACCCAAACAACAACACTATACGATTTAGTTCCAGGTGGACTGTATAATATTTCTGTGGTGTCAGTTAGCGGTAATGCTAAAAGTTTGCCAAAATATGTTTCTCAGCATACAGGTATTTATATGTTTTAAACATTAAAAAATATATATTTAAAAAAACTGTAAAAACTACTTGAAACATGATTTTTTGCAATGTTGTAATTTAATCATTGTTAATTATCAATACAGAGCCTAATCCTGTTCGAAACCTAACTGTAAGTTATGTTGGAACATACAATATACAAATACAATGGGACTTTCCTATATCAGGATGTTGGGATACATTTCAAGTAGCTTATTTTAATGAAAGTAACCAGATCTTAACTGTAAATGCTGACATATCAAAAGTTACAATCTCAAATTTAAAACCAGGCTCCAATTACATGGTTAATTTTACAGTTTTAATAAAAAACGTATCAAGTGCTGTTAGATCTGTTAATAGCAACACACGTAAGTTTAAATTAATTTTGTAATTTGATAGTAAGTAGTCATTACTTGATTTGTTGATGACATTCAAATTAAGGAATTTGACTGCTACGTATTTTAGTTTCTTGTTTTTTATTTGTTATAAAGGTTGCTAGAGAAGTAAAAATTATAAATGTTATAAAAATGCAAAAAAAACTAAACCCGAACAAGTGTAAAAAAAATAATTTTAATTGTATTTTTTAAAGGTCCTTTAGTTGCAGACTGCAGTCTTACAGGCATAGGCAATCAAGATTTTAACATTGCTATTACTCCACCTATTAATGGGCTTGTGCAATCTTATCGAATATTTTGGCAGTCAATACACACTAACCAGCCATATTCAACAATAGTTGATGCCAAAAATGAAACCACAAATTTCAGTTTTAACAATCTAACTTCTGGTGCTTTGTATCAAGTTTTTGTTTTGGCAATGTCTTCAAATTCCATTGCCTTTGAAAATTGCACGTTTATTAATAGAACAGGTTAGCCCTAAGAGGTTTAAAAACATTTTTTGTTGATTTAACTTATGTAATTTTAAAAAGACAGTTGTTTTGACCTCAGTTTAAAACTATTACCAATTAAATTTTAAAATTTTAGTTCCCTATCCTGTTAACAATCTTTTTATTGATGAAACATTTTCAACAACTGAATCACTTACCTTGACATGGGATCCACCAAGTAACACCATTGTGGACACTTTTTTGATTTCTTATGAAAGCAATGCTAGTTTAGTGTTTTTTGAAACTAATTCTAGCACCCAAACAACAACACTATACGATTTAGTTCCAGGTGGACTGTATAATATTTCTGTGGTGTCAGTTAGCGGTAATGCTAAAAGTTTGCCAAAATATGTTTCTCAGCATACAGGTATTTATATGTTTTAAACATTAAAAAATATATATTTAAAAAAACTGTAAAAACTACTTGAAACATGATTTTTTGCAATGTTGTAATTTAATCATTGTTAATTATCAATACAGAGCCTAATCCTGTTCGAAACCTAACTGTAAGTTATGTTGGAACATACAATATACAAATACAATGGGACTTTCCTATATCAGGATGTTGGGATACATTTCAAGTAGCTTATTTTAATGAAAGTAACCAGATCTTAACTGTAAATGCTGACATATCAAAAGTTACAATCTCAAATTTAAAACCAGGCTCCAATTACATGGTTAATTTTACAGTTTTAATAAAAAACGTATCAAGTGCTGTTAGATCTGTTAATAGCAACACACGTAAGTTTAAATTAATTTTGTAATTTGATAGTAAGTAGTCATTACTTGATTTGTTGATGACATTCAAATTAAGGAATTTGACTGCTACGTATTTTAGTTTCTTGTTTTTTATTTGTTATAAAGGTTGCTAGAGAAGTAAAAATTATAAATGTTATAAAAATGCAAAAAAAACTAAACCCGAACAAGTGTAAAAAAAAATAATTTTAATTGTATTTTTTAAAGGTCCTTTAGTTGCAGACTGCAGTCTTACAGGCATAGGCAATCAAGATTTTAACATTGCTATTACTCCACCTATTAATGGGCTTGTGCAATCTTATCGAATATTTTGGCAGTCAATACACACTAACCAGCCATATTCAACAATAGTTGATGCCAAAAATGAAACCACAAATTTCAGTTTTAACAATCTAACTTCTGGTGCTTTGTATCAAGTTTTTGTTTTGGCAATGTCTTCAAATTCCATTGCCTTTGAAAATTGCACGTTTATTAATAGAACAGGTTAGCCCTAAAAGGTTTAAAAACATTTTTTGTTGATTTAACTTATGTAATTTTAAAAAGACAGTTGTTTTGACCTCAGTTTAAAACTATTACCAATTAAATTTTAAAATTTTAGTTCCCTATCCTGTTAACAATCTTTTTATTGATGAAACATTTTCAACAACTGAATCACTTACCTTGACATGGGATCCACCAAGTAACACCATTGTGGACACTTTTTTGATTTCTTATGAAAGCAATGCTAGTTTAGTGTTTTTTGAAACTAATTCTAGCACCCAAACAACAACACTATACGATTTAGTTCCAGGTGGACTGTATAATATTTCTGTGGTGTCAGTTAGCGGTAATGCTAAAAGTTTGCCAAAATATGTTTCTCAGCATACAGGTATTTATATGTTTTAAACATTAAAAAATATATATTTAAAAAAACTGTAAAAACTACTTGAAACATGATTTTTTGCAATGTTGTAATTTAATCATTGTTAATTATCAATACAGAGCCTAATCCTGTTCGAAACCTAACTGTAAGTTATGTTGGAACATACAATATACAAATACAATGGGACTTTCCTATATCAGGATGTTGGGATACATTTCAAGTAGCTTATTTTAATGAAAGTAACCAGATCTTAACTGTAAATGCTGACATATCAAAAGTTACAATCTCAAATTTAAAACCAGGCTCCAATTACATGGTTAATTTTACAGTTTTAATAAAAAACGTATCAAGTGCTGTTAGATCTGTTAATAGCAACACACGTAAGTTTAAATTAATTTTGTAATTTGATAGTAAGTAGTCATTACTTGATTTGTTGATGACATTCAAATTAAGGAATTTGACTGCTACGTATTTTAGTTTCTTGTTTTTTATTTGTTATAAAAGTTGCTAGAGAAGGGAAAAATTATAAATGTTATAAAAATGCAAAAAAAAACTAAAACCGAACAAGTGTAAAAAAAAATAATTTTAATTGTATTTTTTAAAGGTCCTTTAGTTGCAGACTGCAGTCTTACAGGCATAGGCAATCAAGATTTTAACATCGCTATTACTCCACCCATTAATGGGCTTGTGCAATCTTATCGAATATTTTGGCAGTCAATACACACTAACCAGCCATATTCAACAATAGTTGATGCCAAAAATGAAACCACAAATTTCAGTTTTAACAATCTAACTTCTGGTGCTTTGTATCAAGTTTTTGTTTTGGCAATGTCTTCAAATTCCATTGCCTTTGAAAATTGCACGTTTATTAATAGAACAGGTTAGCCCTAAAAGTTTTAAAAACATTTTTTTGTTTAATTAAGCTATGTAATTTTAAAAAGACAGTTGTTTTGACATCAGTTCAAAAACATTACCAATTAAATTTTAAAAATTCAGTTCCCTATCCTGTTAACAATCTTTTTATTGATGAAACATTTTCAACAACTGAATCACTTACCTTAACATGGGATCCACCAAGTAACACCACTGTGGACAGTTTTTTAATTTCTTATAAAAGCAATGCTAGTTTAGTGTTATTCGACCGATATTCTAGCACCCAAACGACAACACTTCATGGATTGGTTCCAGGTGGACTGTATAATATTTCTATGGTATCAGTTAGCGGTAATGCTGAAAGTTTGCCAAAATATGTTTCTGACTACACAGGTATTTATATAATAAAACAATAAAAAACTACCTTTTTATAAACAAAGGAAATTTTGTTAAGAAGTATTCTTTTGCAGAATCGGAGGCCCCTGATAGCGTTATAGTTACGACCAACTTAGAAAATAATGTGACGATATTAATTGTCTACAACGGCATAGGAAAAATAGAGCAGTATGTATTAACATTTACTGCAACCCAACAAAGCAATACAACGGGCCTGTTAAATTTCAATATGACAGTTCCTTTTAAAAACAATACCACTGCAATCACTATAACAACATTGAAGCCCGGAACAGGATACAGATTTCAAGTGAAGTCTATATCAGGAAGCTTAAGAGGTTTGACGTCAGAGAATTTCACTATCCACACAGGTATGTGTCTATTTTTGTTTTTATAACCCAAACTTTAATAGGACAACACTGCATTGTTGTTAGGTGTAACTGCGTTAATGTTTTTATTTCAAGTACTAGTAAACACGAATTATATTGCTAACAGTTTAATAGATTACTATTACGTTGAACTAAAACAATTTTCGTATTAACTCCACTTATACTTAAAAGCACCTGTAAATATTTATTTTGAACACTTATTCACGTCATGCTTGAAAAGCATTGCATCAATGTTGGTTAAGGTTAAAAATAACACAAAGTAAATTTTATTGAAAATTCCTTTCGAGTTTAAGGCGCACCATTAGTACAGTATT
Organism: Corella eumyota; assembly: GCF_963082875.1. NCBI lineage: Eukaryota > Metazoa > Chordata > Ascidiacea > Phlebobranchia > Corellidae > Corella > Corella eumyota. The sequence goes on from NC_137490.1 coordinate 7,964,127, forward strand.
GAATTATTACTTCATTTAAACAGATTAATTTTTTTAGTTGGTTATTTTTATTTTAATATTAATTTAATTTTTTTTACTTCCTTGTGTGACTGTTATAGAACTGATTAAAATATGAGTCAATAGTCTGTATCTACTTCCTTGTATAAAATAACAGTAACCCACTTTTTCATTGTTATAGGGCAAATAAAGGTAATGTCTACTTTTAAATATATTCATACTCAAATATTCTGTCTCACGATCCTTGCTTACATATAATAGATTTTAAAATAAAGTTTTTAGTGGTTAATATTTAATTTTAGTTATTTTTAAATTATTAGAATAAAATGGTGCATTAGACTAAAAGCAAATATAATATTTAATTTAAAAAAATTTTCTACATGGCAGCTTTACCTCAGTTACAAATTTTTTTAACAATTTTTAGGTAACCAGGTTTAACTATTAAATAATTTTTTATTATTTTTATTTTTTTAGATTTTTTATCAAGCATTCACCAACTAACAAACACTGTTTCTGTCAAACATTTTATTCACGTTTACATGTTGCATTCCTGCAAATCCTAATATATATGTTAAATTTATAAATGTCTTTTTAAACAAAAGATAAAAATGTTTAATTCAAGCACTAAAAATATTAGTAGTTTTTATCTATTTTATAGTTACCTGCATGTTAAAGATTTTAAAAACTGGTTAAAATTTTTTTAAATACTTTTAACTGTTTTTCTGGTTAATTTGTGTGTGTGTTTTTAAGTTCTAAAATCCGGGATATATATTTTTATGGTACGTGTATATGTGCTAAAATTATAGTAAATTTACATTTCATCGTCAGTTAGCATGTCACCTTAACAGCATTTTATAACACGTATAAACCCTTATTTGTTACCTGAATAGCTCCTCTTTCGGTTGTTGGACTTGAAGTTACCACTGTTAATACAACAACCTTACAAGCAATGTGGAATGAACCTGCTGAAGGAAATTTTCATCTTTTTCAAGTTCAAACAGTTGATAGTTCTGATTTTATTAAAACCTTTAATGTTTCACATGAAACTCTAAATACAGAAATAACAGGCTTAATCCCCGGTACCCTTTACGATGTGTCAGTAACAGTTATATATTTTGGGGTGGCAAGTGAGAGTCAATCTAAAACCGACAATCCTACTGGTAAGTAAATTTAAAAAATAAATTAATGCAGTGTCTTAAATTTTATCCAAGTTATTCAAGTAATAGTTTGATCTTAAGAAATTTGTTATTATAAAATTGCATTTTTTGTAAAATTAGTTAAAAAAGGTAAGTTTTTCGCTATTGCAAAAACTTGAGGACAACCATTTTGTTTATGAGTATATTTATTTTTTTAATGTTTAGTACCTGATCCACCCACATTTATTACCACTGCCGATATGTTTAACGACACAAATGTATCTTTCGAATGGGAACAACCACTGTTGGGCATGGTTGATGAATATAACATTGAAATTTTCAAAATAAGTACAACATCTACATTGGTTTTTAGCAAAACCATGTCAACAACAAACCTTACATACAATCTTGAATTTGGAAACAAATATTTGTTGAATATTGTTTCAGTGTTTCGGAATCTTTTTAGCATTGCCTTAAGCCAGGAATTTAGAATACGTAACGTCAATTGTTTAAATTTTCCACAGTTTTAATTTGATTTGGTTTGCATGGCCATCAAGCTTCAGAAAAAATCCATTTCACTTGTTTTTTACAATTATTTTAATTTATTGTTGTTGTTGTTGTGGATCGATCATATTATGCTTACATTTTGGCATCACATCACTTAATTTATTTTAAGTTTTTAATTTTTCACATCGAAACACAATCATTGCTTTAATTTTGCATTTTTACAGCATTTGCTGTTGTATACAAGGTTAATGTACTTACAAGGTTAAACAAATTCATTTTCATGGAGAAAAATTGTTAATGATTAATTTACCTATAATTTAGTTTAGTTTAATATTATAAAAAATACCTCAGATTTTGTATAGTCAATTTTTAATTTTATTCACTCCTTATTTTGCTTTTCATCTTTTTCTTTTGTACTTTATTTAATTGTTAAGCTTCACTATTCAATGAATAACGTCAATTACTTTACTATTCAATGAATGATGTCAATTAAAATAATTTTTTAAATCACAGTTAATAATATCACTTTATTTTTAAATACATTTTAATTTAGAATTCATGTTTATAAATATTTAATTTACTTTTATCGCTATTTGATTTTTAAATTTTTTGTATTTAGAGCCTGATGCAATTAGCAATATAACAATAACACAAGATGCTGGTAATCCTACAACTCTACTTTTTGTCAACTGGACAAGCCCAACTGGTGATTTTAACAATATTAATGTAAGTTAATTTTTTTCAAATTAAAGCATATGTGTTTAATATAATTGTATTTAAAGTTTTACTACCAATTCATGTGAGCTACTTTGATCCTATTTGTGTTAGCTACATTAACAATATTTATCGTTAGCTACATTGATAATATCTCGGAAATATTTGAATTTTGGGTGTGTTAATTTTTACATTTTTAAGTTTCTGTTAAGCTACTTGTATGCCTAGTTAAAAGTTTTTTTAAAGGCTGGTGAACAATTTTTGCTTAACTATGTGACTGTTTTAAATTCATAAATTGTTTTTGTCAAACATGATATTAAACATTGTTTAATGTATTTTTAGGTTCAGTATGGTACCAGTGATATGATGACCCCTGAAAGTAGAAACACCACATCTCCAATCACAATAACTGTTGAACCTGGCACCAATTACACTGTGATTGTGACTGTAGAAAGTTTTGGTTTAGAGAGTGAACAGATCATGGGCATGATGAATTCCAGTAAGTGGTCTACTAAGCCTTACAGTAAATTGTTATTTAAATATGTTAGAGCTTAATAAACATAATGTATATAAATATGCATGTCATATTTTTAAGCCCTTAAAATAAAAAAATCCCTCGTTTGTGATGCATAATAATGTTTATTAATAAGCAAATATTTGTTGCTGCCATATTGTGACAAATATTTTAATAGTAACTGGCGATTCTTTAGTAACGAAATTACACTCACTGTGGTACACAAACCTACAATTTTTTTTTCAACAGAATTTAAATTATTCTTCAAATTAGAACCTCATATAAATTGCCATACCAAAAAAAAGATGTTTAGTATCGGAAATACGCCAATAAATAAGATAAAGTTGGTTAATACTTAATCCCAATTTGTTCGATTTTATAAAACAGCACTTGAATTAAAAATGTGTGAATAATTGATTTTAAATAAAACAACAAAAAAAATATCCAATTTTTTTAGTTAGGATTTTAAACACCAACTAAAAAATATTCATATATTGGTAAGATAACATAAAAAAACCTGTTAACATAATAACGCTATAAGTAACAGAATGACACTGTTGAATTTTGACATGTAACTTTTGTCTTAAATTTACTCAATTTCAGGTAAAATAAAAAAAAAACAGTTTTAGGTACTGTTGAAATGTTAAATAAACCTAACCCAAACAAAATCCTTTTTTTTTAAATTTTTATTAATTTTAATCTACTTTCCCATTGAGAATTGCCCAGGTAACAATAGAACCCATGGGGCGGGCAATCAACTAGATGTTATAATTTAAACTTAAAATAGGTAATTTACATAACTCATTGTTATACTTAAATTTAATGAGAATTTTTAAATGTTGCTTACATGTTTTGTTTAGCTTTGTAAAACTTAGCTTTAAGTATAATGTTTATTTTAAAAAATATGCTACATTTAAAAAAACGGGGAATTCTGTTTTAAGTTATGTAAATATTATTTAAAAGAAAAGTCCCGCATTAAGCAGAAAAGGGAGGATTAATAATCCGGTGTTTATTTTTTTAGAAAGTTTTTATCTAAATTTGGTACTTTAAGAAAATAACTTTAAATACAACCCAAATTAAGAAAGAATTGCGGTAATCGTTAAAAGGAAATAAAAAACAATACTTTTAGCAGTGCCAAATTTACAGTTTTTTGTAAACCAATAATATAATGTGATAAATTGTTTTAATTTAAACTGATCTTGCACTTTATTTTACTAATAGATAATTTTAAGTAAATTCCATTTCCTTGTCATGCTATATAGAGTTTAAGTATTGTAATACCAATATTGAAAAAAAAAATTAAAAAAGTTTATTCAATTTAAACTCTTAACCCTGATGTAATTTTTAAACTCTTTACTGTTTTTTAGAACCAGCGGAAGTAAGTTACAGCATCTTCAATCAAACTAATTCCTTTGATTTAAATTGGCCACGGCCTGATGGAATCGTTCAGACTTATCTCATTAACTACATGGAGTTAAACTATGACCTCGCTCAACCACAGGTAGGTTAAAAAAGCTTAAATTAATTAAAAAATTTATATATAAAAATATATATAAAATTAGTTATTTTTAATAGCGGTTAACAGTTATGTAATCTGAAAAAAAACTGTTATTATTTGATATTTATAACTAATTTATTCAATATTAATACTTTAAAATAAAAATGTGTATTTATTAGATCAATAGACCCCTATCTTTTCTGTACTTACCCCTATTTTAACTAGCTTAGGAGAGATAAACATATTAAAATCAATAAAGTTGCAATACATGCAACTGTTTTAACTTGATTTAATTTTCTGAAGAGTTTGTCAGTTGAAAGCACAGCATCAGATCCAGTTTCAGTTACAGTGCCAGACTTAAAACCTTTTACGAGTTACTCACTTGAAGTCTTGTCCCAAATAACCAACACGATGGGGCAAATAGAAAACAGCACGTTTACGATAAAACAGTCAAGAACGCTATCTTTGCGTGAGTATATACTTTGTTTAAAATAATTTAACCACCTTAATGTAAAATATTTACTGCGTCAGTATAACTTTTTATTGTCTTTCTGTTTTTATTTAGTTTATTGTACTAGGTTTACTTTTTAATTTAAGTAGTTTATTTTAGAAAAGATTTGATAAATCATATTCGAATTTCTGTAAAACTCAAGATTAAAAATATGAAAAATTTAAAAATTAATTTTAGACTACATTTGGCAGATCTGTTTGTTTAACTATACAAAAAAAATTTTGTTAATTTTAAACAACTTATTATTATTTTTAGCTCCAGATGCTCCCAATTCAAGTGTGTCAATTGCCCCTAGTACAGTATCTCAGTCTTCAATTATATTCACATTACCGGCAAATACTTTTACTAATATGAATGGACCCATTGAGTTTTATGGAGTTTATATTGTTATGAATTCTCTAATTTCTGGTAAAATTTTGCAATATTATATTTTGTTTTAAAAAAAATATATATATAAATTTTTAAATTATACAATATTACTATTTCTAATTTTTTTTCTGGTTTTTTATTTTCTAGTTTTTTTTTTTTTTTCTAGTTTTTTTCACATTTTTAAATAAAATTAGTTTTAAAGTTTAAAAAAATATTTAATGTTTTACTTAGTATAATTTTACTTTGAACTAAATGTAGCTTACCGAATCATTTAGTATTTTTTGTGTTTGATTAATTTTTATGCTTACCTAAAAGTTTTTATGTTTTGCTTTTAGATGGTATGACCATTCCTAACCTAAACCAAGTTCTTAATTGCGAACAGTGTAATGCTGGAACAACTTGTGAATGTGTCGCGGTTTGGACAAATGGCCTAGGGGTTCCAAACTCTGAGAATAATAGAAGGCGTAGAAGTTTTAACAACGCCACTGGAAATGAGGAGATCAGAGTATGTAAAAATATCTGTTTAATTTATTCAAATTTTTTTTTTATATATTTTGATTTTTAAAACGAGTTTTATTATAAATTTTTGGTTACCAATAATGGTAACAAAATTAAAAAAATAATTTAGTTTACAATTGGTGATGGCACAACAACTATGTCGCCAGAACAAGAGTCTTACATTAATGTAAAATTAATACCATCCACCAGTTATGCTATTGCTGTTGCTGCTAAATCCAGCAATAACGACTTAGTTTCAATTAACTGGTCCAGGCCTATAGTAACAGGTGAGTTCAAATTTTTTATTTTTATTTAAAATATAGGTACATGAAATATAAATATTTTTTATCATATGTTATAGTGTATGTGTATGTCTTTATAGATTGTTTTTAGTAACTATATGGTAAAGGGATTAGGGTGTAATTAGTATTTAGTGTAAGGTAACAATTATTTTTGTTGTAAATAATGACTGTTATAGCAATTATATTTAATATTAACTTAGTTAATTACAGATTATGATATTTCATTGCTTTGCCAATCATTAAAATTAGTCTGTTACTATTTTAAAATATTGCTGATGAAAATGTATTAGAAGGGATTTATTTAATATTTTATACATAACAAAAAATAAATTTTTGGCAAAACAATTATTTTGATATGTTGTAATTTGAAATTAACTAAAATAAAATTAAGATGTTGTAACTTGCATGTTAATGTTAACTTATCCTACTTATTTTTATTTTAACCAATTCTTTTTTTTTATGTAAATCTTTTTTTATGTAAATCTTCGGATCTGCTATAGCTGACATTGTAAGAAGTAAGCAATTTGAAACAGTTTTTTCTAAAAACAAATCCATTTTTTTCAATTCTAACTTTATTCTGTTATATTTTATTTTAAATTATAAAAACAAAGTAACTATTATTTCTGGACTTCATATAACAAACGATAAAAAATATTAATTGCATGAGTATATAGTGTAAATATTTTGATGGTAAAAGTTATATTTATTTGGTATTTGTTTATTTATAATACTTGCAATAGTAGTGCTTATATGTTAGTAATGGGTAATGGGTAGTACCTTTTTTTGAATAAACAAATATAACTTACCAAGTTATTAATTGTAATTTTTTTGCTGAGCAGGCCCTGATGTTGGTTTAATCGTTGGTCTTGTAATTGGAATATTGTTGTTGTTGGGTCTTATTGGATTTGGAGTTTGGTATTATCGCAGGCGAGCACAGAAAAAGGAAGAAGCGTAAGCAGAATAAAATTTTTTTAATTAATAATTAAGTAAGAAGTGAATTTTTTTAAATTCAACTAGTTTTATTGTTCAACAGAATAACAAACACCATACCTCTCAAGTAATTATTATTATAGTGCATTTTAAGTTTTTTTTCTCATTTTTTATTTTGCCACAATAGATTGTAACAAAAATCTATTATAACTAACTAAACAACAAATGATACTCACAAAACAACAAGCCCCTTATACCAACACAACATAGTGTTTACTGTGTGACAATCGCTTGTATGTAAATGTAAAGCAATAAATTTAAAACACAGAGAGTCGTTGCCCTTAAACGAAGCTCGAATTGATGGGTAAGAAAATTGAATGGGGTTTCAATTAAAGAAAAAAAACAATTTTTTTGGCCATGCTGCATGAGTAAAAATAAAAATATGTTAAAATACAATCTAGATAAACTCAATTAAATCACAATTTATAGAGTCATTTTTTTTATTATTCTAACTATTGTGATTTATTGTAGATGCAATTTGTTTTCGTTATGGTGACTTAATTTTAAGCATAATGCCCACTTTAGTGATTCTCAACCTTTTTATTTAAAGCACATTAAAATAGAATTTAAATTTTTTTTTACAGGAGCATAAAAATATTTTTTTTTATAAATCAGTGTTAAAACAAAAAAACGCAAAGTGTTTTGTTATGTTTGTAATGAAACCTCCCATTTTTGTTTATTTTATCATCTTTAAATATTTATCTTTACTGCAAAAATTAAGATTTTCTTGATAAATGCTATCAGAAATTTTCTGCCATTTTGTATTTTTTATGTTTATCATAAGCTCACAAGGTTGAGAATCTACACAAGTACAATGCACACATAATTACAGCTTGCTACTTACCAAATCCAATATTTTTTTGTTTATTTATTTTTGTTTTGCATGATACTAACCTTTTACTTTTATTTTTAACACGACACAGACGTCAGCAAATGAACACAGTTATTGCAAACCCAGGTGCATTTAATTTGGAGAAAAGGTATTCATATTTTTATTTATTTTTTAATTTTTTGTTTTATTATTTTGCATGAAGTTTCTTTGTATTTGATATTATATTAATATGACAAGTAAAATTCCCAATGTGTTTTAAAATTTGAATAAAAATGTGTAAATAAAATGCCAGTAACTTTTGGCAAAATTTAGATAAATTTGTTATAAATAACATTATTTAAATTTAAATTTTTTTAAAAAATCTTTACATTTTGTTTTTTTGTTTTGCAGGGAAAGAAAATCAAAGTAAGTATTTAAAAAATAACTTTGTTATATTTAACTTAAATTAAAGTTGTTAATGATATCTTCCTAACTAAATTTTTATTTATAACTACATTTGTTTTGAATTAAAAAGAGGCTTACCCAATGTTAAAATAGTAGATGTCCAAAAAAATTATTTTAAAAATATTTTCCTGAAATTTAAAAATTTAATTTGTTCTCCAAAGAACAACTCGTTGCATAACGTTAAAAGACTTCATCGTACAATTTAAAGACTTAGAGGACGATGAAACGTCAGAGTTTATTAGCGAGGAATACTTGGTTTGTGGTTCTGGCATGCCATGTGTTCCAATCTTTGCATTTTTTAGGACAGTGTCAAAAAATGTTGTCTGATTTTTGTACAAAAGATTATTCTTACTTGACAAGATTTTTTAGTTTTTTAGACAAAAATTTTATAGACATTTTTTGACATGGTCAGTTTTGCATTGATTTGCCCGATTTTGAAAGATTGCACATTGCCCCTTTTTTTTTGTTTCTGTTATGGTTGATTATTCTTTATTTTTTTGCAATGATTTTAAAAAATTTATTTATTTTAATTTATTTGACAACAAAGGGTGATTCAAGTTTCCGAGTTTAACACTCACATGAGAATTATGAAAGCTGATTCCGAATTTAAATTTTCTGAAGAATATGAGGTTGAAATCAATTTAAATTCTTTTCTTTTTTACAATTAAAATTTTTTATTTTGTGTTTAAGTGATTTGAAGATTTTTTACTAATTATTTTAAAATTTTTTTTGTTATTTTCATACTTTTATTTATTTTTTTAATTACAAAATTTCTCAAATATTTCACATTATTTTTTCTTATCATTTTAAAAATTAATCATTATGTTTGCTATTGCTAAATTTTTGTTCAGTTATTTAAAATATTAACAAAAATTTGTTTGTAGGAATTTAAAGTCGTTGGAAGAGACCAATCCACAAATTCAGCACTGATGCCCGAAAACAGAGGCAAAAATCGCTACACAAATATCTTACCATGTACGTGACTTAAATTAATATATAACCACTAATCATTACCATACAAGCATGTATGGGCTATTTACGAAATATGGTAAAAATTTAAATTCAATAAAACCTAGAATTATTAATATTCAAAATTAAGGGACGAGGTGTCAATATTTAAACAGCAATTTATAATTTGTGTGTTATAACTGACATATTAAAAAGGAGTGTCAATATGTGCACAGTCATTTATTAATGTTTTTATCATCATTTAAAACGAAAGTAAATTTCCTTATTACCATTTTATTGACTTGATTTATTTTAATTATCATTATATGGATTCTAAAGTAGGCTATTTTTATGCTTGGGTAAGATAGAAAAACAAAACAAAACTGTTGACTTAAACAATTTACAACATTCCATACAAATATGCTGTAATTAATACCAAAATAGCTTATGGAAAATTAATGATGGAATTTAATAAATTTATTTTTATATTATTTGGGTCTTTCCGAAATTAAATTAAATATATTACAAACCAAATTTGGGGGCTGTTTACTCAATTTTGGGTATATAACTTAAAACACTGTATTTAAAATAATGTTTTTTTGACCTATGTTAAAAGGATAAATTTTAATTTACCCTTTTCAATGTATAATTCAATTAGTTTAACTAAAACGACAATGCAGGTTTTAAAACAAAAAATTATATTGTAAAACTAATTAAAATGACATTAATTAACAGACAACACACAAATTATAAACGTAATATAAAAATACAAATAATTTTTAGCTTGTGGTCTATGCTGTATATTACAACTTAATCTATTATTATTGCAGATGATATATCAAGAGTTAAGTTAGCTGCAATTGACGATGAACCAGGCACAGATTACATTAATGCCAACTTTATTCCAGTAAGTTACAAAACTAAAAAAGGCTTTATTAAACTTTTGATATTTTAAATGTTTTTGTATTAATTTTTTTTAATAAATGGGATACAAAATTTGTATTATCCAGCATCTTACCCAAAAAAAGGCATTTATGGCTTGTGTCATGTGGTTTATTGTGAAGCTAAAAATAAAATATTATTGTTTATGATACAACACAATTTGATAAATAAAAAATAAAAAATAATGAAATTCTTTAAGTAAGCAAAAAATAAATAATTCTAGGATGTCAGCAAATATTGGTTTTGTTGAAACCATTTTCAGTTTCGGCATTTATTGTTTAATTTTTTATTCTTGCTAGAAATTGATTTTTAGCAATTATCCTTTTTTCAATAATCCTTCAAAAACTATCAATACAAATATGTCATGTTTCTATAGGCTAATTATGATGATAAAAATATGCTCATTGTTTATTGTGTGTTTCGTAATTTAAAATAGCGCATCTTTTTTCTTTCGTATTTGAAAATTATGTTATTGACTTCCAGATGGTATTTTACCATTAAAAAATATCTATAAAAATAGCAGGTATTTGTGGCCATTAAAAAAACCTCCTAATATTTAACTACTTAATAATGGCATATTTTATGGTATTATCAATATATTTTTATTCTCTGATGTAGTTAAATAAAGCTAAAACATAAAGCTAAAAATGTAAACGTTAACAGGGCAACAACAACAGAAATCGGGAATATATCGCCACCCAGGGACCACTTCCGGGCACAAAGGATGACTTTTGGAGAATGGTTTGGGAGCAGAACAGCAGGAATATCGTCATGGTTACGCAGACCGTTGAAAGGGGTAAAACATTTTTTTGTTTGTTGAAATCATTTTAAATTTATCACATATATATTTTTTGCTAAAAAAGTCATTTCACCGATAATAGGACATTTTCTATCAAGCTTTTTCTACAATAACCCTTAAAACATTTGACCTAAGTTTTGGTTAAATGTTGTTTTTAAAAAAACTTTTTAGAAAATCTTTATTTAATTTTTCATTACTTTACTAAAATATTTTTGTAACGTGAGTGCATATCAGTTTACTATCTCACTTAAAAAATTTTCACATTTCTAGTAACTCACATCATAACTTTAATGTTTTATGTAAATATACCTTCTATTTAAAGAACTGGGTTTGGCAGATTTTATATGTAAATGTATTTGCGTACTTGTTGAATAATAAATCAGTAATGCATAAGTAAATGTTTGCTAAATTTAATATGCCTGCCCCTTTATGTTTAAAATTATATTAAGATGTAAAAATGTAATTTTTTATTTTTTTTAGGCAAAATCAAGTGTGATCATTACTGGCCATTCGATAACGAACCTGTCACCGTTTCTGATTTGACCTTGCAGATGACCTCAGAATCCATTCTTCCAGAGTGGACCATCAGAGAGTTTAAACTTACCCATGTAAGTGTTATTAATAAAAATATAAATTTTATTTTTAATATCAAAAAGTGTTCTACTTAACAGCTTAATCTTTCAGATATGCTATCAATAATATTATTTTTTTGTTATTTTTTAACTTTAAACTTTTAGAGAAGATTGCTCAAGAATTTATTTAAGGTAAAAACGGTACAGGTTTAATATTTTGGGTAATAACATAGAAAACTGGTATTTTTATGGTGCAATTGGCATGTTCTAAAATAAACTTTTTGGTTATGGGATTTAGCAAATATAAAGTGGTTTGTAAGTATAGGGCTTTCCAGATGGATTGTTGTGCTAGAAGGTTATAGCAATTTTGTGGTATTGGTATAACGTTAAGGTTGATTACTTTAGGTTTTGGTAAACATAAGGTTATTATGAACACAAGTTTGTTTGTTAAAGTTAAAACATTTTATATATAAATTAAAAGTACCTCAAAGGTTGACGAATTAAATTGTAAATATAAAAACTATTTTATATATTTATCTTTATGTAACATTTATTTGATTTTAATTTAGTTTAATTATTAGGTTTATATTGGTAATTAGCTTAGTCACTGCCAAAATCCATTGCATACCTGTGTTATTTAATTCTGATTAAAATATGAAATACAAAATTATGATTACATTTTGGACAAAAGTTCTTTATTTGAAAAATTGTCTCACAACAATATTTTCGTAGCTGAAGAAAAAGTTTAATTTTTTAGAATGTTTTTTTAAAAGCATTTATTTGTAGTGCATTTAAACTTTATTTTCGATGTTCATTTTACCCCCCTTTCTTTTTAAATTAAAATGTTTCTATAGGGAGCTGACACCCGACGAATCCGACAATATCATTACACAGTGTGGCCTGATCATGGAGTGCCAGACCCCATCGAAACATTGGTGAGATTTATCAGATATGTGAGAAGAACAATTGACAGGGAAGCCAAACATACTGGACCTACTGTTGTACATTGCAGGTAAGTTGGATCTTATAGGCAAATTTTTGCTAACCATACACACTTCATTTTAATTATTGTAATCTTGTTGCAACTTACAACTAATATTTTTCTGTGATATTCTACCTGCACACCACAAAAGGCATTTTTTTTTATTTATTTTTAACTCTTTAAATTTAAACCTACATGAAATTTCTGTAAATTTTATTTAAAACATAAAAATGTTAGAAATGAGATTTTAAACAAAAATGTGTGTTGTTAATTACAATAATTTTTTATATTTAGAATAAAAACACATTACTTTGATCAATTTTTAATACTCCACTTAAGATTTACTAGATGTTAAGGACTGTATTAAATAATAAACTTTCATTTTATTTATTTATTTTTTAAATATAAAAATACCTTTTTTTAATAGTGCTGGTGTAGGACGAACTGGAACGTTTATAGCAATGGACAGATTACTGCAACATCTTCAAGAGGAACAATATGTAGATATATATGGAATGGTTCATGTTATGAGAAAGCACAGAGTCTTCATGGTCCAGACAGAGGTTAATTTTGTTTGATATTAATTTATTGCAATTGTGTGCTTTTATTCCAACTCTGTATAAACATATATATTATTTCAGTAGGGTAGTTTATAGAATATATTTTTTCTTTTATTTTGATGGAAGTTTTTAAATGGTATATTTTTTGATAGTAAATTAAAAACCATTTTCTTTTTGAAGAAAATTTTTTATTTTTGTATTTAGTATAACAAAGAACTTAAAATTGTGAAGATTTAGAAAATTTTACCCAAAATTTATTAATTATTTTTTTAAATTTTGTTTTGAAAATTTTTTAGAGCCAATACATCCTCATCCACCAGATGGTCCAGGATCTCATTAATCGGGTTTACGAGGAAGATGAAGACGACGAAGAGCCAGTCTACGAGAACACAGCCTCTAAGGATGACCCCATCTATGCCAATGCTGACTTTGAACCCCAGAAGCAGACAAACGGGGGTGGGAAAATAAACCCCGCTCTTATTAACCCCTCTGAAGATGGTAAGTTGATTAGTTTTTAATTTGTTTTAAATTTTTTTAATCATTCTGAAATGTGTGGTTAGCATACATCACTAACCATGAGTGGAAGTTTGTGAACAAATGTTTACAAAGACATATATTCAGTATTATGTGTACATTTATAAAGGTTTTTACTTCATTCTAATACAACCCAGCAACATTTTAAAAATTAGCATACACATTGCAGAACAACCTTTTCCTAAATTTTAGTTTTCGTGGAAAATATTTTTTACTAAAATTTTAAATAACCCCTTACTGATTCGTGCATTTTTTTTTACACAAATTTTTTAGAATTTTTGGCACACACTTTTTTTTGGGTATGGGTATGTTTAAATTATATATCACATGTAGTATGATTTTGTTATATAGGAGTTTAAAGCCAGAACCTAAAATCTACCTAGTAAAACAAAATTAAATATTTGTAATTTGCCACTAATTTAACACAATTTGAAACCAAATTTAAACCAATTTGACTTAGAACCAATAATTTAAATATCTACTTTTGTAAGTAATTGCAAATGATGAGAAGGAAAATGATACTGACAAGAAAAGTCCGGAAAAAAATTCTAGTGGACAACAAAATGTAGAGGGCAGTGAAGAAGGTGGCGTAGTTCTGCCATGTTTAAAAAATTTTAGTTTTTTTCTTTTAAATTTGAATCAAAAAATACACAACGACAGAGAATTAAAAATGAAAAAATAATGATAATGCTGATATTCAGAACAAAATTTTTAAAAAATGAGGGATTTTTTTTTTCCAAAATTTTTTTTTTTTAGTAGTAATATTTTATAGAAATAAAACTTTTAAAAATTTACCAAACTATGATTTTATTAAAACAATACCTGATTTGCATGAAAAGAATATTAACTATAGTGACAAAATTTTAATTAAATTTGCCTATAGCAACAGGATTTTAACAAAAAAATTTTGATTTTTTGTTAAATCAATATGAAAAAAAATATAAATTATTGTTATTAAAATTAATAAATTATATTTGTTTTTTTTTAAATTTTCAATATTAAAATTTATCGTTAAAAATTCGACTAAGTAATTAAAGATGACTTAATTTATTTTTTAATTGCTGTTTATAATTTTTTTGTATTAATTTTTGTTTATTGTGCAGTATCCCATCATAGAAAAAGTGGACTAGAGTAAGCAATATCACAAATATTTTTTTTCTTAAAATTTACAATTTATTCATTCACTTTTCAGCACCTCAAATACAACATCACAATGCTAACCCCGGCACAAACTTACCCCCACCCCCGACTATTTTAACTTTCAGCCCCGCCCATCTTAACCCCCCTGTCACTTCTATTCCTTCTGATACCTCAGAGGATAGACCCAGAGCCATGTCTTTGCGCTCACAAACTGCAATCGAAAAAACCCCTGAGCCAGGGGTTAGGGTCTCTTCTGTGTTTGTACCAAAACGCCCAACCCCAGCCCCCAAACCCACTCATTTAAAGGGGAATCCTAAAAATGTTGATGTTAGTATTGTGGATGGCACTAAACCAGACACAGCTAATTCTTCCGATATTTTGTAACCTTTTTCTTGTTTTTTGTTTTTTTTGTAAATAGATCTTATATAATAATATTTTTTTATATTTAATCCCTTTTCTTTTTTTTATAAATGTATTGTCCAATTTTCTCAACACAGCATTTTGTTATTACTTTTTTTTAATAATTTTTGATCCCAGCATTAGAGGTTATTTACCCCGCCTCAAACCCAATTTAGCACTTTTACTTAAATCTCATCCTAACCTTACCCAACTCAGCATATTAACACCCTCTAAATTCGCACGATTTGATTTCTTCACCTACATATTAACTCACATCTGAGCCAATCGAGGTAAACACAAAGACGGCAGGTGTGACGCTTTTGTTTCGACATTGTCAAAAATCCTGTTTTTGCTTGCTTTTTGTTTCGAGTGACAGACAAATTGAGTTGATTTTCAGTTCAAAGTTTTGACTTTTTTTGGTCTTGCAATCAGTTTATATTTTCTTTCAGGTTTGACATTATTTTGTCATTTCGCTTGAAAAATGTTTTAATTACAAATTTTTTTCAGGTTTTTGATATCATGATATTGTTTTATTGTTTGACATTAAAACTTTTAAAATATTTTTTTAAATTTTTGTGATAGTACATACCCTTAGTTTAATAAGAAAAAAAAAATTGAAATATATATGTAAGCTTGTAGTGCTTCTCTTTACTAAACAATTATAAAAAATTGAAAAAATATTTAAAAAAATACCCCTTTTTTCCCCCTTCCTGCAAAAAAATTATAGTTTTTTATTAATTTTAAGAAACAAGTTCTTCGTCTGATGAAGACGATGATGAAAATCCAGTCGCTTGAAAATGATTGTCAAAAGAACTCTCTGCTCAGAGAATCATTTTATCCACTGCAAAAACACTAAACTTTTACTGGCCATCTTCACTCTGTATTTAAATGCATTTCAACTTGTAGTTGTACATTTTCAACTCATTTTCAGCTTGTTGTTTTATACAATTTTCCCTCCTACCGCTTTGTAGTTATTTCAATGTTAGATTAATTAACAGCATGATGTTTTTTGTTGTTGTTTGTGCTAAATCATGCTTTGTCCCTTTTTTATTTTTTCGGACCACCAAATTTTAGTGCAATGTTTTTTGAGCAATTGCTTTCACAGAGTGTGGTGTGTAGTAAGGAGGGTAGTAGTGAATTTAAAAAACTTTTGTATATTATTTAAACTTACATTCTTCATTAATTTTAAATTGTGTGCTTCTTATAGTTAAATGATTTTATGTTAACATCTAATAATATATATATTGGTTAAAAATATAAGAAACTTTTTTCTTACTTTTGTAATATTTATTATTATTATAATTTTCTTTAAATAATGTAGTTGCTTTTTTAATTTTTAGCTGTTTAGAAGTAGTTGTGAATTTTTATTTTTTGTTTTATGCTTATTAATATATTGTTTTGGTGTGTTTGGACCCGAGGTAAAAGATATGTTGCACCTGACATAAGCTTTATCTGAATACTTCTTTTTTATTAGTCAACTATCCTTATATTATCGTTCATCCTTTTTTAAACGAGTTTTAAGATTGCCTTTTTTTTAGATTCCAATAACAATTTTCACACAGTTCTAAAGTATTTATTTTTAAGGAAAAAATGCACTTTTAACTTTTGTTAACAATATACATTCCTTATTTACATACAGTAAACGTTGATATCATTTACTTTTAATTTAAAAAAAAACTTTGCTTTAACAGAATTGTAAATATGAAAATCAAATGAATAAATATGCAATGAAGTTTAATTATTTGTAATATTAATCATTGTTAACATTTTAATTATATTCTTGTATAGATAACTAATATAATCTGCACAGTCTTAGTAGTGTCGCATGTTGGGTTTGGTGGGTTTATGATTTCTATGTTGATTGACAATAAAATGGTTGGGTTTATGCGGAGACTTTTTTGTATTTTTTATGTTTCAAAATCTAAGATTTTGAAGCATTTGCCATGTAAGTTTTTTCGATAAATTTTTGTTGCAAAAATTTTGCGAAGTGGTTTTCGTAAATTTTACATTAGACTTAATGTAAAATTTATAGTTTTTAACATTTTGAAGCTTAGATTAATTTGTGTTAAAATATTTCAAAGACTTTTTAGAAAGTGACAAGCTTTGGGCTATAAACTATTTACTATAAACTAGGTTACATAAACCAGTCTTGAAAAATATAGAAAATTTAAACTAGTTATACTAAAGGATTAAAAAAATTGTATAGTAAGGTAACAATTCAACTTAACAGTAAAGATAATACTGGATTTATTTGATAAATAAAATATGGTTCGAAATTATTTGATTAATTTTAACATAAATTTTTACAAATAAAAAAACATAGGCATAAACATTAACTAAGAGTATTACATAATTTGATTTTTAATAAAAAACAAGCATTTGTATGTATTATACAAACAAAAATTATATTTTAAACCAATTTTAAGTTGTTAATATTAGGATATACATTAGACTAAATTTCAAATTCCTAAAATTGATTTTTTATTAAAAATTTTTATTAAGTGATCAAGCATTTAAATATGATAAATAAATGAAAATTATTTTTCGAAGATGTTTTTTAACTACTTATATTATAAAATACATTATAAAAATTGTTTAATGCTTAATAGCGGACTCTTTTTTTTTAATTTTTAATAAACAAACAAGCATTTAAATATAATAAACAAACAAGAATTAATTTTTAAATCATTTTTGAGTTATAAATATTATAATATATAACTAACCAAAATTTGAAAAATTAAATATATTTAATAACTAAATACATTTAAAATTCTGTATGAATGATTTTAAAACATTCTAAAGTTTTTGCGATATTTGGTGACGTCACGTAAATTTCAATAAACAAACACTTATTAATTAGTAATTAGTGATAAAAATTTCAATTTATTTTCGAGTTACTAATCTCATGATATAATTAACCAAGATTTGAGAAATTAATAACAACCTTTAAATTTAATAATTAAACACCTATTAATTAGTAATTAGTGATAATTAAATTCTGTAAACAGGAGGCCTGGAAAGCATTATGATATTATACAACATCGTAATATTTTAAACTTTTAAACGTTAAGGAACAAAAGTTATCTTCTTTCAAAATTGGGACTAGTAAGTATAAAAATAACTAGATTTATTTGATAAATAAAATATGGTTCGAAATTATTTGAATATGTTTAGCATAAATTTTTATAAATAAAAAAAGATATGCATAAAGATTAACTAAAAATATTACATATCTTTGATTTTTAATAAACAAACAAGGATTTAAATATATTATACGTACAAAAGTTAATATTTTAACCAAGTTTTAAGATGTTAATATCAGGATATACATTAGACAAAATTTTAAATTCCTAAAATTGATTTCTAATTTTTATTAAATAAACAAGCATTTACATATAAATAAACAAAAATTATATTTCAAATATGTTTTTTAACTACTTATATTATAAAATACATTATATTAAATTTTGAATACTTAATGTCGAACTTAAATTTTAAATAAATAAACAATAATTTAAATATATTAAACAAACAAAAATTAAATTTTTCATCTGTTTTTGAGTTACTGCTATTTAAAAAAGTAATAACAATCTTTAAATTTTAATAAATAAACATCTATTAATTATTAATTAGTGATAAAAATTAAAACTTTAATTTATTTGTGAGTTACCAATATTATGATATACAAATGGCCAAGATTTAAAAAATAAATAAAAATCTTTAAATTTTATTAAATAAACACCTATTAATTAGTAATAAATAAAAAAATTAAAATTTTAATTCATTTTTAAGTTACTAATATCATGATATACAAATGGCCAAAATTTAAAAAATAAATAACAATCTTTAAATTCTATTAAATAAATACCTATTAATTAGTAATTAGTGATAAAACTTAAAATTTAAGTTTCTTTTTGAGTTACCAATGTCATGATATACAATTGACCAAGATTTAAAAAACAAATAACAAACTTTAAATTTTAATAAATAAACACCTATTAATTAGTAATGGTGGTAATTAAATTTTGTAAATAGGAGAATGAAAACACAATCTGATAATAAACAACATACTAAAGTTTCAAAACTGCAAATGTTCACAAACAAGAGTTATTTTAACTTAAATTTACAGCTTATAAGACACTGGAAAAGATTAATAATAACAATGATGACAACAACAATATAATTATTTATCAATGTATATGCTTACCTAACGAATTCACATAACAATAAATGTATTTAGTATTTAAATAAATTTTAAATAGTGTTTTTTGATTTTAAAGGATTCTAAAGTTTTCGCGTTATATGGTGACGTCACGAATCTCGCTTTTCATCTTGAAATCGCATGAGCTAGGGCTTGAGCTCGATTAGAAACAAATTTACATTCAAGTAAAAATATATAGTCACACTGTAGAAAAAATTGTAATAATTATAAAAAAATACACATAACATTAGCATTACAGTTACTGAAAGTTTAATAAATTGCATTTAGTTTGTTCATCAACCCGATCATACAAAAAGCTGCTCGGCCAGATACTAAAAATAAAAAAAAAACAAAGTTAGTATTTGTTAATGGTAATCTACCTTGCAAGAAAAATGAATAAAATGTTAGATTAAAGTCTTCTTGTAACAGGAACTCTAAAAATAAAGAACAAATTAAAATTGGCCAAAAACAAATCGACGAGCTCTCCGAAATATTCAACCAGAATCTAAAAATAAAAACGGAATGTTAAAATTTGTTTTTGGTAATCTAACCTGGAAAAATAGCCTAAGGCCCCTGTATAGATAAAAATATATTAGGGCCCCTGAATAGAGAAAAATTAGGTTAATAAGGCCCCTGTAAAGTGAAAAAATAGGTTAATAAGGCCCTGTTTAGAGGAAAAATTGGGTTAATAAGGTCCCCTGTTTAGAGAAAAAATTGGGTTAATAAGGCCCTTGTTTAAAGAAAAAATTGGGTTAATAAGACCGCATGTTTAGAAAAAAATTAGGTTAATAAGGCCCCTGTTTAGAGAAAAAATTGGGTTAATAACGCCCCTGTTTAGAGAAAAAATTGGGTTAATAAGGCCCCTGTTTAGAGAAAAAATTAGGTTAATAAGGTCCCCTGTGTAAAAAAATAAAAAACGCCTGTAATAAATAAAAGAATTCGCATATTTTGGAATGCAGAAAAAATAAGTAACGCCTGTAAAAAAATAAAGGAATTCAGAAATTGAAAAATAAGAAACGCCTGTAATAAAAAAAAAAGATTTTAGAATGCAGAGAAAAATCAAGTAATGTCTGTATTAAAATCATTATTAGAAAATTGTTTGTATGTTTTCATAGTGTTAGTTTTTGTATGCCTGAATCTAAATGTCTGTTGCTAATGTTAGTTTGGAAAACTCCCACGAAAACATTTTAGTAATATTTACTTTGGGTTCCAACCCACAAACATACTAAGTAGTATTTACGTTAGGCTCCGCCCACAAAATTTAATAATATATAGCATAAATATAATATACAGTTAAAAATACAGTAATTTGCATAAATAAATACATATAACTCACATAGACATAGTTTTTAAATAATCTTCTATTCTACTGCACCTTACACTTAAGCTTAGTTTTATACACTTTAAAAACCACTATAGCGCTTGTTTATGAATTTTTAACTAGTCACAAAATAAAAAGAAAATAGGCACATTCTACTATACTATATATACACTTACAACACACCCTCAAGCCTAGTTTCACACTTAAAATACCAGCACAGCACTTAATTATGAGTTTTTATCCAGTCACAAAATTAAAAATAATAGACATGTTCTACCAACTCACATCTGCTTTTAACTAAAATTATATACAGCATACGTTTAACATAGGGTGAATAAATATACAGTAAATTGCATAAAAACACATACAATAATTATAAATATACCACACATAGGCCTAGTTTTAAAAAAGCCTATTCTGTAAATTCTACAGCGCCAAAAACTTTTATAGACCACACTTTTAAAAAACCATTAAACAGTCCCGTTTAATATATCTATAAACACATAGAAACCTAAACACATTGGGACTGTGTCAACTATACAACATTTTATTTTGAGTTTTTTACCCAGTCACACATAAAAAGAAAGTGCAGACACGTGAAACTTTTAACCCATAAGAATTTTAAAGCGCTTTATTTTGAAGTTCTATACATATGAAAAATCAGGCACGAAAAAACCTACCGACCTCATCTTAATATTATATATAATAAAGGTCCTGAGATATTTTTGAGTTGATCGAGTTAAAATGAGGTCCTGAGACTTTTTTTGAGTTCGACTAGTTAAAGTGAGGTCCTGAGACTAATTTTTAAGTTTGTAAGATGATCTGATCCATTCTAAAGTTGTCTTAGTGCTTAGGGTCCTGAGTTTTTTCGAAACTTAACTTCTTCCTTGCTAGTTGTAAGGAAGACTTATAATGACTCCTTCCAATTTCCATTCCTCCAATTCCTGCCAATAGTTTTTTCCCCAATTACATAATCCAAGTATAATCCATTTTTGCTGCATAGAAAATATTGTTTAGAATAAATAATGGACACTAAACCCTAACTTAACGAAGATACGCCAATTTTCTGCTATAGTGTTTCAAGATATGCCAATTTGTACTTTTATATGCCAAATAAATTAAGATATGCCAATTTTTAATTTTTATATGCCAAATAATTTAAAATGTGCCAATTTTTATATGCTAAATAATTTAAGATATGCCAAAATTTTAATTGCCAAATAATTTCATGATATGTTATATATTTAATTGCTTATCATAGACATGCCAAAGTTTTTTAACTAAGTTTATAGATTAAATACCTCGTTTACTATTTCATGGAAGTACTTGTGCATCAACACAAGTTTAATAATGTTTATAAATATTTAAATACTTAAATAATATTATATTATATATTAAAATTAATAATTTTCATAGTAAAAACTTAAATTGACTTAATTTTTTTTTATTTGGGTTGTTTAATTATGACTTCTAATTTAAAAAAATAAAATAAGGCCATATTCAATTAATATTTTTTTTTTTAGAATAAAATATTTAAAAAAATCTAACAAATGATCACCTGGAAAGTTTGTAGAATTTTATGACCACAAGATGTTGCTAAAGTTCATTCCTTACTTTGCTCACTTTTTACACTAAAAAAATAACTATTGTTAACTAAAAGTCTACTACACAAACATATTGTATTAAAAATTATTATCCATAACTTACAGAAATATTTTTCGCCATAATTAATTGTTTTTAAATTAAAATAAAACTTAATAAAAATTTACGTAAATAAAAAATATTAATAAAAAATAATAATGTATTAAATATCCCCCTTATAAAATGTAAAGACTATAAAAATTAATAATAACTCTAAAAAACGATCTAAAAAACCTCGAAAGTTCATCTGAAAAGAACTAGAAATCCGATTTCAAAGTCAAAATTCTACGTCACTGGCCACTGCGCATGTGCAGTAACCTGCGTGCGTGTGTATGCACGGCGTCTTGAACTAAAAAAGCGCCGTCCTAGCTGTCAATCAAATTTTAGTTCTTTGATTAACCTTTATAATTTGAGCTAAAAACGAGCACGTGTTTCAACAGAGCGCTTTATGATGCAACAATCGGGTTGCTAAAGGAATGTCTCGTGGAAGCGCACTAATTAAGACGCAACATTCTTCGCGCCTCGCTTAAAGAAAAAAAAAGTTTTAAACGCTTTGTAGCAGATGGTACTGTTGAAATAATTGTTCATTGTTAGAATTCGCTATTTTTTTCTTAGTTAAGAGGTTTAAACTATTCTATTCTTATTCTTAATCCTTATCTTACGTTGCACATAACATATTGCATATAGAGCTCATACTTGTTATACATTTTTAAATACATTTTTTAGTAATTTAGCGTCACATGTTGCAATAAAAGGCCATTGTTATTTGTGATTGCAAGTCACGTGATCAGGTCCTGCCCTTAGTAGCTTTTGATTTACTTTATTTTTGAGCGTCTTAACTTCAATGTTAATTAAAGCATTTTACGGTAATAATAGCATGTTTAATCATTACTTTACTAATATACTAAGGATTTTGTATAAAGATTGTGGTTAAAATTTAAAATCCCGTTAATTTACAAACGCTAGATGATGCCCATAAGTAAGTTTTAGTAAAATGGTAATTAAGCAGTGTATTGTTGTTACTGATAATATGTGTATTAAGGTAAATAACCATATTTTCAACATGCTAATATCCGGAAAATTTTAGATCTATTTATGGTTCGAAATCTTAGATTTCGAAACATATTGTTATTGTCATTATATTTATTATTATGGTTCGAAATCTTAGATTTCGAAACATATTGTTATTGTCATTATATTTATTATGGTTCGAAATCTTAGATTTCGAAACATATTGTTATTGTCATTATATTTATTATTATTATTATTATTATTGTTTTTATTCTTATTTGACAAATTTTGAAAGACGATAACTTTTGTTCTTTAAAACTAAAAGTTCTAAATTTTTAGTATGTTTGTTATTATCCCAACGAATCGCAAACCTCCTATTAACGACATTTAAATGTCACTAATTACTAATTAATATATTTTATTATTAAAATTTAAAGATTAAATTTGCTGAAATTTTAATATGTTGTTGGTATTATTATTTTGTATGTTGCTATTTAAAATGAAGATTTAACTCTAGCTAAATATCGTTTAATCATTATTTTAGTTTTTTTATAAAATAACGAATCAGTCTGAGTTTAACGCTTGAATAATTTAATAGCGTTCTGGTCGCCGTCAAAAATCGTCCTTTTCGCTGTCCATTAAAGTAAAAAATATTGGTTGAAAATTTAAGTAAAATGTTAAAATATAAGTAAACAATGTGTAAAATTTTCGTTTTAATTGTTTTGTTATTATTATATTTTAATACTTGTTTGATTACTAAAAAATTAAGATCGGTATTTTGCTTTTAAATTTAGTTTACTTTTATATTACAATATCAATGAGTGCGTGTTCGCTTGTTAAAATTAGGTTTAAATATAAAAAAGTTCATATTTAAATTTATAATTTAATTAATAAACCTACTAAATAAATTATATTTATAAAAAAAATCAAACAATTTCGAACCATATTTTATTTATCAAATAAATCTAGTTGTTTTTATTCTTATTTGACAAATTTTGAAAGACGATAACTTTTGTTCTTTAAAAGTAAAAGTTCTAAATTTTTAGTATGTTTGTTATTATCCCAACGAATCGCAAACCTCCTATTTACGACATTTAAATGTCACTAATTACTAATTAATATATTTTATTATTAAAATTTAAAGATTAAATTTTCTGAAATTTTAATATGTTGTTGGTATTATTATTTTGTATGTTGCTATTTAAAATGAAGATTTAACTCTAGCTAAATATCATTTAATCATTATTTTAGTTTTTTATAAAATAACGAATCAGTGTGAGTTTAACGCTTGAATAATTTAATAGCGTTCTGGTCGCCGTCAAAAATCGTCCTTTTCGCTGTCCATTAAAGTAAAAAATATTGGTTGAAAATTTAAGTAAAATGTTAAAGTATAAGTAGAAAATGTGTAAAATTTTTTTTTTAATTGTTTTGTTATTATTATATTTTAATACTCGTTTGATTACCAAAAATTAAGAACGGTATTTTGCTTTTAAATTTAGTTTACTTTTATATTACAATATCAATGAATGCGTGTTCGTTTGTTAAAATTAGGTTTAAATTTAAAAAAGTTAATATTTAAATTTATAATTTATTTAATAAACCTACTAAATAAATTATATTTATAAAAAAGAATCAAACGATTTCGAACCATATTTTATTTATTAAATAAATCTAGTTTTAAGTTGTTTTATATGAATAAAATTTCCCCCTATGTTAAAAAATATGAAGTTGCGAAACATAATACCACATGCTGTTTATTCATCACTAAAGAGAAATAGCAATTTATATCTTATTATGATTTGCTAATATTAGGAAAAGTTTAACCCAAATTTAACTTTATCTCTCTAATAATTTATGTCTCTCCAAACTGCAACCCGCTTCCCACTCTGGAATTCACATACAATATTTTGGTAGCTGATAATTGTATTTTAGTTATCTCGGTTGTCCGAAATATGTATTTTTATAATAAAATCGAAAGTTAAATGTTTAATTAGTAATAAAAAAATTTAATTCGTGTTTTTGTAAAAAGCATAAACTTAAAGTTTAACTAGTAAAAAGGGCTAATTATTATAACAATGCATTTGTTATGTAATGACGTAAATAGTGCATTTTTTTATTTTATTTCCTTCGACAAACTCTAAAAAAGTAATATATAATATGAATTATATAGAGATTAGTATAGAGTAGTGACGCAGATAAATTATATATTTAAAATATTCAAAAAGTTAAAATAAAACCATTACATGGTACAGCCCTATATAAGTAAAAAATTGATGTGTAAAAATAACAAAAAAGTAACAGATACGCTGCATACTTTGATCATTTTTAAAATTAATCTTAATTAACAAATAAAATTATGCATAAAAATAACTTAATTATAAATGTTAACTAAATAAATAAATCTAATATAACGTAATTAATTATTAGACTAAAAACGTATTAAATTATTGGACTAAGAAAATTTCAAAACAAAATTATTTTAAATGTTTTAAAATATCAATCTTTAACTTTTCAATTAACAAACAAGTAATTAAATATACTTCACAAACAAAAATTAACTTTTTAACCCAATTTTAAGTTGTTGATATCAGAATATACATTAGACAAAGTTTTGAATGCCTAATTGATTTTTGATTTTAAATAAATAAACATACATTTAAATATAATAAACAAACAAAAATTATTTTTTAGATATGTATTTTAATTATTAATATTATGGAATACGTTATACTAAATTTTGAATGCTTAACATCATGTATCGAAAATCTAAGATTTCGAACCATAATAATATTATCGGCAATAACAATATGTTTTGAAATGTAAGACTTCGAACTATGATAAAAATATTTCCCCTCTAAGCTGAATTCAAACTTAGGGTGTTCAATCGAAAGTCGAGGATACATTTTCAAGCCGTGGGGTGGGGGTGGATAATTAAGCTTTACCTTATTGCAACCCAAAATAAAAATTAGCTCAAACTTATGTTTTACTGAAAATTTTTGCAAAATGTTTTATCTTAAACGTTTTAAATCTTAAATGTTAGTTAGATCAACGCGCATCAAATAAAATATTATATTTTAGGTTTTGAGATTTCATCAATTTTTAATAAAAGTTTTATAACCTTTATGAATATTAATATTTTTTAAAAACATTTTGTAAAGAAGTTAATCGGACCTGTGCAATTCTGACAGAACAATTTTTTTTGATTTAAAATTTTTTATTTTTTTCAAAAAATTTGTGTGCTATATCATTGGCCAAAAATATCACGTGATCTAATTCAATCCAGAATAAAAGTAAGCTCAAACATTTTTTCTACTGAAAATTTCTCGCAAAATGTTTATCTTAAACGTTATTTAGGGCAACGCGTGTCCAATAAAAAATATAATATTTTAAATTTTGAGATTTCATCAATTTTTAATAAAAGCTTCATAACCTTTATGAATATTTTTTTTTCGAAAAATATTAAGTAAAGATGTTAATTGAACCTGTGCAATTCTAACTAAACAATTAATTTTCAATTTAAAATTTTTTAATTTTTTCAAAAAATTTGTATGCTATATCATTGACCAAAAATATCACGTGACTAAATTAAATCCAAAATAAAAATTAGCACAAACTTTTTTTCTACTGAAAATTTGTTGCAAAATGTTTTATCTTAAACATTAGTTAGAACAACGTGCATCAAATAAAATATCATATTTTAGGTTTTGAGATTTTAACAATTTTTAATAAAAGTTTCATAACCTTTCGATATTAAATTTTTAATTTTTTCAATTTGTATGCTATATCATTGGCCAAAAATATCACCTATTTTAACCCAAAATAAAAATTAGCTCAAACTTTATTTCTACTGAAAATTTTCCCAAATATTTTATCTTGAATGGTAGTTAGGACAACGCGCGTATTAGCTATATATAGCTGAATTAGCTATATATAGATAAAAACAATTAAAATAGATTTACTATTTGTTAATATAAAAAAAAAACTGCAAAAATTAGTTACTCCTAAATGCAACTTAACATTAGTACTTGTAATGGGTACTAAAACTTTATTCTTATAAATTTTATGGAATTTTTAAGTTAAAAAAAGTTCATTTTTGTAATTTAAGAAACAAATATGCAAAATTTTATTTTATTTGTCTCTTTTGCATAACCTAACCTCAATGTATCGATTACCTTTTTTGTCGTTAAGCTTTTATTAGAAGACGAATCCATAATAAACTTAGTTGTATTTTCTAAAAGAAGATAATTAGGCAACACAGTATTGAGCTTTTTGCTCTAAAATTATTTTTTAAATCAACAAAAAATACAAAATCAGCGCATAAAGAAATGGCAGCACCATGATTCAAAAAGAAAACAAGTATTATTGCGCTAACTCAAACAGTGTACATAATAATTTAATTGCAATAGCAGATAGAGAAAGACGTGGCATGAATATTACAATACAAACTCTACACCATTTTCTAGTATTTATAAAAATACATATCGACCAAAATTCCAAAAAATGACAAAGTCAAAAACTAAAAAAGGAAGAATCAAAAAAATTAAATTAACGAACAGTTAAAAAATATGGAAAGGTAAAAAATAAATAGAAAAGAACAATGGGCATTTGATTTAAAGCAAAAAATCAGGTTAACTCCCCCAGAGCTCTGTCAACCGATCGTTCGAACGCATCATCATGGCTATTATCACTTTCGTAGTTGGTAGCTGCAGCCTCTTGCAATTTAATTAGCATGTTAAGGAGTGGATCATTGGGCTGTGTTTCCTTGTTGTTGTCAGTAGGCACCATAGTTAAATTATCAAGAGCTACATCCTCAGCTCTTATGGAATGCAAATCACATGTTTTAGTCCATGGCCAACTAAGTTAAAAATAAATTTGTTTATTTTAACATGATATACTAAATGATATATATGCAATAAAAAACACAATTATTTTTTCTTTAATTACCTTTCTTTAATCCATTGGACGGGGTCCATCCACATTTTCCCCTTGGAATGACCTTGTTTAACAGCAGATATAATGTAAGGTACAATACTAAAGTTCCACAGGTCTGTGAACCAAACTCGAGAAGAAGTTCCATTCATTGGACATGCACAAAAAATCCGAGGACCTGTTAAATAATATAATTTTTTTTTACGTTTAAATTTACATCATAAAAGAAATGAAATTTCAAATTTTTTTTAATAACATATTTTTTTGATAACACATTTTTGAAACATATTTTAATGTTAAGTGTTGAAAATATTAAAAACAAAAATGCAATAACTTACCTAAAGTAACATCAGCAGAGTTGTACAACTCGATGCATTTGTTAACATGTTGCCAACATTTGGGCAACCAGTTAACTACACCAGCAATTTCCTCGTCTATGTTATCTGCATTCAAAATTTCTATCTTCGTTAATGCTCGTCTGTGAATGAAAACAAATAGTTTTAAAGTATGGTATTAATTATATAAGAACAAACATGTGGATGCCACTTTTAAATATTATTATGTTGTTTACAATTAACTTGCTAAAACTGTATTTTTTAACGAAATTTAAAAATACATTGAAAGGAGCTTATACCTTAAACTTCTAGCAAGAAAGTTGTTAACAGGAGGGGTGTGGTTAGAACACATTATCCACCTAAATTCGTGGTGCAGTTGAAGCCCTGAACCATGGTCTTGTCGTACTACACCTGGAATTACAACAACATAATTAATTAGTTTATTTAAAAATAAAGTAATAATAGTGTTACAATAAAAATGTTTCTGTTACATTTCCAAATATTAAAATTATTTTATTAAATCGTGTTGGCCTACAGATCATTAACAAAAATATATAATTTCTGTCTAAAAAACTACATTACTGTACATAACTAAACCAAGTAAAACTCTAAATAGCTTATATAAATAAACATTATTTGAATACTTAAAAATCTCACCGATAAGATATGGAAGTTGAGAATGAGCTGATGTAGTAAGAAGAGGTTGAAAGGCTTCGTTTAAAGAAGAAGAAACTCGAAGATCGTCGATCACCAAAACAACTGGAATTTCTCGTCCACAACTTTCAGGCTTACTACAATCTTCTGACAATTGATATAAATACTCTCGAATTTCCTAAAAAAAAAAAAAAAATATTTTTAAGTTAAATAAAAGTTTCCACATCAAAGAAAATATTTTAAATCTTTAACTTTGATTAAAGATATTTTTATTAGCTTAAGGAAGCTGAAACAAAGTCTTACATTTTCGGTTCTATTTTTAACATCCAACCTAACGATTGCACCTTTTCCCAATCTTTTTGAGGTTCCTTGTACAACATGTTCTGCCAACCTTTAAAAACAATAATTAAATTACTATGGTTTTGTGTGTTATTCAATTTTTAATGCCATAACCTTTACAACAAAAATTAACAATTCCAATTTACATTAAAATGTAAGTAATCGTACAAAAAAGTAAATTAATTAATCCAAAGTAACGTTTATAAATCTAAATATTAACTAACCTGTTAGCCAGTGTAGTTTTTCCTGTCCCAGCAGGACCACATAGCATAACTCTTCCATGTTCTAATAACAACTTGACATATTTCTGTAATGTTTCCTTTTCTATTAATAACTCCAAAGCCAACGACTCTATTGCAGGACCATTACCATCTAAACCAAAAAAACATACACAAATAATTTGGTTGTTATAATATGATGTATACTAACTTAGTTAAGGTGGCATATATTAATTAATTAAAGAAAATCTTATCAAATATTTACCTCCAAGATTAACATTGATGGTGTCCACGTCACCGACTATAAATCCACATGGTAACAGAGCTGGGGCATCCCCATTTACAAGCCTATTAGCGTCACCAACGCTGTAAGAAATTACTGATTCAGCAGTTAAACCAAGACTGGTAGTTGGATCGACAGACAGGCAATAATTCTATACAAATAGTTTTGTCCAGATATTACAAATTGAAACAAATATTTTTTAGACACTAGTTAAACAAATTAGTGACCTCTAGAAGGTGTTGAGCTAAAAATATATCTAATATTCTAAAAATTTTATTTTGGTTTAATAAACCGGCAAAATAATGCATTTAAAGGCCAACCTGAAAGGCTTGTTGAACTGTGTGGTCCAACTGTAACCATCCTGCAGAACGAGGAATGTAACAAACTGCCAGAACGACTTTACTTTCTGTTCTGCGGTCAGTATTTTCATCATCAATTAAATGCTCAGCAAACTCACAGATTATAGTTATGCGAGTGTCACTAGAATCTCTCATTAGTATGTCAGATGAAACTAAACATTAAAACAGAAAAAAAAATCAGTTGGGCTTTAGTATAAAGGCTTTAAATTAAAAGGGTTATTTTCATAAAATTCGTTAAAATAATACCAAAACACAATATTTTTTATATTATATTTATAAAACTTTTCTTAGATAAATTATCATTGCTCCACTGAACATATTTAAGTAGAAAAACCAATACACATACAATGTTACCAGTGGTTGATTGTTACTGCAATGTTAAAAATGTCAATGGTACTTACATGAGATTGTAGAGGCAGGTCTCTCTGTTTGATGAGGTGAAGTGGGCATATTCAAGGACATAGTTGAGCGGCCTAA
Source organism: Corella eumyota (assembly GCF_963082875.1). NCBI lineage: Eukaryota > Metazoa > Chordata > Ascidiacea > Phlebobranchia > Corellidae > Corella > Corella eumyota. Next base: position 7,995,083 of record NC_137490.1, read on the forward strand.
TCGATTTAATCGGTAGTTCTCTTGCCTCAATGTTTCCATTTCAGACTAAATAATAAAAAAAATTTTATCTAAAAAACTTTTAAAGTATGACATAGACAGCACAGTATTTAAAATATTTATTAACTAATTTTTTTAAAAGAATTTGTGAAAGTTTTAAATCATTTGTTTTTAAATAGAACATTTAAGTAAAAAATGTTTAATCATAAAAAAATAAAAATGTTTACCCTCATTCTTTGCATAGCATCTTGCATTTGATGTAACTGATGTTGGGAAGTTAATGCTTCAAGCCTAATGTCTGTTAATTTTCTCTCTTTGTTTAATAATTCCTCTTTTAATTTGGCCACAACATCAGAGTCCTCTTTTTCACTTAAATTAAAAAAATATTTTTTAAACCTGAACTTTTCCTTTTGAAAACCTATAAAATTTAAAATATTTTTTTGCTTCTATACAAAAAAGGCATATTTTGTTTATTTGGTATTTACTTGTTTTGATTATTCTCTTCCATTTCATCAAATTCAGCAGAAAGATTTGAGCGAGATTTTCGTTTTGCAAATGCAGTTTTAATTGATGACCTTAACTGTAAAGGCAGAAAAACATATTTATGTAACAGATATAATATTAAACAACAAATTTCATGAGGTTACTACAATATTTTAGATTTTTTACCTTCTCCTTTTTTCCCAACCCCTAATCCAAGTGCAAGCATTCAAAATACAATATTAATATTTTAATGCTATGTTGTTTTGATTTTATTTATGTTAAAGGTATATTATATATATATATATTATATCAAAACTGTTTAAGCATTATAAAATAACAATTAAAATGAAACAATGCTATATAAAACGAAGAAATATAAATGTTTTATCAAAAAAGCTTCAAGTTTAAATCTAGCTTTTTTTTAAACATAACACAATTAAAAACATTTTCTTACCCAATTTTTTTTCTTTTTAAACTTGAGTCCATCCTCTGTACTTCCAATACTTGACATACTTGTCTTTGAACTTATACTGGAGAGTGATCCACACGATGCTTTCTTACGCAAAACAGGGTGCTCTGACCCTGTGTATTCTGAACCTAAAAAAAGGTTGCAATTACATCTAGCAAAAAACGAATTTCAATTTAAAATTTAAACAAGGAAACAACACAAAATAATGCTGCAGTGATTTTGTCTTTGCATAGGCTACAACTTTTCTTATTTAGTTAAAAGGGTTTATATAAAATTAAACCAGAAAGGCATAGAAATAGCATATTTTCCAAAATTTTTCCAATTATAATAAAACCCTAGCATTAAAAACATTCCGATCTTTTTTTAACTGTTTCATAGTTTTGTTATTTTTGTTACCTTCGGGAGATTGAGTTTTCTTAAGACTTTCAATCGTGTTTCTTAGTTCTTGCAACTCACTGTCTTTTTCCTCAGCAGATACTGATAACTCTCTCAACCGATTATTCATGGTTGATAAACTTTGCTCGAACACTGATACCATTTTAGCCTAAAAAAGAATTAAACATTTTAATTTTAAGTACATGTACATGGATGCTTTAGTTAAATACCAAAAATGTAAAATTAACAAGGAATTTTGATAAATAACTTACACTTGAGCTAATGTGACTCTGAATTCCATTTTCTCTTTCCATTTGAATTTTCTTTAAATCAAACAGTCAAAATTAAAAAAAAAACTCTTTAAGACATTTATTTAATACAATACTGGGTTGAATTTTATTTATACTGTAAAATTGATTTAGGCAAGCCATACATGCTAAGAAACAACATTTACCAAACATTAACATGAATATTGACTTACCATTTGTGGAACATTGTCTTCAGGCTGAAATAAATACAAAAAACATTTTACAACAAAAAACAAACAATACAACATCAACTATTACTTACTTATTTCATGCTATAACAAACTATAAAATTGACAAAGTTTGTTTAACTTACCAATGAGTAAAGTGATGGAGTAGATGACATTAAAGAATGGGCGCGATTTTCTAAAAAGTTTACGCATAGATATTACATCAACAATTTAAGGCTGTCACACAGAAATAAATTAAAGGCTGTCTTACACAAAAAAATATTTATACTTTTAAAAAATATAATTTCTTTAATACTAAAAATATTTAACCTTAAAACATAAAAACAAAACTTTGACTGGCCTGTCTATTAAACAAAAAAAATGTTATCTAAACAATGTTAACTTACTGGTTAGATTTGATTTATGTTGATTGTTTTCATGTGACAAAGAGAACATGCTTGAATGATGATAATTATCTTCAGGTGAATTTCCACTTATATTTGATGATGCACGAGAAACAGAGCGTGCCTTAAATACAAAAACATAAATTTTCTAGTTCATGTAAAATAAATTGTAAAGTTAGTTATGGTCTAAAAGCAAAAAAAATATATTTATTCATAACTTAAAATTAATTATTTAAAAAAAAATTGATAATTTGTGTTTTAACTCTTGGTCTTACCCTGTTAGTATTTGAAGATGTGTCAGTTGTTGATGAAAGGAGGGTAGGTAATGGCCAGTCACTGATTTGACTTCTATAAATAACAAAGTATTGAATCACAATGTCAAACAAACATATATTCTATTATTTATTTTAAAGACATAACTTAATAAGGTTAGGAAAATAAAGCTTAAGTTTTTTCTTACTTTCCATTTGAAAAACCATGTTTATCGAAGCTTTCATTAAGGTTATTGGAATCTTTGTCATCCAAATACAGAGAAGGTGTTGTCAAAAGATCCAAACTCTAAAAAAATAAAAAAAACCAACATCTTAGATTCTAACATTCAAAGTTTAATATTTATTCCAATTATTATGTTTAAGGTTGTATTACTCTATTACATTAAACAGTATTACATTATTTATTTTAAACAAAACACTATTATGTCATATAAACATAGTATATCATTCCAAAAACCTACCATGAAAGGATTACTAGAAGTTGGTGAGATGCTGTAAGCACTGTTTGCGTTTGGTCTTTTGGGTGAAGTCCAACTAAGCCCTGATGAATCATGTGACTCACTTGTTGGGTAAAGTGAACTCGCGGTACTAAGATAATTGCGGGGTGATGATTTTCTCGGCAAACTTAAGTAAGATAGGGGTGAAGTGCTTTGATTTCCATTCATTGAAGTTTCTAAAAAAAAATATTAAAATTATGTATAAAAAATTTTTAAATGTAGGTTTAACAAAAATTTCATGTATCAAAAAAGTTTACTTTTTGGTCTCCCAAGTGTGTTGTAGTGACCAAGTTCCCTGTTTTTTGACAAGGTTCCTAATAGAAATAGGAAGTTATTAATTTATTTTTGTTTACTTTTTTGTATATTGATGTTGTAATCTTGATAAAACAACTTACCTCGGTCTGAAGTTGTAAAATCTGGCATTGGTTTGATGATTAGTTTATCATTGTCGTTAAATACATTGTTGTTTGTGGATGATGGGTTAGTTTGTTTGATTGGTTGAGCATTATTGTTTGTATTTTCTGGTTCTTCATTCATATTCTACAGAAAAAAAGTTAAATTAAAAAAAAAAATTTTACAAGAGTCACTTTGCATAAAATAAAAAATATCATATTATAATAAATCTAATAACATTAAGATATAAAAATATGCTATAAAAGTTTGCATTAACATTTAACACAGTCCTTAAAAATGTCATAAAGGTTAAATTTTTAGTGTTTTACTTGTTTAGGTTTTCCAAATCCTAATAGTTTTTGAAGTGAAGGCGATCTTTTAAAAGTTGCACTTTTTCGATTTGCATGATTTAAAGTTGAAGACGTTTCGTTTGATAATGGAGTTTTTGTCTGCAATAAATTAACATAAAAAATTTAAAATTATTTAAAAAGGGGTATTTTGGTACCATGTGTATTAGGTAATACTTACTCCATTTTCCATAAACTTATTCTTGGTTGGTCTTGGTAGGCTGCGATAGGCTAATGTACCTCTTTGATTACCTAAAAATTTCAAAATTAAATTAACTACATGAACTGTTGACTAGGTCAAAATTTTATCAAAAAATTAATTTACAAATTATTATTTTGAACAATAGTTTTCAGTTAGGTATTTAAACTGTTTTCCAAAGCTATTTCATACCAACAATATTTTGAAGTGGGCTGTTGGTTAAAGAAGGTGAAGTGGATACCACATTGCAAGCTAGTCTACTTCCAACAACATTTGAACCAGAAGGTAATCCTATAAAATAACATTTATTATTTTAAAATCTTATTTAAAATGTTACATAGAAAACACACAAAATTAATTTAGCTAGCCTATTAAAAATATTTTAAAAATAAATATTTGGAAAGTAAAAATCAATTTCTATTAAATTGTTCACCTATTTTTCCAGAAGGCGGTTTTCCGAATCCCTTTCTCTTCATTATTTTCTGATTAGCATTCTCAATTGCCTAAAGTCAATTAACCCAAGTTCAGTTTAACATATTTAAAAATTTAATCAAATACAATACTAATTTTTCCCAATGCTTACCATTGAAGAGACCTCAGTTTTAGAGGCTGGTGTACTTGGTGCAGTTGAAGGTTTAACTTTATGAAATGGTGAGTTGTTGTTTGAAGATAATTCGTCTGTGCTAATGTCTGCAATGCAATCACTTATATCACCACTGCTTACACTGCTAATATCGTCACCACTGTAATATATTAAAAATAATTGTTTTAATTTAGTGACAGCACATAAAATAAAACCCTTTCTTCAATATTCCTTTAAAAATATTTTTATTAAGTGTAATAATTAAATAACAGAATTAAAAAAACAAAACATATCTTACCGACAAATAAATTTAACATTACATTTTGTTAAATATTCTGCAATCATATTGTTTTTAGGGCAAACAGTTAATAACTAAAAGTTAAACTAATACTGAACTGCTAAGTGCTAATAATAAACCCCAAATCCAAAATACTTAAATTCATAACCAGAAAAAGTACTTAAAATACCACTTTAATCTTTGCTAATCAATATTTAAATCCCTTTGAAAAATATTTTACATAATTACTTTAGCAAAAAATATTAAAATTCAAGGAAAAATATAAATTCAATTTTGCTAAAACATTGTAAAGTATTAGTGAATTTTTAATCCACCTTAACCTTGGTACTACGAATTTCTTTCAAATAAACAAATTAATCGTTGTCCAATGCTATATAAAAGGGAAGTATCCATACGCAAATATTTATTTAACTGACACCCAAACTAAACATTTGTTTTTGAATAATATTATTACAAAAAATCTTCCCTTTAGAATTGAAGCAATTTTAAAGTATAATATGAAACGAATAGGCGGCGTAATACGCTGGTAAATCTTGCGAGAATTAATAGATTGATAACTTAATAAATAATTTATAAGTTAAATAACCCAGCAACAAAATATTTGTTTAAATAAATTAAATCAAATATTAAAAGGCCTTTGAAAATAAAAGCTAGGATAACGCGATCTAAAACAAGGCGCCGTTAAACGAACTTTTAACTGAAGCCGCAATATAATACACTTGAATTTAAAATAACACGGCCAGGAAAATTATTAGGTTTAAATAGCTGTAAGTTGCAATGTAGTTCCACATTACAGACCATAAATCATTGGACACCGTTCAAGGTAATTAAATGTCAAATCGGGTCAACGACACGGTAAAAAGTCAGCATATTTACGGGAACACTTCCTTAATATCGTTTTAACAAAACGTGAATAAACAAAATACACGGAAGAGTCTACCGGTTATACAATATTATGCGCTCAGGTAGGCGATTTTTCTACCGTTATAAATTTTACATTTAGCTTTTATTTTACTATTATACTGGCTACGCAAGATTTTATAAAACTTACATATTTTAATAAATTTTTACCAATTAACCAGGTGTAAAATTCATTTTTTCACAAAACCTAACAAATTTGAATAAAGGCCACATTGAATTTTTGTACAAAAATTAACATTGAAGGAAAAATTTGCTCTTACCTTTCTGGTGCCTCCCAATTTTGCAATAATTTTTTCGAGTCACTTTTTGTTAAGCCTTCGTCACTTATATATCTAATAAAGCAACATTGACATTTTAATTTCTACAAAGTAGTTGACATTTAAAATGTACCGATCGTAAAAATTAAAAACCAAATTAATAGCCCTAAAGAAACAGGATATTATTTTTCACGCCATCTTTTCTAATCTCCATAAGTCAATAAAAATCCTCAAGGTTTAGTTTTAAATATGTAATGTGCAGACCTAGGCTACTTACACTAAAATTATCTTTCTTAATATTAGCTTAAATAAATCGCAACTGTCAATACACATTTTAATATTCTCGTCCAATTACATATAGACCAAATATCGACCAAAGTTTTAATGAAAATCAAAAACTAATTTCACATACACTGACATATGTTTAGCTAAACAAAACTATTCCAATTGGAAAAAATGCGCTAATAAAACCTTTAGGGTGTTGAAAAAAATGCCCCACAAAATGTCTCATTAAATATTAATTGTAATTGTCGCCATATACTGTAACCTTTTTTAGTAACATGCCAATTATTTACGCTTGCCCGCTTTTGAAAATGTTCTAGTTATTTGTGGATCGTTTTTATCCGGTGCAATTTCCTAAACGTAACACAGAGGTCATAAAAGTGTTAAAATCATAAACATGGCTGCCAAAATAAGATTTTTATTCACACTTCAGGTATTGCGTTGTTATTTCCCATTTGTGCTAAAACAATACCTCGGTTACGGGTAAAAATAACATCGTAAAAGGTACAGTTATATTATTAACAACAAAACCTGACTATAAAATTAAAATCAAATCTTTAGCTGACCTAACATTTTTCGATATAAAAACTCAACTTTCTTTTAAGTGTAACATGTAAAACATAATATTGCAAACTATTGCAAGCTCCTTGTTTATAAAAACACACCTTTTTTCTATTTTGTCACTATTTTACATTTTTAACCAACGGTTAACGTTAACAGCGAGTATTCAGATCTGGCACCTAGATCTTCTGTTGGATTACTAAAACTAGAGCCTATAGCGTGATATCGAGCTCAAGATAAGATTGTGGTGTTTCGGTAATCGCGACAAGATTAACTAACACCAATTGCAAACGGCTGCAATACACTTCGCCGCGGGCTGTTAATAACTAAACAACTTATACATGTTGCGGGTTTTACGTTTTCCAGTGCATAGTGTTTCATATTAATTGTATATGCGATACTAATGAACTGTTTTCTTAGGTAATCTTGTTATATCCATTATCTTAATGAGGCGAACACAGGCTCTTGTTTACGTATCAACTCATATCGCTAATTAAACCTTTGGCTTAAAAGGCCTCTGGATTTTAAATTAGTGAAAAGCCTGAAAATTGCTCTACCTTATCCTGTTACCAATTACCAATATGGCGCGTAGGTTACCGAGGTATGCTAACAACACGGGTTAGTGAACGCATAAATCCTATTTAAAACTTTCTTATTGTAACAGTCGCCACGGTTAAAGAGAAATCAATACGTGTGGCCTAACCACAGGTTTCCAAACCGTAATGCTAAACACAAACAAGCGTCAATCATCACCGCCTATGTAAAAACACTTGGCATGTTCTTTGGTAAACGTTTATAGTAAGTCTAAACCTAGCATACAAGCACACGAAGATTTCTTACAATATACAATTTCAATTCTTGTCTAATCTTCGCAAAGTAGAAAGTAATGCTCTTGCTGTATGACCGCGATTAAACTTCTTTGACACTAAAGTTAAACAAACCAGAGGCCAACTTTGTGTTCTATGGCTCGGCGGGGTACGAGACACAAACACAATAAGTTTAAAGTCCTTCCGCCTGTACACACTTCTTACTTTCAAGATGACGAGGTCACGTGACTTTTTAGACGGGAAGTTTACGCAGACACTTTTTAATCTTATTAACAAAAAGTCATTAACTTGATAATCAAAGTCTGCTTCTGATAGCGTACAGCGCATGCGCGATGTTATCTAACTTGAGCAATATTTATAAATTAAAAGTTTTAAACTAAACTACTAAACTAGTTTTAACTAAACTAAACTTTTAGTTAGTTATAAACACTATTTATACTTGGTATTATTTATTTTGCATTTTAATACCCTTTGAGAAATGTCAACAATGCAGTTGAACAAAACTAGAACTCATAATTTTACAATAAAATCTAAAACTGTCTATTAACTTTTAATCCTAACATCGATTACAAATAATCCTATTAACTTAATTCATTCATTTCCTATTAGTCGTATTCGTCAAAAAATCCATGTTTTTGACAAGCAATCATTTTAATCCAAATAAAAAAACGACACTAAATGTTGCTGTAAAAACAATTCCATTTCTCTACATTTCTTCTTTTGTATAATATATTTGGGTTGTCATACTCTAGTTCAGTTATTACTTTTTGAATATTTTATTAAACTCTTATAGCTTAACTGGTTTACAATTGACTATCAATACACACTCTTCCGGACTAAAGTTCTTACAAAAAAAAACAAACTAAACACCTCTGTAAATGATATTTTTAACTGTAATCATATATTATATCACAACACTTAGTTTTAACTAGCATATTTGATCCAAAATTAGGTTAAAAAGAGTTTTAGTGATTTTATAACCTTTCCATTTAATTTGAAACCTAAGCGCATAATGAACTTACTCAAACTTCCTTTCTTTCGAGCTTTACCTATTTTTATAACTTGAATATATTTCAAAGAGTTTAATTTCCGAAACTTACCCTTTGTTGTCAGGTTTATTTCCAGCTTGTATATTTCCTTCGCTGTCGTCAGGCACAGGTGTGACGTCACGCCAGGCAGGGCGGGGCCCACGTGCCGACCGGGTTCTTTGTAACGAACAGAAACGACCTAAAAATACGTTTGTAGGTAAGATAAAACGCAGGCCGCAATTAAAATAATAAATTACGTAACGATATAAAAAAGGGGTTTAATAGCATAATTTACTGTAATTTAAAAAAAGGGGTTTGTAATCACATATTTAAACCATTTTAAGCAAAGAATGTAATTTTTAAAGACAGATATATCATATTCTTTTTAAACCTGTATAATTAATCCTTGGCCTAATTAAACTGTCTTTTGTACACAATTGTGGGCAAACTATATTTATAAGTTAAAATACACTAATAATACAGCTAATAGATACTGTATTACATCACTAACTTACCAGGTGCAAATTTGTAGTCGGCATCATGGCCCATCGTTTCACCGGCATGTAGTTTAGGGCTAGCCGATCCGTTAACTTGGTAGTTAGAACGTGGTCGAGGGGTCGTGTGGCTACCGAGTAGGTTGTGGTGTGACCGGTAGATGTTGCTAGAGCGCGACATCGGCGAAATGTCGGCGAGGTTATCATATTCAACTGAAAATATACCAATAACATATTTTTATTTTTTAAGTCTAAAAAGAAATAAAGAAATATTTTTTTTGTTTCGATTAATTTAATTACATTAAAGTATACCGTGTCTAATTGTGTATACAACTAAATAAACAACATAAACACATAGTAAAAAGTAAACTGGATTAAGCAGATGACGTACTCAAACTGTGGGGTAGCTAACAAACTTACCTCCGTCCAACTGTGCCGAAATACGTCGTTGAAACGCGTCACCATTCTTGTGACGTAATTGGGTGCTGCGTAACGAGCACATTGTATCCTCCAGGTTTTGTCTGTAAAGCAAAGTTGATTTCGTTAGCGTTGCAACTTGATTGTCGGGTTTTTAATGGTGCTCGGTTTGAAGTTGTTTGAACAGATTGTTGTTAATGAGATTTGGATCCCAATTTAGACGGCAACAATTTAAAGTACATATAACCAGTAAAAATGCCAAAAATAATCTTAAACTTAGTTAAATTCTAGTTTACCTTAAATTTGCTATTCCCTTTACCGCTCTTTGGCGCGCTTCGCCCGGATTTCCGTTATTTTGATTGTCAGACATACTCTGAAATTAAACAATACAACATTAGCAAAGCAGAGTAATACTTTTTATTTTTTTCGGACTTATTTTAATAAAAATATGAAAACTTTCGACATACCTCCAAACTTGTCGTTATTGTTAATTGATTTTTACAAACGGAAAGCTGACTCTGTGCCTTTTCCGCTCCTGAGTATTTAAGAATCGAATCGGGTCGTTTTTGATTGACAGGTTTGTCGTTGGGCTGGGCGGAGCCTAACGGTGGCTGCCTCATAAACGGTGCAACAGTGGCAGTCAACTGAGGTTTGTGGATTCGAGACCCGACACTGACGCTTACCGGTTCATCTGAAATAAAAACATGAAATTTAATTTAATCTGATTATTTTTATTCCAAGAAAAATATGCGTCTTTATATAAAAAATATTTTAAATTTAAAAAAAAGTTATTGTATTTGTTTTAAAAGTATGAAAACCAGGCGTTAAAATATGCAAATTGAAAACAAATTTTAATTTTATTTTATTTTAAATTTATAGGACATTTAAATTATAATAAAAAATGGTCCAAAAAATCAAAAAAGCATTTAATCTATTAATTTTATGTACTCTAACCATAATAAAAAATATCAAACTTTTCTTTAAGTTTTTATTTTAACTTACGTTTGCTCGTCGGAGTTGGATTGTCCTTTGGTGGAAGAGGGGGAGGTTGCTCACTAGATGGTGTACTCGAGTTTGAAGTGACGTCACGCGGTTGGGAAAAAGTTGGAAGTTCGGTAAAAATCACGTTGGCCAATTTATCGTCTTCTGTTGGGGGTGAAACTATATGCGGTATTGGGTTGCTGATCGTTACTGACAAAATAAAAATTAGTAAAAATAAGGCACAAAAGCTTCTTTACGTGAAAAGTAAATGTTAATGCAGTTAAGTGAAATATTATATTCTTTAAACGTTTATTTAACACATATTATACGGCGAATTATTTTAAGTAAAGTGTGGGTTTACTATATATATACTTTAAGTATACGCCCACACGCTAAAACAACGTGTATCTTATTGAAAAACATAATGTATTTATTACACTAATAACATAAATAAAATGTACTTATATAGGGCTTGCAAGGGTGGTTAAAGTAAAATAAAAATCATCATTACAATAAGTAAAGTAATTTATAATTTAGCATTGCTGGTAATGAGTAAACAAGTTGACATTGACCTATTAACCAGCACTTGCAAGTCTTTGCAAAATTGAAACATTTTATCACTACTGTTAGATAAAAATAAATATTCGAAATAACGTGGGGCATACTTCCTGGCTTATCAGTAAACTTTCCTCCCCTTTGTGCCGATGATTTTGGAGCCAACTTTGATTTAAAACCTTCAGGTTTACCGTTGACGGACGACGTTGAAATTTTCGAGTTTTTCTTGTCGGCCTGTCAATTAGGTACACGGCGTCAACGATAAAATAAGTAAAATAAAAAAAAAAACATCCTTAAATGTGTTAAAAAAATATATATATATATCAAACGAAAAATAATAAAGAAAATTGTAAAATAAAGCAAAAGTAATTAAAAATTCATTTTTAAGTAATTATAAACAGATAGAGTAACCACTATATCCATGTTTGTTAAATTTAAATATTTGAAACAAAGTTTGTTAACAAATATCTACAATAATCTAAAGAAAAAACAATTACCTGTTTTGAGGCACCGAAAGCTTTTCCAATAGTAGACTTCACACTTTTTAATCCAGAAGGTGATTTTAACGTTTTGTTAGTTGTCGTTTTCCCTGTTTTTGTTTTCTCAGTTTCCATTGAAGTCTGTAACAAAATTAAACAAAATTAGAAATAATTAATTGCTAGCTTGAATTTATAAATAATATTCACATAAAAACGATTATACGATAACATTTAGGTATAATAGTCGTTTTTTTATGCTACTTAAAAATAAAATTTAAAGTTTGAATTTTACGTCTATTTTGTGATAGATTTATAATTCACACTTACATCCTTTTTTACGATACTTGGTCTAGCCATATTAGTTGCCAATCGAGACGTGGGTGGCACTGATTCAGCCCGTTTCTTTAACCCTGGTCCAGATGATATTGCCACTGAGTTGACACTTGATTTGGATAAAGACGTTGACCGAGGCTTAGATATTGCTGTCGGCGTGTTGTTGGACTCGTTTTGCGAGCCTAGCCTGCGTAAACGACTTATTACCGAACCGGTTTTTGTGCCGTTTGGGGCTAGTTTACTAGGTTGCTCTAAGCCTGATTTAGGCGTAGACGTTTTACTCCGACTAGGCGATGTGGGCTTAGTAGGCTTTGCAGTTGGCACACGTTTTGGAATTGTTTTTGCAGGCGTTTTCATTTGGGAAGGCGATCTTTCTTTATTAGAGACAATTTTTGTGGCTAGTCCGTTAGTTTTTGATTTGTTGTCAGTTGAATGAACTAACGCGCTCGATATGGGTCTTCTAGGAGTACGTATACGTGAAGGACTTCCAAGTCGGGTTTGCACAGTGGTTAACTAAAAAATATGTCAGCACTCAGTTACAGTTTACTTAGGTAGCATATAAAAAGACTACCCTTGTTTTAAATAAAATACTGTTTCTAAAACATTTTAACCAATAATAGCCTAAAATTTAAAACCATATAATCAGATCACAATTACAACGCCACACAATGCGAAACTTTAAACTGTGTGGTTCACCACAACACCTGTTTATTACAATTGCCACTTTACTAAATTTCTGTTTTTAAAGTATGCCTAAAGTTGTTACCTTTCGCGTTTCTGCTTCATTTGTTCCAGCCAATGACGAGTCAGAAGCGAGCGAGGTTTGTGAAGACGACGGATTTGACGAGCGAGGGGTGTGGTTAGAATTAGGCTTAAATGTCTAAAATTACGGAAATATTTTACAATTACGGATATAAAGGAAAGTAAAATGTTACATAATGTTGTACCAGGTGCTACTGCACAATAAGCTACGATCGTTAAGTCTCAGTAGTTAAGAAATAATAGTTAAAAGGGGCCAATATAACTCTAAACAAACATTTCGTAAATGAATAGAGTATTGAGGCCTAAACTTTAAATTAAAGCGAAAAATTTAAAATTTTACTTATAATTAACCAAGTTTTTGCTACAATTTTATGTTTTATTTACCTGCATACTACTACCATGACTTTTCGGAGGCACAAGCCGAGTGGTAGCGCTATGCTTTGAACTCATTGATTTACTGCGCCACCCAGTGCCTCCAGTGGCTGATAAATTAGCAACCCTTTGTTGAGCTGGTTGTTGAAGGCCTGATTTATTTACTGTAGAAGGTGGCGGAATACCATTTGGTTCGCCTAAAATGTAAATATTAAATATTAGGTCCAGGACCACAATATTAGGTCCAAGCAGTACTGATTGTAAAAATAACAGTAAAAAAGACCATGTTTTAACTATCTACCTGTGCTGATTCGATTTCGATCATTGGCGTTAAAACTTCGACTTTTGCGACTTATAGCAACCGCAGATGGAGGTTTAAGACCTCTACGTTGTACAGATCTACAATAAAAAACATATTAAAAATTGACGAGGCCTTATATTTAAAAAAATAATAGGCTTTATGGTTAGAATTGTGAATAAAAAGTTTTTATTAAAATTAAAGAACTTACCTAGTGCCATCTGCCATTTTAAAATCTTGTACTTTTTGTTTATATCGAGACAGGTGAAAGAATAATGCTAAAACACACTTAAGTTCGCAACGGTAAATACCTAAAAAAAAGAAAAAAATTTGAATACGACACCACGATAATTATGAAACTTGACCCTATGCCTGTCCTTCGGGTACTTCAAAGGCAAAAACTGGGTCAACTGGCGTGCATTAAACGGCATGTAGCCAAAACAATATTGCAATTTAAAAATGGCAAAGTTCCCATGGGAAAAATTCCAAGTATCTGTATGCTTCAAGTGTTGTAAGCATTTACAATACTCGATTTTAAGTTGTTGAAGTATATATTTAACATAGGGTACTTAAATTTAGCTTCAAGTTTTATGACATGTTAGCCAATACAAAAAAGCTGTTATAATTGCAACGTTTGATTGTATAGTGACGTCATAAAGTCATACCTTGCGCGGTGACATCGTTTAAAACGACATTATTTGCTTCCAACACTTGTAAGCAACGATCAATGTTGTGTAACTATATAAAAAAACAACAGTTAGCAATTTAACATTGAAAATATCATCTATTAATATCTTTTAAAATAAAAATGGCATCACAATAAATCTAGTTAATGTACCTTTGGTTTAAAAATAGTAATTTTCATACCTTTTGTTTGGTTGTGCTTGGTTTTGCGTGAATACGTTCAACGTTCTGGCCACCTTTATTAAATAATGTTTTATTAATACAAATAAATAAATATTTAAGATCAAAGACTGCTATTTTCATAAATTAAGGCTCTGTCAACGAAAACAGCACGTTTAGCTATATTATTATTACTCTCTTATTGTCTGCCAGTGCTTTTGTTTATTTATGTAGAGATTTCAGTCAATTACAGGGGGATGCTTTATCCAGTCGTAAAAATACTTACAAACAAAATGCACGATATCAACAAGTAATAGACCGTCGCTGATGTCTTTCGGTAAGTCCTGAATAAGTCGTTTTACTCCAGTTTTTTCGAGGTGGTGATTTGCCCAGTCCGTATAAATCTGCACAACATAAACAATGTTAAATTTCAATCATAAAAATGCGCAAAATAAAAATTAGGTGAGAAAATTTATAAAAAATGACGTAATTCTACTATCTCAACAAACTTCAAACGTACAATAACGATTAATCGAACAGTTAAACAATTACTTAGTAATACTAGATTTAACACAAAAGACAGGGTAATTCGTGTAATACAATTCCAACAAGCCTATGACGCAATAGTACTGGTCGGTAAGTTACTAGTTAAGGACACTTACTACAGACAACTTTAAGACAATTATGTTTTACCTGATACAATTTTTAAATTAACTTTCAACTTCTAAAAATATCATCTTTTTAGATGGTATTAAAAAGCTGTTTAATTGATTAAACCTATTCCCGTGGGCTATAAGTATTTATTAACTTTTAATACGATTTTTAATAATAATCTAACCAATTAAACTTCTAACAAACAACTTTATAAATACATATTATAATAAAGACGATTATTAGAATCAGTTTATAATTTAAATTGTGAACTTAATAAAACTCAAAAAGTTAAACTACAAAAATAAATTCTCAACACCAAGCTTATAATGTTTTAATGTGTAACTTTCAAACTGTGAAACTGATCTTAAAAATACTAATCAAATATAAAATACTTACAAATAATCAAATAAAGAATTACAGACTAGTACTTTAATTTGCGAATAGTTGTTTTTTTAATATGTATTCACAACTGGTTCGTATCCAAGCTTTAAAACTTATTTAATAACACAATAAACCTTACTGCTCCATTTAAATATGTTGTTTAAACTTACCGTCCTTTCAATGTCCCTCGATTTTTTACTTGTCATTTCGTTTTTACGATCCATTTCTTTAAATATTTAAACATTAACCAACTTAACACACAGAGAATACAGCACAATAAAACAACTATAGGCGTATGCTAAACACATTATAACTCATTTCAGTGCCTGTGATTTAAAAATTACACAAAAGAGTACGAACTATCGACTAAGTAAACCTTTATTTTTTGCTCTACTAGTAAGTGATGCCATAGCCCTCACAACTGTATGTTTATTTATACTCACTAATGCATGGCAGCCCATTTGATCGTTTAGTGCAAACGCTCTTATCAATATTTGTTTATGATAAGCTTGCTCTGCAAATATATCTCAATCAATAATACACAAACAAGGTACGGCGCTACTTTGGCTTAAGTATGAGGTATTTAAAATCATGCCCCTGTTTTACTCGCGGACAACAACAGATTTTTGTGTAGTTTCCTGTTGGTTGACCACTTCAAAGTAAAAACTAAACGTCGAACGACGCCAGAATCTCGTTAACGCCGGGGCTCATTTACACATAATTGAACCTATTATGATAAGCTCTCGCGAAATCGCTTAAACCATTCTAGGGGAGTGAAAAAAGTCTTTAATTTTAACTCGGTGAATAGATTTCATTCATTAAATTAACCAGCAAGGACTATAAATTGGTGAGAACGTGTACGGATATCAATAAACACGTTTCAGGTATTTTATTACAGCACTTTATTCTAATATATCCAGTTGACGTAGCAAACGTAGGCCTATAATTAATATTCCCATATGTCATTTCTATATAGGTCGTTGACTGACAAAGCGGTAAGTAAACATCATGTCTAGTCTGATTTCAGTAAGCACGGCTTAAGCTACAACAGGCCTAACATGAGTGGGCTAAGTACTTCATAAGGCCAAGTGAGTTTTGCTAGCATTAGAAGTAAGACTAGTAGATAATGTCCACAACATTGTAATTAATGAGTAATTATCATTGTATAAGTCGTGTTTTTATTAACGACTTATACAATAAAATCGCCTTATTATCAAGTGGTTTTTTATTGTTACCTATTTAACTGCCTGCCAATGCCTTAAAAACTTACTAAAATGTGCCTGAATGGAACTGAGGTACTGTGTAATACCAACCGGACGCAAATTTTAGTCAGAATGACTGTCTTTTAAAATAAAATTGCTAACATTCACAATAATAACAAAATGAATAGTCGCCAACTGTTTTCGTACGATTTAAATCGGCGGGTGGCAATTGCCAGTCATAACGTCTTCGGGCAACTGTACATTAGCAAGCCAACAACCCTGTACATTATGACTGCTGTGTACTGGCATATGGACAAATTCACGACCGTAATTACCGAGACCAAAGAAAGGCAAGTCAGTCATTGCCATTACGATCGATTGAAAAGAGTTTTTGTATATATAAATAAACCAACAAGCAGCCTACCGTCAACGTTTTAATGATAAACGTTCAATAAAATAATATTTGATAATGAGTTTCCGCTGTTCTAATTATGACTTTTTAATAACTGCAACCCCCTTTTAATTTATATTGCAAAACAAAAATAGTATGTAATAACATACTAACGTCCTTGGTCTATTTTAAAAAAATTGCGTTTATAATTTCAATGACAAATTCAAGAGTGTGAATTGCTTTTTACTATTTTTGCATACACAAAGAATAAAAATAAATGCAGGCACTGCTATCTTTAAGGCGTCGTAAATATTTGTCAATAAAATATTAATAAGCTCGCGTCTTTTACTGCTAAACGTCACCTGCTGGCCATATACTGCACTGCTGCATTAAGTCGACGCGGTATAATTAAACACACGGTCGTAAAGAATAAATCTATTGTGGTAACGGATTAGTAAATGAGGCTAATAGGAATCAGAAAGTAAAGCGCGTAATTCTTTCTTCGCTCCGATTATCGACACTTGCACGATGCCTTGAATTTTTAATAAAGAGAATTTGCTGTTTTATAAATCATTGCACTAACAATAAATCAATTGCACTAGAATTTATAAAAGATTATACATTTTTTTAAATTAATTTTTTATATTATATATATTGTATTTCTAATTTATTTTACTAATAGTACTGGTTTTATCCAACCAAAGATTATAGCAATTATATACAAAACACCAAACAATTGTTTTTTTAAATACAGAAAATATTTTAATTAACCTTTTTTTAAATGAATTTTTTTTTAATTGAAAAAGTAATAACCTTAAAATCACTTGTAGTTTACGGTCCCCAAACAAACACTATCGTTTTACAGTCATTACATTTGTATTATTTTAAAATATAACTCTATACTATATATACCTAAATATATTTCCAGACTCAATTACCACTTGATTTTTATTATAATTTTTATTTTATAATCTTTATTTATTAAACTTAGTTTGAAACTATAATACCTTTGTCATTAGATCGTTATTATTTTTCCACATCCAAAGCATGTCGTTTTATGTCAAAAATCCATTATTACTAACACTCTCTTCAATCCATATCAATCACATTATCGTCGAATTTATTTACAAAAAATAATTTTCTGAACTAAATAGGTGTCGGCAATTTTAAAGGTTATGTTTAAGGTGGAAAAAATAAGGAAAAGGCGTGGATCTGGGTTATATATTTCCGCGTCACGCTCGATTGATAGCAGACTAACTACGCAGACAGACGAAAAGTTAATTTTTAAATTAAGGCGGGCATAATCTCGTTATTTATTTTCTACGGAACGGCAGTTTGCGACCACACTGATTTTTTTCGAGCTCAATATTTTCTAATTAAATCAAAATCAACACATTACATAAATTTATCTTTGTCAAAAGGGCTTGTTTTTTTTTCTGAGATTTCCGCGAATTTTCCAGACGTTTTACGCGGTTTATTTCTATGTCAATCCATTTTTGGTTATCGGATCTCGCAAT
The DNA here is from genome assembly GCF_963082875.1 of Corella eumyota. Taxonomy (NCBI): domain Eukaryota; kingdom Metazoa; phylum Chordata; class Ascidiacea; order Phlebobranchia; family Corellidae; genus Corella; species Corella eumyota. Next base: position 8,013,430 of record NC_137490.1, read on the forward strand.
ATTCGAAAACAAAAATTATTATCTAAGTCGATCTCTATAAGGTAAAATAAACGGCTTTGTGGTCGAAACAAAATCTCGAAAACCTGCTATCGAACGTAATTTGTAACCGCGTTTGACTTGAAATTATCATCATTCAACAGCGCGAGCTATATTTCTACATCTAACCTGAACTTGAAAAAAAGCAGGGGCATTTGTGCGATAAATATACAGTTCCGCTATTATGTTATCTTATAGGGGTACTTCAGGCGACTCTGTGTTATTTTCGAATACCTTGGAATTTTATTTAAACTAGATAATAAGTGACGCGACTTTAAGGAGCTTCTGCTTATGAAAATACGTTTTTTCTTATGGCCAGACTACTCTGTTTTCAAAAAAATTGTTAAAACAAAGTTAAATTTTTTTGTATTAAAATCTTGAACTTCACCGTTTATCGTAATATTTAACGTGCGCTAACGTAACATATACAATACAAAAACGTAACATGATTTTTACTCTGTTTACATCAATAATAAATACGTTCTCACATGCGGGTCTGATTTTAAAATAACTGAAATAGTTACTGGCTATATTAACATAACTTATTGACGACTGTAACTTAATCTCTTTCTTGATCAGTAGAAATGCTTTGTAGTACACATTAGCGACTTCACGTCACATCAATATCTGTACCACGCTCCTACTTCGCTACAAATCACAACCCGATATCTTTTTTTTTTCATAACCGACAAAAAAAGTCCCATATTTTTGTCGTCAGAAGTAACCGCGCTGCGCTAACTTTCAGCAGCGAATATCAAGTTTTGCTTACACGTGCTTTAGCCGACCGTGACGCAATGACAACTATTCTCAAACCGCCTTTTCCAATTGCTACAGACCCTGCCAATATTCACGCGGCGTTAAGGCGCCTTGCTTCGAATCTGCAAGTCAGTTAGCTTTGATTGACACTTGAAGATAATGACATTGGACAAATGAATATCGGAAGTCAGATGCTAATGGCCCAACGCCGCATAAACCATGGCAGCAGGTGCAAGTTAAGCCGAGTGGGCAAAAATTTTATAAAGAAATTCTTTAGAAAAAAACTCTAATAAAAAAAAAAATATATATCTGTCTTAAAAAAAAAAAATATATTTTTATTTTTAAATACCTTTGTTTTAAATTCTAAGTTACAAAAAATAACAGCATTTATTTGGTTATTTCTTACACTTAAACAATAAATAACCCATGACATTAGTTAATTAATTAAACAGTCAAAACTCCGACTCGCTCAAATAAATACCTCCATTGGTATCACTAGAACTGAACTGCCAGTAAAAGAAATGCAATTTATGTTTTACTCTGTAAACCTTTCTAGACTATAGCAAACTTAAATTAGTTCAATTTTTAGGTATTAGCAAAAAATACAATAACCGTGTAGAACATATTTATTTTTGATTACTACCACTTTGTTTTTTCAAGCTAAGCTTACTATTTTACCACTTCACCATTTGGCTATTCTTAAAAGCCTACACCCCCAAATGCACGTACTTTCGAAATTTCCAAGTCTTTTGTGATGCTCTATCTTTATTAAATATTAGCTTAAAATTATTTGACGTTTGATAACAATTTGGGACTAAATGAAAGTCATATTTACAATATTCAAGTCTCCGTGCACGCCTATTCAATTATTACAGGCATTGTTGTGGGCAATCAAACAATAGAAGTGTTTAAGATAAGACAATGTCGTTTTAAGCACTTTGACCGTAAGTTTAACGATAATACAATCACACTTAAGATTTACGTGTTCGTTTGCGTACATGTTTAAACCATTTAGCAAAATTTTCTTGACATAACCTACCAACAAGTTATCGTTCCACCTATGTCATAATTTTTAGCATGTTTGTTGTTAAAAAGAGGTATAATATTGAAACCCCTGCATGTATTTATCAAAATATCATGCAAGCATGACATACAAAATACAATTTGATAACCTATCATGTAATCTGGAAAGCATAAGCCCTACATAAGAACAGATGATAATAAAAACCAAAACACGCGATATACTCTCCATAAATAAAACGTATTTACGTCAAGTCTCAGTGGGATTGCAGAGCGGAATGCGGAATTTCCAGTACAATTTAAAGTCATTAAATCATTTAAATCGTCAGTGGGAGAAAGGTTTCCAATTAAATCAAATGGAAAAATTTACGAACGGAATTTTTTTTAATAAAAACAAAACAAATTGAAGCTTTAATTTAAATTACATTATCCATAATCAACACACTGCCCTACGAGCATTAAAATAGTCAGTTGACTTCAGGATTTGGACGACCATTCATTTACCGCGTAACAATGGCCAGGTCATTAATAACAGCCGAAAGTGGTGCAGCAAGTACATTTACGATGACCAGCTATCCACTTTACATAACAAGGGTCCTTATGGACTTTAGGCTTAAAAGGCCTCCACACAAAACTACTACGGTAAAGTACGGCGCATTCGTTTACAAATAGACTATGTTTTTATAAGCAAAATAGCTGGGCGGAATCAATATTCCACGCTAGCCCTAATAATAACATAAAGCACATCTAAGACTGTATAATAAATTAAGTTGGTTTAATGATTCATTCAGAGTGTTGGGAGGCTTATGAACACATTCACTTTAAAGGTATGACACATATCTATATCACTGGTACATTTGAAAACAAAATAAAAAAACTAACAATAACATAACGCCCACGGAAATGACGAATTCCAACGCAGTGATTTAAAATATCGCTGAACTTGTTTACAATATTTGTTTAACACAAAACTCTAGTCTAATCCCCGGTCAAAAATGTTTATAAGTTTAAAGTTTGTCTTATCACAATTTAAAATTATACACCCACGCTTTTGTGTTTTTAAAAAAAAAAAAAATATTTTTGTTTCTAAAACACTAATAAATCTACTGTATATAAGATATGGTAAAATTATCAACTTTAAATGAAAAAATAAAGCCATAGCAAGCACGATTTTTTCTAAATCATTTATTTTTTTAAAATGACCGATAAGAAACAAAACTAAGCTTTATAGGATACACCCTCACTTTGGGTGGTCCTACAATATCTTCAAAATCTTTAAGGGACAGTTTTACTGACTTAAAACCACAAACACTACAAATAAAACGTAAACTTACCAAAAGTGTGTAGCTTTGCTATATCCGATCCGTCTTAGTAAGAGTCTCCAATGTTTAACGGTTGTTTCATTTATTCAATAAACCCAGTTTTGTTTACTTTTAAATTCCTAACTTAAACAAATCTGTTATAAATAAATAAAAGTTTATTAAATATTCTGTGTCAAAGTTTGCTGATATCGCATTTTCGGATTTGTCAACATATCAAAATTACAAATTTCGACTTTTAATTACCACTACGTAACCCGACTGCAGCCTATGCGGGTTTAATATGATCATCAGTTCAAACCTTGCTTATTAGTTTTGCTTTGATACTACGGATGACCTCTTTAATAATAGTTCTTCGCGCCTTTGTCGTTCGTTTATATTTGTACTTCACACACCATTTCTAACAAGTAGGCGTTACGAGATTTCAATGGCCTAGGTACACTAAGGGAAATTCGGGCTTAATTCTGAGGGCGTCATACACCCTTCCGACTGTACCAACAACGCAGGCTTACATTTCCTAAACACGCTTTTTAATTAAAAAATCCGAACCTTAAATTCTTTCTACTAAAAATACAGTTATCCCTAATATTCTAAGCTGAATATAACTAAGTTTTTACTTTTAATATAATACTGTTATTGTAAAAGGCGATTGAATAAATCATTAATGTAATAGCCAGTGGACATATCATGCAATAAAGGCAATAAAATCGTGATCCAGTTTTAAACAATAGAGACGCCAGTGCAGTGCTGTTCCACTATTTAACGACAAGGGAAAACTGACTTCAATCAAGCCGAAATCCCCGACAAAAAATTCCAAATTCGATTTCTAAAACAAAACATTTTTTCGTCTACTAATTAATTAATACAAGTGATAGGCACGCTTTTTGAGCCAGAGGCTTCGCTTTTACGTATTAATAAAGCGTTCTTATTTTGAATAAAGATACTGCTGGAAAATCGCGCAAATTTATTTAAAAGTCGTATTGCAGCACAAGTGAATGTAAAACCATTAGTATATAATTGTAATATAATGATAATTACCTGTTACTTATCGCTGTAAGCAATATTGTTATAAAAAACTTTTGCTATATTTGTCCCATATTTTAAATGAAATAAAAAGTAACAAAAATTTGTAAGTTATTAAAATAATATAAAAACGTAACAAGCCACGTTGTACTACATAGGTGCTATTAACAAAGTTTTTTCTTTAATAAAATGAGGCTATTAAAATACTTTTAAAATGAGGCTATTAAAATAAATTTTAGTTTCGCACGGCAACCCACTAATCAAGGCCACTCTTTATTCTGGCACAATACCAAATATTATATATCCATTCATGACCTATAGTTATTACTTTAACAGTTACCTCGATTTTCTAAGCCTGTTTGTTATTATAATACAACTTAACCACATTAAATACATTTCTTTGCTGAAGTACGAATAGTATCAACAAAATGCAACAATTTAAAAAATAAACTTAATCTCTGAAACCTAAACTAACTGAATTTGTAACCAATTAAATTTTAAGTTCTCTTTACTCCCATACAATAAAGTACGAGGCTTTGTCGTTTTTTCGTAATTTGCTTAGCGCCATTTGAAACTGTTGCTGTGATTGTTGAAGTGTTTGAAATGTAGGCCAGGCAAGCACGCCTTCAGTCGCTCGGTAAACATTATTCTTTACAATTTGGTTGGCTACCGCATAAGATTAATACAGGATTTACCGATAATAGTGCATAGTCACAAAGCTTAAACTGCACAGGATAAAGGCATTACCTCTAAACCTTGGTTAATGATTACAATACCTTTCTTAATTTCAAAACTGTCTGACGTTTGTATGAAATTGAAATATGATTAGTCAGCGTTTACCAAAAACTTATTATTTATGACAATAACACAGAAACTGTTTCAATACAGTTAATGTATTGGGTGACATATGACTAATTTTACCACAATCAATAATTTAATCAAATATTAATAGCGTGATGCGAGGCTCTGACCCATCTGTAAAATCCCACGCGATCTCTCAAATTCAAATATAACAAAATTGCCGCCATAAAATGCTTTTAAAATGCGTTGATATAAAACGTATACCAATAAACTTTAATTCTAGTGAAGCGTTTTTAATTGAGAGTTATCTTGTAATACTGTCAGACCGCTGACTAATTTCTAAACAGTAAATATTTAATCGCTGTATTGTCAATCTATTATGGGTTAATATCACCAAAATTATACTAAACCAGCTTACTCACAAACCTCCTGCTTACTCACAAAAAAACAGAAAATGGTTAAGTAATTTACAATAAAACGAAAGTTTTATGTTCTATTCAACATTTAATAGCATCTGATTCAATGAAAACTTTCGCTACATAACAGAAACCCCTCGAGAACATAACATCATCAAACCATGTGGCTTAATTTGATTAAAATATAAAAACGCTACTGCTCAACAGTAACTAGAGTCCGAAACAACTGCTGTGAACTGATACTCTACACGCTAAAACACAGGCCGCGTGTATACTACAAAACGCAAGTTTCTTTTTGTCGATATTTGATCAATTCGCTTGACGCTGCCTGCCCGCATATCTTTTATTCTCTGATCGTTTATTATCCACTGAGTTCTATTCTCTTTTCGAGCACGACTGGAATTGGGCTGTAGAAAAAGGCCCGATCGCGATAAAAACAAGTATAGCCACTTCAAATTCGTGTTGCATTTACTTGATGAGTCGCCGCTAGCTTGGTGCATCTTTTAAACCAATTCAAATCGATTGCTGTAACAAATAGCTTAGTATAAAAAAGCGCACATGACATTCCAGCGCTTTAATGGTAGAATTTTTATTTTTAAGTAAACGCATTTGTAAAAAAAAACTCAAAGCACTACACTATATTTAACTTTTTAAATCTAAGCTACAAAGATCCGTAAAAATATTGTTAAAAACGGCGCAGAATTATCCTCATATCTTGATATATCTACAACTAAACCATAGTTAAAATCTATTAATGTTTTATTACTTATAAAATATGATCAGCTAATAAAGTTGCCTGCTCTAAAAAAATACTAAAAGAAGAACAATACGATACGAACAGCAGTCAGATACTTCCTTAATGCCCTCCAGAGACATAAATTTAGTTCACTTCAGGGATATTATATTATTAACTCAACATGCTTATTCAATATAGATATTAATTTACAATGGGTTTAAAGACTTACTGTTATAAGCTTTTTTTACCAAATTTCGCTTTTTATTGCAGCAAAAAATCCTAACTGCTATTTTCATGCTGACTTAGACTACTTGATATATTTAATATGTAAAATTATATAGCTTTTTGCAAATATAAGTAAAAAAATTTTAAGCATTTAATATAAATTTTTAGTGTAAACGTGGCAATACGTAAAAAGATTTGAACTTGAATTGTTAGAGTTTGCAACAACTATATCTCAGACATTATAACTCACTTGCATAAAAAATCTGGATAGTATACCCCTGATAAACCTGCCTAGTTAAGTATTTTTCTTAGACTAAGGTTTTTGCATATATGTTTGTTACAGAATATCTGATCCGCATTTAATGTTTATAGAGTACATATTCTAAAGACATAATAAAGCTAATATACCAATAGCTTAGTTAAATGTGTGCAAAAAGCAATTTTAAAGTTTAGAATATAACAATCTTATTTGTACGCGTGGTTATAAATGATTAAGTACGTCTTCCAAAAATGCAACGCATAAATAATTCACTATATTTAAAATATTTCAGTAGGGAATTTCCCGTGTATGGCATTTGTCTTTAAATTTGTATCAAATCCCAATCTAACTTTAATATTTTTTTAAAGATAAAACGCATTTAAATTTTATTTTAGAACTACACATGTCATCAATTCTATTTAAATTATATGCTCAATAAACATATATGATGAAACTATCTGTTTTTTGTACGTGTCTATGACAAATGGTATATACAACTTAATATGTAGCTCGCAATTTAATGCCTAGTAAGGTATAATTCAAACTGGAAATACTATTAAAATAATTTTGTTAGATAGTGACACTTAAGGGCCTAAATAAAGTTTCTAATAAAACTAAATGTGCGATTACCAGCATTTACTACTAATCTGTCACGATTGGGCAAGCATCACGTGTATGAAATTGTAATACGAAAGATAAACAAACAACTAATAACATACGTTACAGGTTGTGGCCACCTACCTTAAGTAGGGTTGAATGTTTTCGTTAAAACATAAAAAATTAACAGTATTATAAAAATGGACAAAGTTTCTTTAGAGCTTGCATCTTTAATGCAACATTCTTCACGACCTGATATAAAACTGACTGCAATTGATAACGTTTTGGGACTAACTGCAAACCCCGAAGGAAGGAAGTTAATAGTTGAAAGCAAAGAGTTACTGGAAGCTGTTTTATCTCTTACTAAGGATAAATATGATTTAGCAGTCAAGGATTGTTATTCAATTCTTGTTAATTTAAGTGGAGATGAATATGCTGTCAAGCTTATGGTTGAACGATATAATCTATTTCCTGAGTTTGTAAAAGTAATCACAGATTCCAAATTTCAGCACTCTGACAAGGTGTGTGGTATTTTAAGCAATTTAACGAGAACAGATCAAGGTTCTAAAGAATTATCCAAACTTTTATTAAATTCGACGATTGAAACTCTTATTCCAAATCTTAAAGACCTTTTAAAAATATATTACAACTTGAACTTTAATGAAAACAAGCAAACGTTACATCATCTAGGCACAGTTATTTCAAATCTTACACGACTACCTGAAGTCCGACAACACATGATGGATCCTAAACAAAAATACATCAAATCCCTGTTATCTTTCTTACAATATAAAGAGTCAGCAATTAGAAGAGAGGCAGTAGCTGCAATTTTAAGGAATTGTTCCTTCGAATATGAGCATCATTTGTGGTTACTTGGAGACGATGTTGATCTTCTTTCTCATGTGTTGTTGCCTCTTGCAGGTCCGGAAGAATTCGATGAAGATGAGATGGACCAACTGCCTATTGATTTGCAATATCTTCCTTCAGACAAAACTAGGGAGCCTGATCCAGTTGTTCGCAAACTTTTAGTCGAGACTGTTACACTGTTGTGTGCAGATGCACCCGGTAGAAAAATTGTTAAGTCAAAAAATGTGTACTTGATAATCCGGGAGCTGCATAGATGGGAGGAAGAAAATAAAGTTGAAGAAATGTGTGAAGCTTGCGAAAGACTCGTTGAGATTTTAATATCAGACGAGCCTGAAGAGGAAATGCAAAATCTGTTAACATGCAACATCCCAGAAAAGTATAAAAAACTTTATGAAGCAGATAAAGTGGAGTAGAAATTTTTACTGATTTGTTTTAAATAGGCAGCTATAATTAAAAATAACCTGTTAATTTATGGTAAAAAAAAAACAAATACAGACTTAGCTGTAAACATTTATAAATCTGTTGTATATTTAATAAATTGTTTATGTACTGGACATTTTTTGACTTCTATTTCAAACAGGAGAACTACAATATGTTGATAGTTAAAATAATAAACTAAATGCAGTTGCTTTAATCTTCATGTAATTTAGTTAACAAAACAACTTAAAAAACACAAATTAACCACTAGTTGGTAACAGAAATTAATTTGCTGGGTTATATTTATGTCTACTATTATACCAACATATTTTTTTAACACAATCCTTTTAAATTAAGTATATATATCCAAACCAATGAAAGCCATATTTTTTGTTTACAAATACATTCAGAATATATAAAAAAGCTAAAATTGTATGGTTTATTGTTTTTAACACTTTTATTTTTTTCTTGAATTTGAACAAAAAAAATTATTAAGTCAAAATTCTTCACTGCAATCAATTAGCTCATGGGTAACTAATAACAAAGGTTAATTAGAAGCATTGCTTGCCATGAAATCCTATGATTGTTTAAAATATTTACAAATTGTTTTAAATATTTAGCGGCTGACTGGTTTAAGTGGGGTAGTAGCATACGCTGCATCAGCAAAAAGGGAATGATAGTTAACTACAGGAACATAGGCTGCTGTTATCATATTACCAGCAAAATACCGTCCATGTAATGCAGCTACTGAATTACCAGCCGCTTCAACGCTGTCACATTTTACATACACATTCCCTTGCGATTGTTTATCAACATATACATGCAACACACCACCGTGACGCTGGCATTCTTCAACAACATCATCTCTAATTTCATCATCCCATCCCTTGCCATTTTCCTTCTGTGGATCAAACATGTTAGATAATTGAAAACAAGGTGTTGCAATTGGTGGAGCAGTTGCATTTGCAGTTTGGGCTTGCGGAAGACCCATGCCCATGGACTGACCAAGCCAAAGTGCTTGCTTTGCTGCACTTGGAACTTCCAATCCTGTGCCCTCTGCAAGTTTAGCCATAAGTTGGAGACGTCCTGTTGTCCCCAAATCAATACCTGCTCTTTCAACTGTTTCATTATCAAGAAAAGAGGGACCACCCATCCCTGCAAGTGCTGCAAAATCGGTTGAATGTCCAACTGTATTTAGTTTAATTGATTTTCCAGCAATTTCAAAACCATTAAGTTGTTCCAGGGCTTTTTTCGCACAATCAGCCTCTGCAAATGTAATAAATCCATACCCACGAGACACACCGGTGTCACCATCTTTAATAATTTGCACTTGCTCAATTCTACCAAATGGAGAAAAGATTCCTTTTAACATTTCTTCTGTAATATTTTCATGCAAGGAACCAACATAAAGTTTAGTTGGCCCTTGGGCTGCTTTCTGTAATGTCATTTGAACTGCTGCAACTTTGTTTTTCTCTGATTGTGTTGGCTGTACAACTATCGGCACACCAAGTAGCTTTTGACCAGATAAACCAAGAGCAAGTGGAATAGATTCAAGGTCTTTAAACTCAACATAGCAAATTCCTTTAGATCTTTTTGAATGTTTATCCTGAATCAATTTTACTTCTCTGACTTTTCCAACGGCTGAAAAAAATTCTTCAAGATCTCTGGACCGGATGCGTTGTGAGAGTTGCATGCAGAAGACAGTTCTAGCATCCCGATCAGGTGGACTAGGAGATCTTACTTTTGGTGGAGGAGTTGGGGTTCTTCGCTTTGGACTTCTGTGTCTCGGTGACCTGCTTCTTCTACGGCGATCACGAGATCTGCTATGTTTTCTATCTGAGCGATGTCGTCTCTCGCGACTTCTTGATCTAGAGTGGTGGTGTCTGCGATGACGACTTCCACTTCTGCTTCTTTTTCGGGACTTTCTTTCACTTTTGCTCTTGCTTCTCTCCCTTTTTTCGCTTTCCCTTTTTAAGGTAGCTTCAAGCATTGCTTCAACATCCAAATCGTCGGCCATTTTTGTGAGTTAATTGCTTAGGGTCAATAACTCTATTTATCAAAGAAAATTTTAGAATTAATCCTAGTTTCAAATTACCAATCTTTTACAAAATATTGCTAAATTATTAAAGGGAAAATAAAACATTATTGTGTACTTTGTGTAGTGAAAATATGGTTATCATCTAAATGGCATAACTTACGATAATGTAGAAGTAATAAATATTGTTCTTGGGGTGCTGATTCCAGCTACCAATATCTAGTCATATATATAAACAATAACGATTAATAAATAACAAGGTGGCTTTTGTATAATAAGTGCAACAGTTTACTACCACACCATTTTTGATTAAGGTTAAACCATCATAAATCATGTATAAAAAATGTTTAATGGGTATTTAAAATAAAAACCTTCATTATTGTTCTTTTTAATCCTTGTTGTACGCAAACCCATATGTCTGAAATTTATAAATTGATTTAACATTATTGAGTTAGAAATAGTATAAAAATGACGAGTTAATACATTTTACCAACCGAAATATCTTGACCCAGTCAGTCAACCTAAATATACGTTTTGATTTAATATAAATGGTTTATATATAATGTTTAAGAGGCTGTTTCCCCTTCCCTAAACTTAGATTTTTTTAATAAACACCAGATTATGAAAAAGAAAAAGTTATACGATAATAATAAGTAAACTTTTTAATTCAGAATACATTGAGCTTACAAAGAGAGATTTATCTTTAAAATAAATATGGCAGTTACTGTATTACATTGTTAAATACACTAACATCTTGATTCCATTTCTGATGATGATTCCATAGCGCATTTAAGATGGCAAAACTGCACAATATGATAAAGAAATTTAAAATTTGGGTAAAAAGATACTTTAATTTTTTAATTCTTTACCAAAGCGATTCGATTTAAATTATACTTATGAATATTATTCACTATTGCTAAACTTATTAATGTTAAATAAAACTATAAACGGGCATTTGTCAGTTTGTTAACTTGACGTTTACCATTATAACAGAAATGAACTTCTTTGCAAAAACCGAAACAAGAACTTCAAGGACTTTCTAATATTACAAAATAGTAAGTATTAAATTGTATCATAAATACTTTTTTTTACTAGTTTTTTTAAATTTTTTTTGTTAGTATAATAAACCTTAATAAAAAAATCATTAGGAATTAACCGATCATACTGTTATAACTGTATAAGCAGAATCAAATAGCCAGACATTATTATAGGCCGCAAGTTTAAAACAAAATTAAGAAAACAGAAAAATAATAAATTTATGCCCGCTAAAAACCTTTTTAAGAAGTCCATTGTACAACAGCTGACCCGACTTTTAACCTGTTAAAACAAAAAAGGACCAACTAAGCGCAGACAAAATAAGCCGCCATTGCAAGTAGCAAACGAAAACGTTTTGTGCAACTCTACAGAGGCTTGTTTGAGACTACATTCTTGAATTTCTGGTGCGGAACATAATTATATTGATGACGAAATCATATTTTACCATTTTTTTTATTTATGAAAACACAAATTAATTCCATTTAAATGTTTTTTTTAACCTAGCATTTATAGTTTTTGGTATTTGCTTTTCGATAATAAAACTATTTTGTCATAAAGCAGGTAAATTATGTCGTCATAAGCAGGGAATTCCCCTTAAGTAGGGCTACATTACACAAAAAAACAAGTACACAAATTTGCTTTTAGCCATTTTATAATTAATTGTTATTGCGAATTTTCTATTTTGGTATGTTATTGTAATAATATGTTGCGTTTAATAACTTTCGATATTCGAGGTACTTTGATAAAAGAGCTGGCCAGCGTAGGGGATCAATACTGTTTCGCACTAAATAATTTCTTATCAATTAAAGCAGATAGCTCTGAGCTAAGCGAAACTTTTTGGAAGGTTTACAAAACTCATATGCGAAATAGTCCCCTTTTTGGCCACATCGAAAAAATACCAGCAAAGCAATGGTGGTATAGGGTTTTTGTTGCAACAATGATTGAGGCTCAAGTTATTTCACACAGTAATATAAATACACAGAAACTACCTAAACAACGTGTGGATGGCTTACCTGACAACTTAACGAATATAGACCAAGCATTTGAATATGTTTATGATAATTATCAATGGAAAAAAACTCCACATTCTAAAGAACTGCTACAAGATATTAACAAATTAAAGGCAAAGCATCCTTTACATGTTGGGGTCATTTCCAATACTGATGATCGAGCTGCAAATGTATTACAAACTAAGGGTAGAAATTTTTATTTTTTAAGAAATTTTTGGTTAATAAGAAATGTGTTTATAAACAAAAAAATTTATAAAACATTAATTCTAAGCTTAATCCTAATGCACCAATTAAAAAACTAATTTAATTTCTAAATTTTTATTTAAAATAAAAACTAATCATATTAAAACACTTATAGGTTTGTTGAATTATCTGGACTTCATAGTGACATCATACGAAGTTGGTGTCGAAAAACCAGATCCAAAAATATTTAAACATGCCTTAAACCAAGGTTCTACATTATTAAAACAAGACTTAAAACCAATTCAAATGCTGCATATTGGTGACCATTTAAATAATGATTATTTTGGTGCAAAGGATTTCGGCTGCCATTGTTTATTGTTAGATCCACTATGTGTACACAAAGAGAATAAAAAAGTTCAACATGAACACTGTATAGAAAATTTAACACATGTTATGCCATATATAAAAGCTTTAACATAAATAAAAATTCAATCTTTTATGTGTAGCATTTATATTTTTACAGTTGTGTCTGATTTTAGTTTTAACTATATATATGTATGGTGTATATTAATCAAAAATGATTAATTTTCTGATATGTTTTCAATTTTTTTTAACTTGTGTTGTTGTAAATTTAAAAAGAGTAATTAAATCAAAATGAATTCTTTGCATAACATTCTTCCTGTGGAGAGAGTTAAAGCATTGGTAAAAACTTGGCTAAAAGAGGATGTTCCCAATTTTGATTATGGAGGATTAGTGGTTGGAAATAAACAAGAAACTGCACAATTGTTAATGAAATCTTCTGGCATGATTGCTGGAATACCCTTTTTTGATGCTATATTTAAGGAATTAGACTGTAAGGTGACAAACAGAGAATATATTTATTACCATAATAAAGTATAATAGTTCATTTTCATGCATATTTTATCATATAGTGGTCATGCAAAAATACCCTGTAAAATTGTGTTAACAAATTTACAAGAAATGCCGATACAATTTTGTTATTTATTGTTCTTATTAATTGTACTCTGTAAAATAATATTGTTCATTAAGGTGGAGTGGCTTATAAATAAAAGTGATGCTTTTCACGATATTTCAAAACCAAAAAGAATAGCCCTTGTTCACGGTGAGGCAAAGAACATATTGCTTGGGGAAAGAACTGCTCTTAACTGTTTGTGTAGAGCAAGTGGAGTGGCAACCACTTCAAATCAATTTGTATCACTAGCTAAAAAAGTAGGTAAGGCAAAAAATAAAATATTTTGATGGATAAATACACTTTTTAATTTGGTGCTTTGTGACAAATTGTTGGTAATGATAAATTATGCTGTGAATGATTAATAAAATGTATGCAGATTTGTTGAGAATTATTAGTTAAAAGAATTAAAATTTGGGCCTCTGTCATTGGCATAGTTATAGATTAATAAATGGCTGTTTAACATTTTTGTAGGCTGGAAAGGAAAACTTGCAGGTACAAGAAAAACAACACCAGGTTTCCGATTAGTTGAAAAATATGCATTGCTTGTAGCTGGGGCAGATACACATCGCTACAACCTTTCTTCTATGGTGATGCTAAAGGACAATCACATTTGGTCATCAGGGTCAATTGCAAAGGTGGAGCATAGCTGAATGTTTTGGTTTTTAAAAAAAGTTTTAAGCCTAACAATTATTTATTTGGATATCGGATAAAGGAAAATTTTTGCAGAAAATTTACATTACATCATTCAAGATGTTTCAAAGTTAATGGGGAAATATATTTTTTTTTGTCATTTGGGTTTTTTATTTTATCTTATAGATATATATTTATTTTTTTTAATTTGTAGGCAGTAGAATCTGTTAAATCAAAGGCTGGATTTAGCATCAAAGTTGAAGTTGAATGTCAAAGTTTGGAGGAAGGGGTGGAAGCAGCGGAGGCAGGAGCTGATGTTGTGATGTTTGACAATTTTCTTCCGGAAGTAAAATAAAATTTTTTAAGAATGAAATTAAATGTATCGTATGACATAAATTTTAGCCTCATAAGTTTTGACGACGGTATTAGAATAGTAATAAAAACATTTACTTAGATTATCAATAAAAATTCCTTTTTAGGATCTGCACAAGGCTGCGAAATCCCTAAAAAAACTTTATCCCCACATACCAATTGAAGCAAGTGGTGGAATAACTTTGGACAACTTTACCACTTTTTGTGGACCTAACGTTGACATTATTTCTACATCTAAAGTAGTGCAGGGATATCCTGTAATTGATTTTTCATTAAAAATATTAAAAAAATAAAAAAACTTTTTTGTTTTGATTTATGTGCACTAATGTTTTTTTAATGTAACTGCATAAGCAGCGCATATTTCCATAGTTGTTTATAGTAAAAATTCAAAAAAACGTTAATTAAATTAATTTGTAGCAACACTTGTAATGCTTTTTTTACTAATTTAATTACGTTTTCACATTTTAAACAATTTTAGGGCTTTAAAGTTCTATGCAACTATTGATTATTTTAATGCTAATACATAATATGCAAAGACGGAAGATAATTCTAAAAACACAGGCCTTAAGGAAAATTCTGTGAATGTTTAATTAAATTAAATAAAAGCTGTAATTCTTGGTATTTTATAGGGGTTGAATAATACACGCACAACAGGCCCAAATTTTGATCATATTCCACAACTTTAAAGTAACCCATTTTGGACATTAAAACATGTACTAATAAATAAACCAGCACTAATCAAGCGTGTTTAAATAAGTTAGTCAAAAAAATATTAATCTGTGCAATGTTGCATTTCTTTATTAAGTGTAAAACTTCATGCAAGTTAACTTTATACAAGTAATCGACTAAATCGATCTTCGATTACTACTACAACCAAAATATTATGAAGTAATCAAAACTTATGATTTTTAAAGAACTAACTTCCATAGTGTTATTTAAAGAAATAAGACTAATTTTATGTAAAATGGTGTTTAGTTGTAGACATTCATAGACTCCTAAAAAAGGAGACTAAAATTAATTAACCAGTTTACCAAATAAAACCATTTGTTAAAAAAAAAATTTTGCTTAAGATACCCCTATTCGAATGTCTCTCATATGCCAACTAACGGCAGTTTTACAATGCAAAAACGAAATTTAAATTAAATATATTGTGGACTATTTCTAAATTAAATAAATAAATTTATTAATTTTTAGCAACAAACATCTTGTTGACCTAATAATAACTTTGCCACATTTTTTACAAAGTTTCAATTTACGAAGTTATGTAATTATATGTATAAAGATAACCTTGGTTATTGTTCAGGTAGAGTAAAGGCCAAATTAACTTGAATATTTTTCATATAGACTACTAACCGAAAAAAGTTGGGAATTAAACCTGTTTTTTTGAGAAATGAGGTTTTAATTTGCCGACGATGGACAGTACGAAAACGACAAAAGTTTAAAAAGAAAAAAAACATATTTATAAGAACGTGAATTGATTATAACGGAAAGTTAAATAAAGTTTGTTATTTACAATATAATGTATTTTACGAAAATTTTTATCATAAGTTAATGATTTACATATTTATTGTACCTTGGCCAATATTTAAACTCGTGTTTACCGAGGTTTGAATTTCGCATGAAGGTCAAATCTTAAAATAATTAGCTGTTGTTATTAAATATACAAAGCAAATTTAAAGTTTTAAACCTTTAGTAAAATGTTAAATTTAAAAAAAAATTGCGTCTATTTTAATTTTATTTTTTTCTTCCCCATTTTTAAAAGTTACAGATATCGATTACAAACAATATCATTTATAAAAAGGATTGAGTTTAAACAACGTGAATCACCAAGAAAGAAAACCAAGTTTTTACTCTTTGTTTTTTTGTGTTTTGGGAGCGAGTTGAGGTAGCGTAATATTATCTATCTATAAAAAAAGAAACCGGGTGTTTTGTTTAAAAGGTTAAATTTAAAACTTGTTTTCATTAACGCTAGGCTGACATTAAAAAGAAGTGTTTAATACAGTATTGCATGCAAAGTAGATTTTTTTAAAGGTAGTAAACCGCCGACTAGAATAAACTTTTACTGCCTATTATTTCGATTGAAAGCGTTTAGAAAGCGTAAATCTATTGTAAATAAAATATATGCAAACATATAAGTTCTTTGTAGGCATTATAAAACACTCTACAATTTAATTTCAAATTGTATAGTTAGTTATAAAGCATTTATTTTAGTGCCTTATGTTTTAAGTAGATAAAAAATATAAAAACATGGAGGAACCTAACACTCAAAAAAGTAAAAGGGTGCCTACAGCTAAGACTTCACCACCTCCAGTTGGTGGGTTTAAAATATAAAATTAATTATTATTAATTTTACTAAAATGCGTTTTAATTCTTTTAGCTGAAAGAAAAATTTTTATCATTCTTACAATTCAGGTAAGAAAGGTATTAAAAATAAACCCAACTTGCTGCACATGACTATTACATTGCTTTTGTTTGCAGGATGTCGAAAGTATTGAAAAAGTTCATAAAACCATAAAACAAGATGCTGACCTGTTACAGAACATTGCGAAACACCTTGGGTTCGAAATTATTCAAAAACATACACAAAAAATAGAAAAAGCTTCAAACATTCTTGAGATTGGTATGTTTTCAATTTTTTTTATTCCTAAAAAAAGTTAAGTAAGTTATTTTAAATATAAATTTATTTGGCAAAATACTGTTAACTATAGCTTTCTTTGAATTGTGATATAGTTTTTTTTGTCCTCTAAATTAAGGATAGCAAATTACTGTGGTATTGACAAAATTACCCTATTTTTTTAGAAAAAAATAAATTTAACGAATTCGAAAAGGTCAATCAACTTTTCTGTTGTATCTTGACTTACCACAAAACTGTCAAAAAAGGTTTTTCGGAAGAAGCCGTGTGGGAAAACTTTACTAAACATTTTAATGGAAACAACTGTCAGGCATTGGTCGAAAAACCGAAGGTGTTTTTAGTCCAGGTTTGGTTCAATTTATCATTGCTTCTGATTACTATTTTTTTAGTAAAAGTACAGAACAGAATTTTTGATTATAAACATTAACATTGATTTATAAGATTTATAAGCCCCCAAAAAACAACAAGAGAAGATATTCAGCAAAAGGAACAACTCCTATTACAATTGCTGTCGAATCAGAAGTTATGATATTACTGTCAACTCTAAAACGTCAGTAACTTTTTACATATGTATTTAAAATAATTTATTTATGAATTAATTTACACATGTTCAAAATTAACCATTAATATTTAAGTAAAAAAACAAGAGTCAGCCAGCAATAGTGCCTTTGTAAACTTGTTACATGAAGAAATAACAAGAGAAGAAAATAGTCTTGACATTTTAAAGGTACTCAAGTATACTTTTAATCAGATTTTCTATGTCGATAACTAGCATAAAGTTACCATTTCCTAATAATTAACAGGTGGTTACCAAAATTAACGACGTCAGATTTTTAAATGAAGACACCAAAAACATTCCAGTGCACATTTTCAGCCGTTTGACAAAACCACTTATTCTTAGAGAAGGCAGTTCTGACATTGACTTAGACCATTATGAGGTGATGAACAACTACGCAGATGGATTGTTTCTTATATTTGAGATGGAGGTAAGAAAAGTCTTAAAGCTAATTTTCCGTTCAATAATTTAGTAAAACTTAATTTTAAAATTAAGGTCTGGGGAGCAAAAGTTGATTCAAAATTACTTGTCGCAGCCATCGAAAATTTTGGATTTTACTGTCAAATTGAACGACCCCAAACAGAAAAAGAGCAAAAAAAAGAAAGAGCACTTGGAAAATGGTATATTATTTTTTTAATTTTTTTTTAAATTAATAAAAATAAAAATATTTCAGCAAAAAGGGGAAGCAATAGGTTGAAGTATTTTGGGTGTGCCATGTTGTCACATGGATCAAAAGATACATTACAACTAAAAAGCGAAGTTAATATCAATCGATCGGATTTCATCGAATGTTTCAAAAACTTTAATTGTCCCGTATTTGTTTTAATTGACGTAAGTTAGGTTTTTTGTTTTATTACCGTAATAGTAAATCCATATTTCAATTTCAACACGCCAGTAAGTTTTACTTTTGTATAAAAAAAGGCGTGCAATGGAGATAGAGATGACAATGTTGATTACATAAATCAATTTCCTCGAACAAGCTCGAGCGACGAAACATCTCCTGAGTCGAATAGACCGCGTACTGATCTTATTGTTGTAAGCCCAAATATATATTCTTTACAAGTGCTATACTTTTTACAAATGCTCTTATGCAGGATTGGGCAACATTCCACACAGCAGGCGCTGGACAACATTCCACACAGCAGGCGACAGTAAATCAAGATCAGGTTGGTTACTATCCATAAAAATATTGGCATTACAAAAACCTAATTTGCATGATACAGTGGCATGTTCGTATATAACTAAAAATAAATACTAACTTTGAGTCCCTTTTTATTTAAAACTTGTTGTTTTATAAATACCTCCTGTATTTTTTTTTAGACACAAGACAACATCAACAATGCTGATATAATAAAAGTTGATTTAAACTATGACATGGTTATCGCAAATGCATCAACAACAAGTAAACTTTGTTAAAGTGTATTGCATAAAACAAGTTTTATTATAATTAGTTTTTTTAAGCAAGCTTTAATGGTCATCAAATTGTTTATTTTGTGTAGTTACAACATATGTGTACCGTTTAATAAGCATTTTTTTTCTAAAACTAAGCCTATGCTGCATACTCATCAGACAAATATGGGTCACAATTTACAAAACAGTTTTGTGAAAACTTGAATAACCTTCAAGAAAATGAGAAAAAGGAGCTGACACAGGTGAGGTTGTTATTGAGTAAACTGTTAATAATAATTCATAACACTTGTTGGTTTTAATTACTTAAAGAACATAAAGTTTTGTTTAAATATTTTTTGTAGATTTTAACTGAAGTTAACAAATCAGTCAGTGAGGAGGCCATCGAAGTTACTTCTACTCACATGACTAGAACAGTTAAACAGATGCCATCTTTTTGCTCAACATTGCGAAAGAAGTTTTTCTTGACAAAAAGGCAAGCTTTATATAAACTGGCTGAACTATTATAGTTACTTGATTTTTAAAACTTTTTGTACTTGTTTTTTTTTTAGAACCTATAGTGATACAGAGAAGGAATTGCATCGAAACTTCGGAAAAAGTAGAATTGTGAAAGAAGCAAGTAAGAGTTTTGAAATAAACACAATTTTCAAAGTTTTTCAAAGGTAAGTTCACGAACTGTCAGTGATTTTAATTAAAATGTAAGTTTGACTATTTACGACATTGGTAGTTGTCTGTATCTGTTCACAAAAAATAAAATAAACGTTTTTTTTAAATTAATGTGTTTTAAATAATTAGAACAAACGTCAGATGAGCCTTGTCGCGTTACAATTCTTTGAATTTTTTTAACTTTTTATAAAAGAAACCAGAAAACAGGATTTAAAGACTTGTACATTGAGTGCATGACAACACAGAATGAAGTATCACGGGTCGAGGCTGAGTTGACTTTCAATAAAAAGTATTTTATCTACAAGGTTTGTAAGAAAAACCAATCTTCGGCTGTGCCCTTTGTTTGCAACCACCGGGTTACTTGCGATTCTTGTGCTAAAGAACAGGAAAGCTGTGCAGAGCCAGGCTGTGATGAAAACGTTAAATTGTAGATTTAAAGTTTAATGATTAAATTTGTTTAGAGCTATGTAATTAGATTAAAAAAATAATAAGTTAACCTTTTAAGATGTTCGGTAGATGTTTAAACTTATACTAATCCCAAATAATTAATATATTGTAAATAGTATAAATGTTTAAACTTTTATTAACCCCAAATGTTGTAATATTGTTTTGTACAGTATAATTTTAGTTTTAGCACCTTAAAGTGAATAAATGTGTACCAAATATATCTTGTTTTTTTTTGCTCGCACTTAAAGGAATTTTTTTTCAATATTTTAAAAGATCACCCTGGACATTCTATACAGTTTAGGTGAACGATTAACTCAACCAGAAGACATTTAAATTAACCACATTTTAACCCAATAACAACAATTGAGTACATGTTATGCAAGTGTTACAAAAAAGTTTGATAGTCTCGTAATTTGGCCTAACGTTCAGGTGGCGATATAATAAAGGTTCAAATTGTATATTACCCTCACCCTGAACCGTTCATGAAAACGAGATGATCTTCCTAATTCAGTAAAAGCCTAGGTACTTTGCTTTAACAGCTCATCGTAAAAAACAATTCAGCCAACTCTGTTATTTATATTATAACTCTGTTTTTTTATAACTGCACCTTGTCGCTCTCAAGTCAAAACTAACCTTTGTTGAGCACCACATACACATTCAAACGTCTAATCAGGTTTGGGGTAACAAATCTCGACACTGAGATATACTTAGATACACTGAGATATACATCGAAACATGACAACCTTTAGGTTACAGTAGTTTTAAAAGTAGCAATATCTATTATAAACACGAATTAGGCAGATATGCAAACAATAGAAATTACCCATCATGTGATAACATGCTTTTTCATATCATCTTAGTATGTCGGTAAAATCTTTTTTCATATCATTTTACTATTTTTCGTACTAGCAGTGTAAAAAGGAATTAAAAAACATTAGAAAAAGGCAATTGAATAAAAAATTTAACTTGTTTTTTTAAAATGGAGTTTAAGCCTATCTAAACAATTTGATTCTAACTTATTAATATGGAAGAGATAACTATAAACTATAAAGATGTAGCAATTTGTATTTAACAAACTACGTTATGTGACTACAAAACACTATAATAAATTATATAATAGGTCTATTAACAAATTACCGGAAGCGTGGTGTAGTGATCAGAACACTTCCTACACTACATGAGGTCCTGGGTTTGATCCCCAGTGATTTCATACTGTAGCGCCCTTGAGTAAGGCGATATAAACGATATGGACTCCTGCTGAGCTTTATAATCTGTATAATATCCCAAACTACCACAGACAACTCGATCCCGGGTCGGGGTAACTGATGTTTCTCTATGTTTAGGTCGCGCATTCGACCTTCCCACGTCGAGAATAAATATAAATACAAAAAAAATTGTAAAATTAATTTGTCATTTTTTCCCCTCAAAAAAATGTTTTTTTAGTGTGTCGCAACATTTAGTTACAATAGGGTGTAAACAAACAACGTTTGCTAATTTGCATTTGTGCAGTTAACGTGTTGAGTACGTACAAATAAGTCGGTTTCCACAAGATTTCCAGAATTTGAAGTTGTATTAGCCTGTGTACCAGCAAAATTTAACTTCCACGGGCAAATTTTAGCCTTCCAATTTTGGAAGCTAAACACGCAGCAAACAACGTTCACCAAAAGGTTAAAATCATAAACTATTTTGCTTCCGGGATGTTGTAGCGTAATGGTTACAATAGCCGCAACGGTATCCGTTATGGTACAAAGCACAGCAATAAAAATACATCGTCTAACCAAACAAATAGTTGCGTTTGTACTTGTTTCTGGCAGTGCATTTTGCTGTAAACACGACTGATTGTTTCTTGTCTGCTGGCGTCTATACTCAATAAACGGATAAAGAAACAACAAGCTAAGTTGAGTTTGACCGATGACAGTAAGCGAAACCAGAATTCCGGACAAAATAACAGTGTAAAGATGCAGTTTACTCTTATCTGTAGGTTTCATACATTTCGAGAAAAAAATTAACCGCGACCCAGCCAAAAATATCATTATTCCACCGACAATTAGCACAATAAGCGTCCACCAACTAAATACTAACAACCATTTTGTTCTTAAATGTCGAAAGACAGCACTACCGTAGATTATACGTTGGCGTGTCCAAAGCAATGCGTAGGAAGTAAGTATCGCAGCAGTGTACGTTATAAGCCATAAAACACCTAGGGCATAGCAGACCTTTTTTTCAACTAGAAATAGACTTACGATTACGAAGCAATAATGAAAAAGCGCCAAAATTGATCCAGTTATGCACAATGCTCGTAAGAAAACAGCACTTTTGTTTTTGGTCGATTTCTTTTTTTTCTTTAGCGATATTTCGTAAAGTACTAAAGTAATGGTAAGATACGCTGACGAAATTCCAAATACTACATTTAAAACTAAAGCAACTATATCAGTAGAATCTTGAAACAGCGATTCCATGTTTTAACACAACAAATACCTAGACTAAAAAACAGCTCAACGTAAATTATTTTTAAATTAAATCAATTTTTGTACTCTATAAAATATATTCTAAATCTAAGTTTAATCAATATTCACGCCCGTGCTAACATTTCTTAAATCCTAATTAAATAGGTCGTTGGAATAAGAAATTTGCGGAAATGATGCTATGTATTATTTCACGCCCACTAACATACACAAGCTAAAGTTAAAAAATGGGTCGTAGGTGTAACAATTTTCACGTTATTGTAAAAATATTAATCATTTTGAGAATTCGTCATTTAGTTATGAATTAACGGCACATGATAAAGCAATATTGTGTTATGGTAGTTTATTTATATAGGAAAACTGAAGTATTATACAGCAGCACACTTTTAATCATATTATAATTAATAAAATAACAAAGAAAATAAATAGGCTACAAAACAATTTACTTAAAATTTAAATAATGACTTAAATAATATATAACAAGTAATTTTAAACTATTTTTTAAACTTCTGGGGGGGAAATAGTACAATGCTATTAAATATTCTTATACAGCCGTTTCTCGATTACCTAAATCTGGTCCAGAACTTTTAGATGACAAAGCTGAAAGTGTCCCAGCTCTAAAGTCCGCCATTTTATTATTGGCTTCTTTAATTTTCCACGGGCTTATTTTCAGTCTCCAGTCCTGAAAGGTAAACACGCAGCAAACAACGTTCACCAAAAGGTTAAAATCGTAAACTATTTTGCTTCCGGGATGTTGTAGCGTAATGGTTATGATAGCTGCAACTATATCCGTTATCATGCAAAGGACAGCAACAACGATGCAACGTCTAACAAGAGAAAGGGTGACGTCACTGCGACTTTCCGTCTGTGAGTTTCTTTGAGAATTAACGTGAGTTACGCTTCGGCGTTGACGCCTATGCTTGATCAACGGTATAAGAAACAAGAGGTTAAGTTGAATTTGTCCAATAGCTGTTAGAGATACAAGAATTCCTGACAAAATTGTCGTGTAGAGCTGCAACCTGCTTTGGTCGGTGTGATCTGAACAATTTGAAAAAAATATCAACCGAGATCCAGCCAGGACTATCATAATACCCCCTACCGATAAAACTACAAGCGTCCACCAACTAAACACTGATAAACACTTTGTTCTAAGATGTCGAAAGGCTGGACTTCCGTAAATAATATGCTGCCGAGTCCAAAGAAAAATATACGACGTGTAAATGCCGAGAGAGTATGTACCTAGCCAAAGGATTCCAAACGCATAACATAGATCGTTTTCATTAGGCAAAAATAGATTGACAACCACGAAACAATAATGAAGGAAACCTAATATTGAGGTTATTATACACATTCCCCTTAGAAATTTTCCACTTCTGTTGTTTGCCAATTCTCCGCGTTTTTTTAGCAAAACTTCGTACAAAATTAAAGAAACAATCAAATAACCAGATATTATTCCAAATATTATATTCAGTATCAAGCTTAGAATATCCGTTGAATATTGAAATAACATAATCGTTTCTGTTTTGCTAGATCTAAAACGCTATAAAGGAAAATTTGATTTTTATCAAACTCAGTTATTTTGCAATGTAGTTAGGTGAACACCTTTTACTTAAAATTTTTTATGAAAAATATGTTTTATGCCTTGATCAGTTGCAACATATCATTAAAAGCCTTTTTGTATGTAATCTATCACCTTATTTGGTAAATTAAAGAAACGCTTTAACGTCAGCTGCAACGGAAGTTAAAGACAAATTTCCTCAAACTTTTACCTACCTTATACCGTTGCATGGTACAGTCTTACAACATGATATAAATTGCTTCCTTATGGAAAGAGCAATTTTGCAATATAATAGCATGACCTGTTGATACCTTGAAATCATTACTGTTTGTCACTCACGGAACATGATAATACGCACATCCCATCGCTCATTAAGACTGAAAAGTAGTTATCTTTTAATGGTTTATTACTATAGGTAATAATATTTCACAACGATATTTCTAGCAATTTAAATAAAGCATTTGACACTAAACCGAACTGGTTTTGATCACTTGCACATAGTTAAACAAAGGTAAAGTTTTAATACCGTATGTCGTTATAGCCAGGTATAGTTTGGCATACCAAAATTACTTAAATGTTTTATCTAAAAAGATAACTTATAGGAGTTGTTGCCAGTTTAAGATGACCATAACTCTGTTCGCGTGAAAAAAATCGCAGAAAAACACTGAAATGCATAGGAAAATGAAAAAATAAAATAGAAGATCATTATTTAGATAATATATGGCTATGTACAGTAGAGACTGGGCAACATTAGCATGGCACAGGTGGAACCATTAAAAATGAAATGTATTATCATTACTAGTAAAAAAATTGGTCAAAGTGCCCAATGACCTGTGTGTTGAATAAAAATCGTGTACACTTAATATTAAATTCTTAAGCTTCGACATGTCTTTAAACTTAGAAAACGTACAACGGACAAATTAAAAGACCAGAAAAGCACCATTAAAAAATAAATAATGACTGTAGAAGTCCATTTTCCATTAAAATTTGATGTCTCCATATCATTAGAATTGTGTAACCTAATCCCACTATCAGCTACGATGACAAATATATTCGGAAATTATGTAGTAAGTGCATATAAGTAGGTAGCAAGGCCCGAGCACGGCAAGTCTAAAACTCATGTTTTAAATCGGACAAAACATCGCATTTTTATAAATAAATTGCAAGTTGACTTCAAGAGCAATTTTAGTTTTTAAATTGCGTTAAAGTTTAAACTACATTATATTCAGCCTTGATTTTTTCGAACCTATTAGGACCTATTTTCTTTACCCAATCTAGGGTATGTAACAGCACGGTGATATAAGAAGCGCAATATAAAAACTGAAGAAAACTCGATTCAATTTAAACAGCGTGACTGGCATGACCTTGTCGATTACTGTCCAATCCCATTCCGTTAAAATTTCCGTCGTCCGAATTTGAGTCTGGTGCGTCGACGTCAATCAAAGAAGCTTCTTTTCTTCGTTTTTTCGTCGGTTTACTACGGCGCTTTGGCGGATGATTTGTTATTAAGTGAGTTTTTTCAAATACGGTCGATTCGTCGCTTGATGACGTCATGCTACGCATGAGCGAGCTTGTTTTGTGCATGTTGCTGGTGTTAGTACGCGCTGAACCATCTGCCGAAAAATAAATTTTAAGTTAAAGACAATTTAAAAAAAATTTAAATTTTTAACATAATGGAGATTTAAATGTTAGAAATTACAGACCATTACTTTTTTTAAAACCATTTTTCTCCGATTTTAAAAGAAGGTTTTCGTATTCGCTTTTAGGTATCGTCGCATACCCTCTCCGTTTACGACCCGTTGTTCTTTTTTTGCCCTTTCGCCTATAAAAAACTGTAATCTTAACAAAATTTCTGTTAATAACATAAAAGGCTCTAACATAACATTAATACATATTTGTACGTACCTTAATATACAGCATGTCATTGTATATATTAATACAAAAGTGGCAACAATTAAGATAATTGTTATAATAACAACATACAGAACGCTCCAATCTTCAAAAAAAAGAAATTGAATAATTAAAAAACCCTTTTTCAATATTAAATAATATTTTTACAATTTAAATTAAAAAAAATTTTAAAAGTATATTAGTAGAAAAAAAATTTAAATAAAAATAAAATTAAATAACAAAAATTATGTGCATCCTTAATTAGACCACTATAAAAAAATTAAAGAAAATATTTTAGGTTAAATCATACCACAATTTGAGTTTCCATCTCCAACATATTTCCTGAAGAAATTTTCCATCCAAAAAGTATCACATTCACATTCCTTCGATCCTGTGTGACATCTTCCATGCTCAGAACATTTATTCTCACAAACTTTAAACAAAATGTTAAAATTAATTTTAAATGGTGCTTAAATATTAAATTTATAGAAATATAAAGATAACTGGCTTTTAAAAATCTTAAAAATCTGTATCTTTAAATAATTATTTTAAATATCCTTTTACAAATATAAATTTACTATTAAAAATTATTTTTAAAATCACTTAAAAAATTACTCTATACAAAAAAACCATAATTTTAAGTATAAGCTATTGTAATAAATATAATAAAATCATAATTTTACCATAAGTGTCCACCCTTGCTATTTTGACATCAAACAAGTTAATGTTAGTTTTAAGTTGAGAATTAATTTTTTCCACCACTTGGAGCGATGGTAAGGCTGTGTGGTTTGCTAACTCCACATAAAAAAGCATCACAACACTAAAAAAAACATAATTTTAAATAATTTTTAAAACATTACTTCCTTTGAAAAAATTTTAAATCTAAATCGACAATGTGTAAAAATAATTAAAAATTCAAGTAAAAATAAAGAAATTAAATGCCTTACAAAATATATAAACAATGACAAGCCTTATACCACACAATTTTTTTTAACTACTTACATGTTTTTGAAATTTCAATACAATTTCCAAGAAAAAGACAATTTAAAAAAGTCAAAATTTAGAAATCTAAATTCTAAACTTACTTTCCACTAATATGATCATTAAACACAGATCTTAAACGAATTTTGTCATCTGCTTTTAAGGACAGAATAACATTAAGCTTGTTCATCACAACTAACTTGGTTTCTTCATTGAATTTGCTACCATCAATATTTAAATATAATTCAACCTAAAAAAGTAATGAGTAAAATTATTTGTACGTAGTTTTTAAAATAATATATGCAGTTTTACTAAGTATTTTGTTAACGGTAATTCATAACAACAAAAAAATTAAAATGACCTAAATTTTAAAAAAATACACGAAATAAAAAATAGCTCCTTTACAAAAAAGATAAACTACAGAACCAAAATAAATTTAAATAGACATTTTATAACCATTAATGTGTAAACATAAAATATTGAATCACTACAACAACAAATATACTTACCAAACCATTTAGTTGGAAGTCTGGCAGAACCTTAACACTGACAGAATCAGTTGAACTTTTTGATCTGACATTAGTAACAGTAAGCGTAAAAGTATAAGTACCAGCAATTAACCCATCCACTATTAAAACTGCTTTGTCATCTGTTCCATTAATTATAAACTAAAAAACAAAAAAGAACAACTTAAAAAAAATTGTTGCACCTTAAAAGATGAAGAGAACGAAATATAACAAAATTCTAAGATTGTAAAACTAAGTGTTTAAAAATCATAAATTAAAAAACTAAATATATAGTTGTTTGTCAAAATCAATTTTAAATTAAAATATTTAACATTTATTAATTACCCCAGCAGCAGGACTTTTGGGACTTTTCGTCCACTTATAAGATTTAATTCCATAATCATCAGTAGATTTAGAACCATCCAGAATGGCCAAGTTGTCTGGAAGTCTTAATGTAATATCTTCACCAGCCCTTACTATTGGTGGTTGCTCTAATATAAAAATAAACAAAATAAATATTGGGCTATGCACTACAAACAGTATTTTTTATTTTAAAAACCTTAGAATTGAAATTTAAATACAGCAAGGTCAAATCATAAAACTTGGAAAAATATTACAAAAATTATCACAAACCTAACATGTGATAACTTACCTTCCTTAATAACAACTTGCATGGTATCACTACCACTCTCTTCATCATCATCTGTAACTGTTAATTTAAACTCAAACACTCCTACATCACTAAAACCTGACACCGATGTCGCTAGAGAGTTAGGTTCAACTATCGTGACTGGTGAACCACTAAAATAGATGATTGAAAAAAAATTAAGTTAAAACAAAAAATTGAATTAACATAAAAACAGTTAAAAACTAATAAACAAGGTATATGTTTTAAAATAACAGCACCACTTTTTTTCACGATAGGTGATTATGTGTAAAAAGCGCATTTTTCTTAAATGGATTTAGAAATGGACACGTTTACTTAAAAAATTGGTTAATAAATTCTTTGTAAACATTAGACTATAATACACAAAACTAATGTTAAAATACAAACAAAAATAATTTCAAATCAACAAGCAAACATTGGAAAAATAAGCAAATAAACTAATATCAATAAAGCAATCTTTCCAACCTTTGAACATTTTAAAGTTTAAAGTCCACAATCTTAAAAACTTGACACATCTATATGTACACAAGCGATTAGTTTACATAGAAAGGCAAACAGATTAATTCCAATCTGCGTAAACAAAACTAACCTGGTTTGGGTCCACACCACACGTGCTATTCCTTTATCGTCACTACTTTTACTCCCATCTAATGTTGTAGCCACCAGATCTCCATCTAACTGTTGAAGGATTTGCTGATCTGGTCCTGCATCCGCTTTAGGTGGAGAATTTGATTTCTAATGAAGGAATTTCAATTATACAAATATGATTTTTCATGTATTAAACATTTTGATTTCTGTTTAACCCAGAAAACTTTTGTCATGTTTATAACACAACATAAAATTTAAAAAAAAAACAACAAAAAAATTAGAACCACTTGTATTTTTGAGTCTTTCAAATAATTTAGGTTACTAAGTAAAAAAAAATAAACACAAAGTACAAAAAAGTTTCAGCAAGAAATGCAAAAAAAAATTGTTCATAGACCAAAAATGCAAGTAACCGGACATTGTACTGGGCCAATGTTTTACTAACAGTCTTTTTACCAAGCAATGTTTAAATGCATAGACTTACTGGTTGTACAATGACGGTGACCTTTGTGGTGTCTTCTTGTCCTGAGTCATCAGTTACGGTAAGTTGGAAGGAATATTCACCTGCTTCTAGATTCGATAACTTCAAACATTTACTTCTAGCTCCCTGTCAGGCAAAAAAAATAATGGTATGGTGATCTTACTTTAAGGTTTTATCTTTAATTAATAATGCATCACTGGAAACTATTTTACATAAAACATTTAAGCAAAACAACATGGCTGAACAAGCCAATTTACCGGCTTTAAGACATTTCTTAAAATGTTGGTTTTCAGAAAAATGGGCAGATACCAACATGCAAAAAACATTAACAAATTAAAAATACAACTTACGCATTCAAGGAAACAAATTAATTTATTCACAATACCTGCATATCAGCCACTTGTGTCCCACTTTCCTGACTGATTGACCATTTATAACCAACTATACCCCAGTCGTCTGTGCTTCCATTACCACACAAAACAAGTGAGTTTTGGGGCAGATGAATTACTTGGTTTGGTCCAGCATTTGCAATTGGTGGATTGTCAACTTCTAAAAATTTAAGTGTATAAAATATTAATTTTGGTGCGTTAAGTAAATTCCATCAAATTAAATTAAATGATTAATTCAGTCAACGACAAGGTTTAGAGGAAAGGTCGCTCTAATTCACAACATGAAGTCATTCGATTGGTTCGATTTCAACTGCTTACATGCACTAACTTACTTAATTAGGATAAAAGAAATTGTACAAACTAGTGGCAAGCAAAAAAAAAATTGATTGCTTAATTTTCTGGCATTATACATCAAAAATATCATAAACTGCCAAAATAAACCTAAGACTGGGTCTGAAAAAACATGTATTCTCTTTGTTTCAGGCATATAGTCGATCTTTTTAAAGCAATTAACTAAAGTTTATTTTTAAAGGCAAAAAAAATTCAAAATGGTTTTAAAACAATTTAAAATTAGATAGGTCTACTGATTTTACAAAATTATGTATCTGGTATTTGACTAAATACCCATTTAAAAAAAAACTATGTTATGTCTTAAAATTACGAAGATGGATTTAAAATCAATTAATTTTTGCATATTAAAAAACTCAGTTTCAGTTACATTGCTTTTAACATTTGCTTTTAACAATTTCCATGATTAATATAATGTCAACAACAACATTTTAACATTGATTTAAATTTAATTAAAAAATAAAATCTAATAAAAAAAATTTAACATAAAGAATATCCAAACCTTTTAAATAAAAAACAAAACAACCTAAACAGGCTTTTGGTAAGTTTAAAAAGGTAAAATTTCACATATTAAAAAAATTATATGTATATAATTTAATATTTTATGCTATTCTACCCTAAAATCAAAAACTTAAATTGTGTGGTCAAAATAAAAAAATTTGGAAAGGGTTTTCATATTAAAAAATAAAATTTAAAATCTTTAATATTTAATTCAAGTAAAAGCCTAAAATTATTACTTGGTTTGACTTGAATAGTAGCTGTGGTTGAATTAGTGGCACCATCATTGTCTGTTACAGTGAGCTGAAATGTGTAGCTGCCCTCCACTAAATTTGTCAGTCTGGCAATCTGCAGGAAATGGAAACTTATTAAACTTTATTGTTAGCAGATTTTGACACAGAAAAGACTGTGTGAACCTAAAATAGGTTTTAAAAATGGTTTGTTCTTTATACCAATATCCCTTTAATTTTTTTTTAAATAAACAAAACAAAACAATGAAAAAAATGGTGTTGGAGACATTAAAATCTTAAAAATAAAATTATTGTGATTGTATAATTGTGAACTTTTATGTTGCAACATATTATTTATATCGTACTAACAAATTTTTAATGATTACATTTTCTATAAATAATACACCGCATTTTTTAAATTTGTTATTACAATAATATTTATAAACTGATTTTATAATTGCGTTACTTACATTTTTTCCATCTTCAAATGATGTTTCATAATCATTTTGTAATGGGCCTTTTAAAGCAACCCAGTGGTATTTCACTATCTCCACATCATCTGTAGATTCTGTTGAAATCAATATTCTATTACAAAAACTAAAAAAAAATTGTGAAATATACGGTAAAAACAAAATAGCACACTAAAATGTTATATTAAATAGATGTAGTTTATTTCAGGTTAGTTATCTGGCAATATTCTAAAATTATATCAAAAACTGCCCTAGGTAACCCAAGACTGCTGACCAGGTCTGGGTAATAAGTGTTCAGGCCATAAGGTGGAGATTGGTATACAAACCAGTTTTTAAAAAAAAGACCCTCCAACAATAACTTTTCCAATCTTAATATCACAAAATATTAATGTTAACCGAATACAAATAAAATACCAAGATTTATGATTTATTTTACTTTTTCCATCTAAAATAGTTGTATCCGTTGGTAGATCAATAACTTGATGAGCGGGTGTGATGATTGCAACAGGAGGTTTATTTATTCGTACTGGTTCCAAAACAGTTACATTTACATAAGCCAGTCCTTTGCTAGTAGGTCCAGTAACAGTTACCTACAAAAAATCACAAACTTGTTTTTTTTTTCGAGTTTTTGTAAGCTGGATTTTTTTACTATTGATTGTAAAACTTTTTATTATAAAAAAAACGTGTTTTAGGATCGCTCAAAAAGAAGCAAAACTGCCATTTGTGGCAGGCAGGGAATTCTCTCTGGCAAATATTAGTTGTAATAATACTACAACAAGTGTTGAAATAGTAACCAACTAAATAAATTATAAGGCAGCGTGGTATAACCTATGTTAATAACAAATTGACAACTTAGTTTAAGTTACTAATTTATTTTACCTTAAATTCATAAACTCCGGCAGTTAAATCACTAAGCTCGATTACAGATTCTTCCATACCAGACCAGGCAGCATCCTGGTCTTTTGGACTTTTTAGTAATTGCCATTTATATTGCAACTCTAATTATAAATAAGTTATTAGATGTATTTTTATCAATAATAAATAAATAAGTTAGAGCAATTTGAAGTATCAGGCAACAAATGAATAGGTTTTTAAATATTGATACTTTTACATAACTAAACTTAGTAGACAATATCTTTATTAGGAATGTATGTCCAATTTATTAGAAAATTATTAAAACTGTATTTTGGGTCGACATATTGTGTTTACCAAGTTGTAGCTGCCAGTTGCAACCATATTACAATAATTCAAATAAACCCCATAGGGTAAGCAATCAACTAGTATACCTACTTATTTTAAGTACAAAAATACACAACATACCTTCTTTATTTGGAGGGGTTTGTTTTGCAATACCAGTTAAGGTGACTGAGTTATTAGGGAGCCTGATACTAGTTATACCCTTTACTTTGACAGGAATAATTTGTACACCTTTAGTTGTTGTTATAACTGGCGTTGTTACCGTGGTGCTTGTTGTTGTTGTTAAGGATGTTGTTGTATCTAAATTTTAAAATGTCGAATTTTAACATTGTTATATACAAAAAAGTTAAAATTACAATTTAAAATTTTTTTTATGAAAACAAAAATTTTGTAATAAAATTTTTTTATTATAATATAAATAATTAAATAAAATAAACAGATTTTTACAACAGATTATTACAGACTGTAAATAATACAAGCAATTTTTAGCAAATAAGAATTAAAATAAAAATCAATAAAATAGGCACAAACCGTTCAAAGAAAAAACAGTAGTGGTAGTCGAAACATTGCCAGTGGTAATTTCGTTTAACCCAGACCCAAGAACGGTAGCTGTAATGTACTCTGTTATGTTGGTATTTGTGGCATTGACAGTAGCATTAGGTTTTGGTTCTGTCTTATTTGTTAAAGAAGATACTGTTGTGTTTATTAACAAACTGCTCTGTTGTAAAGTTGTAATGCTTTGTATTGTAGCATTAGTTTCAGTCAAATTGCTGGAAACAGTAGGGTTCGGTGTTGTAACAGTGGTATTTAGTATTGGATAATTTTGTGTGATCTCTACACTTGAAGTATTAGAGTAAGTGACAGTCATCGCATCTGTATTCAAAGATGGAGTGGTACTTATATTAATGCTTGTATTATTTTTTTGTACGAGTGTTGTGTTTTGAGCCGGAGGTATGGGGTCAGTAATAGTATTAGGCTCACTGGTGAACAGTTTTGTAGTTTCAGTAAACTGTGTTGGGTAATAAGTAGTTGTGGTTATGTTTAGTATGTCATTTACAAGATTTAAGTCTGAGTTATCAGTTGAGCTATTGGTTCCTAGAAAAGCAAAAAAAATCAAAAATTGCCATGCTAATTGCAAAAATAATATTATTTAAAATGAAAGAAATTATTCAAAAATAAATTCACTGGTTTCAAAATAAATCCATGCAATTCCTAATAAACAAACTTATTTAAACTTTTAACAGAATATTAAATAACAAAACCTTGCAAATTGACCCTTTTACCTATTTTAGAAGAGACGTCAGTTTCTTTATTTTCCGCATTTTTGTTTTCGAGATCCAAAATATCATTTTCTTTGAAATTGTTTTTCTTATCGTTCGGTTTTTCTTTTTTTTTATCTTCAGGAGTGTTTCTCTTGTTTATATAAATCAAAGATGATGTTTGTCCAATAACAATTGTAAGAAGTTCTTCATCTTCTAGATCTTGGTCTGGGGTAAAACCACATGGTCCGTCTAATATATCGCCCATAAAGTCACATTGAACTAGTAAACATTTCTAAATATCCAAAACAATTTTTTTTAGCTTAATAAAAAAAAATTAAACCATATAAAATAAAATTATATTTATATAAATATGTTAAAAGTGCTAGATAAATAATTAAATTCCCTTTAAAATTTAAAAATAATTTATTTTTGATGTGGAAGTAAAATTTTGACAAATATTAGTTACTATAACATAACAAATAATATAACAATTAAAATTTAGCTCAAATGGCAAGTAATAGACTAGTATCAAGATAAAATAGGATTTAAATCCCATATATACATCATATTAAGTGGAATTTTTAATAGTGTTTACATTTCAAAATACACAACATAAACATATAGGAGGTTGGTTGTACACTGCAACACAATATTTCACGAAATTTTTCCAGGAAATAAAATATGGGAAGTTTGAATAAATGAGAAAGAGTTCAATTTTGGGCCTCAATTTTTTACCATCAAAATTTACATTTTTTTTATTATTGTATGATTAGGTGTGATTGGTAAACATAGTGTCCATAGATTTGTACCAAAAAGAGAAAACTTACTTCATTTTTATTTCAAATAAAAACTTGTTTTAACATAATTAAACTAAAAACAAAATTAATATCAGGCCTATATAACAACTTGTAAATTGTTACCTTTGTAAAGTTAACAGATATCGCTAAATCACATTTAAAATCCACTGTTGCATTGCAGCATATTTCAGCACAGGTGTCGAAATCAACTTTATCTAAAAATCTTATATTTTCCGAAGCTACTGGTCCATTCGGCTGAAGTTCAAATCCAATGTAGGAATCAATTTGACATTGGCCTATACAATCAAAAAATAATAATTTTGTGTTAAATTTGACTTTAAAATAGTTTGGGAGTTGTATTCTAGTAAAAAAAACATTTTTTTAAGTAGAGAAAGGCTTTGCCAATTTTAGTTTTAAGACCATATTAAATTTTGTCAATTTGCAAAATTGTCACCACTCTGAAGAATGCATAATTAAAAAATATCATTTATTTATTTGTTTTGAATGTGAAAAGACCACTAAATGGCCTAAACATCGAGAAACATATGTTAATAGACAGAACCCAGTCTGGAGTTGACCCAAACAGTTTGGTTAATAGTAATTGGCCGATAATCAGTCAGCCGAATGCTTTTTATTTTAACAATAGTTTATACCGTTTATCGCGCCATACTCAAAAACCACCTACAGTAGGAAAGCATGTGGAAACTGCTTATAAACCTGTAATAAAGCCTAGTGTTGTAACCCATACACAAGGCCGTCAGAAAATTACTGTTTAAGTCATGATTAGGAATGGGCCAATCGAATCCGAGTCCGAGTACTCGGCCCGAGTATTAAGCATATTTTAATACTCGTGCTCGTCGAGCATTTTTTAGTACTCGGACGCCGAGTAATAATTTGTCATTTAAGATCGTATACGATTTACTAAACATAAAAAAACACGAGGTTTGCCTTTTTCTAATAATTTATAATCTACTCTCAATTATATTATGTTATTTAAGCAACAATTGCACAACTAATACACTTTTTTTACTAAATTTTACGCATAATAAATTTGAGACTTAAACATTTTCGTTTGGACTTAAAATGATATTGCTATCAGCGGTAAGTAGTTTTGCCAACGTTAAACCTTTTACAATCCATAAATACGCATTTTTTGGGAAATTTTGCAGTTTTAAAATTATGCGGAAAAGATTCTCGTGAACAGTTATATACGTTTAAATGACGTCATAACCGAGTATTCGGACTCGGCGAAGTATCGCGACAAAATACTCGGGCTCGTCGAATTCGAGTAATTTGGATTTCAGCCCATCCCTAGTCATGATATAAATAATCAGACTTTACAATAGCCTACATAAAACTCTAGACATATTATAGGCTATAAAACAAATTATTCCTTCTTTATATCTACAATATGGTTGTAGTAGCAAGGTAGGTAGTCTAATAATCATTATCAACCCACCGATATGAAAATCCTCCAGTTCTTTGTTTGTGGCATATATATTAACAACCAGGAATGAAAGCACAATAAAACATTTACAAATAAAATTAAATAAATTCATCCTGTATATGTCTGTATGTATATTTTTCGATTCAACCTAAAACATACTAAAAGCAAATGAGTAGTAAAATTACTATACATATATACATATAAAAAAAATATTTCGCACATGTGCCAAAAAAAATCCAAAAAATTCATATCGTTTGTATCGATTAGGCCGTTAGGTATAGTTTGGCGTTAGAGTTTAATCTATGGAATCCCTTGGTTTTGTTTTACTTAAGCGATCCATTTGATCTATTATAAATTGTATGGGTACCTTAATTTATGGCCAGATTATTGCAGTTAAACAAACTATTAAATAACACTAAACAGTAAAAATGTAAACACAATATCTAAACTTTATAAAACGATGGTACTTGTACAAAAACATTTAATATAGTCTGACTTTCGGGCTTATCTGCCTACAGGCGGCAGGCCTAAGCTTTTTTTTCAATTAGACGCAATTTGACTTTATTTACCTTTCTTTTGTCAATCTAGCAGTCTACGATATGCCAAACACAATATTTGGTCAATTAGCGGCCCATCGGCTTGCTAGGATAACCCTGGCTGTGTTGGAAACGATTTTACTTTAACTATGAACAAAAAGTCACGAGATTCAAACGTAAAAATCACAATAAATTATTAAACGTATTTTATCAATATGTCGACATCCTGTTGTTAACAAATCCATAAAAAACAAAAATGGTAACCGACTTGTGTCTCTAGTAAAAAGTCATGACTGTCGGTTGCAGACATTTTTTTAAAAATCCTTAAACTTTACTTTTTAGTAAAAGCAACATTGTAGAGCAGGGGTTCTTAACCCTTTTTGTCTTGTTTACCCCTTGCCGAATGGGGTAATGTGAAAAGTAGCGTCTACTTAAAGGTCCTAGATACCCATGATATATAATTTTAGTAAATCTACCATAGAGATACTAATATATACACATTGTATATATTAGTATCTCTTTGAAATCTACCCAATCAGTAGGTAAAATTTACTCCCGGTTAAGAACCCCTGTTGTTTTAATCAAATTTTATAATTTGATTTATTTTACAATTATAGAGCTGATAATGTTGTAAAGATTTTATTATTGCCACTTTAAAAAAGGTAAATAAGAAATAAAAGGAAATATATAAAATAAATACAAAAAAATATAGAAAATAGAAACCAGAAAAAAAATAAAGCACATTAATAAACAGTGTTATATAGGAAAGGTAAATAAAAAACAAAACACAGTGTTAATATTAAGTCTGAGAAACTTAATAAATATCAAATGAATCAATTTTTATACATGTGTAATTAAGTAGTTAACTGGAATTTTCTGGAACATATTTCATTGATAAAAAATTACAAAATTGTTCATGGTGTCCATTTTGTTTATGATTCTGGTAACAAGCTTCACTACAATAGCAAGTTACTCCGCATTCAGAACAAACTTTCCAATTTGATGTCTGCATAATAAAAAAACAATTCATTTGATAAAAAAAAAACATATTTCTTAATTTCACTAACCATACTACCTACATTTTTTTCTATTCTTGAGCAATCGGGACTTGAACAATCTCGTAAAACCTCTTCACATAACTCAGGCAAGGGTTCTAATATTGTTTGACATAATTCTGAAGTATCTTTACCAAAAATATCATTTTTTAGTTCTTATAACTAATAAATTTCATATTTTTTGGTGGCAAAACACAAAACTTATACTCACATTACACTTTGTTTAATTTTAAATTGTTTAGTATAAAACTATGCTTTTTTTATATTTTATGTTCTCAGTGTAAATAGATGGACTTCACAGCCTTAACATGGAGTAACAACATTTATAACCTTAACCCAGTCTTTAGGTGCTTTAGGCAGTTTTGATATTAATGTGCTTTTTTGGGCTTGAAAGTTTTCTTAAAGGCACTACAACGTGGAAGCAGTAAAGATCAAACCTATGAACTTTGCTGTTAAGCAAAGCAGTTAAACCAATACACTCTATAGCTTTTGTTAAACAGTATACCTAGATTAATTAGTTCTTCAGGGATGGTTTTGGGTGCAAATATTGTCTGCCAAATCCAAGAAACAGCATTCAATATAATAGGACCATTAAAATCCCCTTGTTCCTCTCTAAAATCAAATTAAACCAAAATTTAAATAGCTTTGTTAGTACTAAACCATTACAATTATAAAAAGTACCACCAATTTTGGTAAAAAAAGTTTTGCTTGTGCAAAAACAAATATGCCAATAACTTACACTGCTAGGTCATAAACAGTCAAAATTTTGGACAACTGAAACTTAAACAGTAAGATTTGGTTCTTCAAAATTGCAAATGTTTCGGGCCTAAAAAGACAGTAAATTAACTTTATAATGCTTAAAACTTTTACTAAGTATATCTTTTTTAATTATTAGTTAAAAGGAAGGTGAATCTGTTATAAATCAATTACCATTTGATCATAGCATGTACAATAACAGTGAACAAAAATAACAGAGCACTGCTGCTAAAACTCAAATTGTGGTAAAAACTTTCAGATTGATGCCATACAGGATCACTTAATGGCTGATGAGTGTTCCAAAGCAAAAGAGAGCGAAACACATAAGAAAATACAGCTTTTTTGGTTTTACTCGGCCAATGTATCGAGTTTCCATCGGCACATAGAAGTGCTATTGCCTATTTATATTAAAAAAAGTGTAAGGAATAAAAACTAATTACATTTTTATAGTTTTAGCCTTTACACTTGAATTTTGTTAAAATATAGCAAATACTTAATAACCTAGTGTTGCAAGTTTACCTGCATAGTTATTGTTTGGAAT
Source organism: Corella eumyota (assembly GCF_963082875.1). NCBI lineage: Eukaryota > Metazoa > Chordata > Ascidiacea > Phlebobranchia > Corellidae > Corella > Corella eumyota. The sequence continues at coordinate 8,052,507 of NC_137490.1, forward strand.
TTTACAAAATGCAAATGTAAATTAGGGTGGGTAAAGTAAGCACAACTCAATCGAGAAAGACAAACCTCCAGAAAATCAAGTTGCATAAGTTGTTTATATGGTTCAACCATTCTACAACAAAACATAACTTAAAAAAATTTACAAACAGGAGGGGGTTTGTAAAACCAAATAAAAATTTAAAAATAAAGGAACAACAATATTTGAATTTCTACTGAGTTAGGCTAAATCCAGAGAAGATATACCAAATAAAAAGGGCTGCAACTGACAACGGTATTATAAAATAAAGTTGTTTTATACTTTTCTGAGAGAATAACAACCACAAGTCTATCAAGAACACTAATTGCAGGAACGATGTCACATTGTAAATCACCCTTGGACACCATGCTCACCAAGTTTTCAAGAAACCATGGTTGTCTTTCCAAAACTATCTGCATAAATATTTAACATAACACAAGTGAAGTTTTTTCTGGTTATGCCATTACATTTTTTTTTTTACAAACTTTTTCAATGTTGTCCACACATAGAACATTTGTTAATGCATCAAGTGACTTTTGCCTGATAATTGGTAATATTGGATTCTGTAACATATTAAAACTTCGGTCAAAAATATTTGAAATAAAAAATAATTCATTACTAATAAATGAATTTTTAGTTTTATTAAGGTTTTTATAAATCTGTAATATTTCCAATTTTTATTTAAACTGCATTCTTTTTTAATAGGCTATACTTTAAGCTAGCTTAATTTTATTTCCTAAATAGCTAGAAGTACCTTCATCATTGAAAATATAACAGGTAAGCCACCACTTTCTGCTATATCCCAACACAGTGCATGAAGCGACTGCCTGAAAATAGCTCCTGATGTAATATTAAAATCTAAAAAAAATAAAACCTAATCTAAAAAACAAACATAAAACTCGAACTACAAGCTAATTTTCTTAGATCACTAACTGTCTAAGTAGTTAGCCTATTGAGTTTTGCATGAATCTCTATATCTAACTCACAAGTAACTATATAAAAAAATATCTAAGAAATGATGTGTTTAATTTACCTATTTTATTAAATCCATGTTTTCTTATATCTCTAGGTGGCAGATTACATTGCAAATCTCGAAATGTGCAAGCAAAAATAGAGCCATGATATAAAGCAAACATTAGCTGGCTTAAGTTAAAAATTGATTCTGCCTGCCTATGAACTTAAAATCAAATATTTAAAACAAAAAACTAAATTTTTTGATAATGTAATATAAACTTTTAGATTAAAAAAAAATATAAATTTATTCTAGATTACCTATACTGGGTTTCTTTGCGTGGCCTTGACTTTTAACCATATTATTATCGCATGATGTTGAAGTCCACAAATGTGGTATGTTGTTATCAGTCTAAAAATAGAAACAAATGAAAAAAATTTTTACCCACTTGGCTTATGCAAAAATGTTTATGAACTTACCTTCCAAGTTAATGTAGAAATTAAATAATCTGAATCGAATGTATCCAGTGCAGAAAAGGAGAACCATTCTCCAAAGTTTAATAGTTTTCTTGTCGAGTTTGTATGACTACCATTTAATCTTCTTATAATTTGGTTTAAGTTGCACCTTGATGCATCACCACCAACCTTTTATTAAACAATTTAAATTACAATTGGCCTGCAACTGCATGATGTACTGGTTTTTGGCATTGTGTTGTACTGGTTAAACACTTGGTTTACAACATGGGATTCTGGGTTAGATCCCCACTGCTCTCAAGCTGTAGCGCTCTTGAGTAAGGCACTATAAATGATATAAACTCCTGCTAAGCATACTTAATTAACAGCCTAAATATCGGGCAATTATAATCTATAATATCCTAAACTGCCAAAGGAAACTTGAGACTAGGATAGGGTAACTGATGTTGCCTTTTGTTAAGGTCATAAAATTAGTCTTCCCATCGGATAACTAATTAAAAAAACTACAGTAATTGAGCATGATAATTTAGAGGTCATCACAAACAAACTAACGAAGGGAGCCAAATAAAAGAGGTAACAGTATACTATAAAATTTAACAAGATTTTTATGGGCCTTATAAGTGAGATTACTAATATTTTAAAATTTCAACAGAGTTTTATACGTATATATTAAAGTTAAACTAATATTATAAATTTCAACAAACCATCTGTGAAGTTTTTTATATTTTTGCAAAACGAATGCTGGTTTTGAAACGTCAATGCAACGAAGAGCAATATAATAGTTTTGCTAGATTGGGCAATACAATCCAATTACAAATTACTTAAATTACAACGTCATTTGCTTTGTATTCACGTATTTGGAAAAGAGAAGTTAAACTTGCAGCGTTAAACAAAACTATATTTGTCAATAATGAACAGTTCCTATTTTGCAACGTCATGTTATTTAAATGCAGCATGCCTTTATTCAAAATTCTAAATAACACAATCATCCCCATTATTACCAAAATAAAATCAGCTGATTTTGTTATAATTGCAAAGGAACGGTCACGTGACCAGTCAGCTGTTCATCACGTGAAAATCAACGCGTGCAACAAATTCACAAGAAAAGGAAGCTGTACAAACCTTAAAATTGGCTTGCTTACCTCGTGGTAGTGCAATCACATTTTAAATGTATTTCTTTTTCAAATTCGTAAATTTGGCTTGAACAAATTGCGAGGCCCTTCAATAAATTAATAACACAATTACACATGTACCGTATTTTATTATACACCGACGCCGTATTTAACAAAATTTAGCACAACTTCAAATACCAGTTAGTACCCAATCTTTAAATTCAATAAACTTCACGTGAATTGATCATAATAATATAAAAAAACACAGACACATTCTGCAAAAAAACTACATTACCAAACAATTATCAACTATACAAAATTCTACAAGTTATTTTAAAAATAATTTACATTATATAATGTTGTTATAAGAAGTATAAGGTTTTGCAACAAAGACGCTTAAAAATTTGCAATAAAACAATCGTAGAAAAATATTCGGAATGTAAATAAAATTGGGTTTTTGATTGATATAAACGCCCAAAGGAAGTTGTCAAAAAATGACAAAGACACTTTAAATTTTTACACAGCATTCCGCTATAAAAAAAAAGGCTTCGTAATTAGTAGGATTTACCTACAAAATTATATACAGAACAGCACAAAAACCGTGAAAAAACTGACAAAAACCTACTTACGACAACATATATATGATATTAAGTTAAAACTTCGTAAATTTTAAACTGCACAAAAAACAATTTGACAGGCACCAGACAGTGCAAATTGGAAAAATCTTACAAGCGAAATTCTACAAAAAAGCGCGTGCATCGCTTCAAAGATATTGCACGATCGAAAAACAATGCCAATTAAAACGTACCAACGATAATTACTGCGAATTACTGAATAGCAAGCCATTCCACGACAAAGAAATAAATTATTTGCAAATATTTAAATTGAAAGATAGCAATGATTGTAAAAAAATATTTTTTCAAAGGCACTACATAAGTTAACGACTGCACTCTTCTTCTAACAAAACGGGATTGAAAATTGATCAGTAACATTAAAACATTTGGGTACAATTATAATTACCTACAGACATCTGTTTTTAAATAATTAAAGGTATGTGTTTTAAAGTGTGGTTATAAAAGTATAAAACATCTGTCCAGGTAGGGTTAGAAAATAGTTTCTAATTAAAATACAGGGCTAAAAATAGGTGCATTGTTTAGCAAGCATATGTTCTAATAAGTATTATAAAATGTATAAAATATCATGATTAAGTATTGAAGAAACTTTTTTTGCTAGTCAAGAATAAATATAAAATATTGAAGAGAAAAGCTGAAGAGATTTGGTATAAGTGAAAATAAATAACTAAAATAAATAAACTGTATTTGAAGAAAGTACCATTGTTAAAGTTCTTAAAAAATGAAGGTTAAACTTTAGTTAACATAAATTGTTAAAAAAAGTTTATAAATGTAAAATCTAATTTTAAAATATAAAGTTGGTAAAAAAATATGAATAAAAATCTAATTTTTATATTTTAACCCCAAAAAATAACCTAATAATTAAATTAATAAAGCCAAAAAGTAACAAATTTAAAACAGAAAAAAGCAAATAAAAAGCATACAACCTATTTTTTTAATTTATAATATAATATTTTTTATTAATTTTCATCATCACTTAGGTCAGCTGGATCTTTTCCATTCATTTCTTTATCCTCAATCACACCACTTTCATCAATATAATCCACATCATCAACTCTGAAAAAAACAACAAAATTTTAAACTTTTTAAATTTTAAAAGAGTTTTATTAAACCAAATAAACAAGTTATGATACATTTTATATTTTTTTCTTAACACATAGCAAAACATTAAAATTCATTTTAACTATAAAAGCCTTTCTTAATTTAGTTGATGTAACAGCGTAAACAAAGAAATATATAACATTTAATGTTAAACAAAACTTATATTTTATATTTAAATTTTAGTTTTAAAATTAATAAAAATACATTTCCTTAATATTACATTAAACTAACGATAATTGATACAAAAATTTCAATTCAATTATACAACACCACAGAGAGCAAGAATTAATATTTAATGTCGAAAATCATTAAAAGTGAATCATCAAATACGTAAATGTCATTTCAAAGTACTTAAACAACATTTCGAAAAATATTTTAATAGAAAAATATAAGACATCCACAAATAAGAAATCAATGGTAATTACCTTGTAGAAAGGTCGTCAGGATTGGCAGTTGGGAGTTGTGATTGGCCAGGATACAACCATGGTTTGTAGTTAAGGTTGTGGCTCTTTTTCCAAGTCCCGTATTTCCTTGCTGCTTTGTGAATTCGGTGTATCGTCTACAATTTTGAATAAGCTATACTTTAAACCAATGTTGTTTTTTATTTTAATGTTTAAGTTAAAAAAACAACAAAAATCATCACTTTAGTGTAATTTCTTAAGTATTGACAACCAATTTTACCTACTTTTTGCTTAAATATTTAAATAAGTTCTAATTTGACAATTAGTTATACAACGTACCTTAGGAGTAAAATATTGAGCAACTTTATTTACAACCCACTTTGGTAATGAACCTGTCACAAATAAATTATAAAGTTAATATTAATAATAAATCAGGCTGTAATACTCTACAACAATTTATTCTAACCCTTTATAACACTTCTAACCCTTTATAACATTCAAAAAAAGCTTAAATAAATTTTTAACAAAACTTTACAAATTTTCAACCTTTTGATTCTACAATATCTTCAAAAAAATATTAAAGTGAAAAAAACTTACCTCTAGGATCAAACTGAGTCAAATACAAAAGTTCAACAGATTTTGGGCCGGTTGGTCTAATTAAATACCCAGTAATAACAGAGATAGCTCGGACCATACTACTTTTGGGAGGGTATTTCTAAATTTTTTTTTAAATTTTCTTTTAAATAAAATATACCTATACTTTTAATTTCGTTAAATTTAAATTTTTAATGGTAATCACATATTGAATTTCTTAAGAAAACAAAATGTTTGTAGTTATATTAAATAATATAGCTATTAAATATACATATGTAAACAAAAGCTTTAATGAATTGTGTAAGAGCAACGTATATTAGCACCTTTTAAGCAAGTAAGCTACATTTACTCTGAAAAAAATTATTATAATAAATGTTCTGCTTACAGCATGTGATACAGATTTGTTGATCATAATATATTCAACAGGATCCCTCATACTTGGGTAAGCAATCCACGAACATAAGAACACAACATCTCTTGGTTTTACAGGAGTTGGACATTTTACTAAAAAAATAGTTTAAAATTTAGTTGCATGAATGTAGCGTTTAGCTGCATGAATGTAGCGTAAATGAATGTAGCGTGCATGAATGTAGCGTTTAGTTGCATGAATGTAGCGTAAAAATTTAGTTTTAGTTCAAAAAACATATGAAAAAATATTTTTTTAAATTAAACACTATTGCAAAAAATGGATTTTTGGATTATTTCTTTAACACTCACCAGCATAATAGGTTATAGTGTTGTTTACACACAGCTTGCAAATTTCTTTCATATCAATCATGTCGTGATCCCATTTTTTCCTGTAGTCGACATCATGAAGTACATCGAATATAGTAGCTGCTGACACATCATCGAATGTTGTGATAGCCTAATTTTAATCAAACAATAACATTTGAGTGTATTTTTTTATATCGAATTTCCACAACATTAAATGAAACAGGTTTTTTATATTTTATGTAAAAAAGTAAAATAAAGTTTTTTTTAAACATTTTTGACCTTAGTTTTTTATTTTAAATTTAAACCAAAACCTGTATATTTGATACCAATTATATTCATAATTAACAGGTATTTTATATAATTATTTTAATATGAATGTACAGAAACTAAATATCTAAAAAACAAAATCAAACCCTTAAAACTTTAATATTAGAATTTCCATGATTTTTTGTTGAAACTATGATATTTTTCTTATCGTAACAGTTAGTCCAGCCTTCATTTCCTTCACATAAAGCTTTGAAACCTGAAAAACTTGTGTCATCAGCTGGGTATACAATTCGATCTTCTTCCATTACATCAAAATACAGTTTCAAATTTTTTTAAATTATTTTTTAAAATTTTTTATACCAATAATTCTACAAAAAATACAGAAAAATAAGTTTTTTAAAAAAAATATTTTTTTTGTTTAAAATATAAAAAACTAGACTAAAAAGTAACAAAAAATAAAGTAACTTAAAAACGGCCTTTAAAATTAGTGATCTTTTATTTTTTATGATTTAAGTCTTGTGGAATAAATAAACCCTTTTCAGACTGCCCATAAATATCAAACAGTTTGTTATCCCACAAATAATCGTCAGGCACTTTTCGAAAAGCTAGCAAATGTAGGTGTTCATCCTTCTCGTATTTTACTCTCTCGAATCCTAGTTTTTCGATAGAAAATTTCCACTGTTTCATTATTTTCGCATGCTTGTTTTGGTGACAGGAGTCAGGAGTTACTATTAGTAGTAAACCGTTACTTTTTAATGTCTTATATGCTTGCTTGCATAAAATTAATCGCTTTTCAGGACATGGTATATAAGTTAACAATAAAGAGAATACAACAACGTCAAAATAATTTTCTGCAAATGTGGTTATTTCATTGTCAATGTTTTTTTTGCATATTGCTTCTTGTTTTAAAGAATTTTCAGTTAAATTTGTATTTGGTTGTTTCCAGTTTTCGTTTTTCGAAATTGGCACTGATAAAAAATCACATTTTAAAACATATTTATTTGCTGGTAGTAAATCAACCGCAATAGTTTTAAAAATATTAAAATTTTTAAAAGGATTAAAGCAAGAACCAACATCAAGTAATTTTATTATCTGAGTTTTATCCCAAGTTAGTGAAACATTTGAATTTGTTATAGATTCACTGCAAGTAGTAAATGGATTAGGGCCACAATGAAATCCTTTTTTGTCATTTAATTCATAAAAAGTTCTTCTTCGTTTATCTTTATTTAAATGTTTTATAAAACCACCCTCTAAAAAGTATTTTTCACAAAAATTTTTACACCATAAGGTCCTATCTTTACCAACCTTAGTATTATCCCAAATTTCTTCTGCCAAGTTTTTCATCGAAATTGAGTATTGTTTTAAAGTTTCTTTATCTTCTATATGTGATTTCCAAACTTTATTAAAGTCCAAACCCTCGTGTAAATCTTGCCTCAACTTTTTGTGTGTCTGTTGTATAATTTCAACGTAATGATCTTTTCGTTTTTTTGACGTTTCATCAGACATTTTACTATTAAAACTTTTTAGACTGTTAGGATATACGTCGCAAACGTCGGTATAGCCAGATAGCAGGTCTTTAAAACCAGGCTGCTACAGCCTGACAGCTATATTCTGATATTATACTAACAAATTGACCAAATAATTAACACACCTATACTAGATGTATCTACATGACCACGTAACTAAAACAATATACCGACAATGGTAAAATCCTATTCTCCCTTTCGCTATTGACTATGCAATACCGTGTTTCATAGTCTGATAGTCAGCTGTAATACGTTTCACAGTGACCTCGAGCGTAAAAAAAAGTAAGTGCTTACTTTTTTACAGGGTTGTCAGATACTTTTATTTATAGGTAATCATTTAAAAAAAAGGAAAAGTAGTTTGACTAACAAACAAAAAAACATGTTGTGATTTGTATCCTTCTCATTCAAAAACAAAAGTCATTACTGAACAATACTTGATGCATATTTAAAACTGTGTTTGTTTATTATAGCTACCGCAAGAACAAAAAGACTCAACATTTTTTAATAAAACAATAGTTAGTAAACCTAAGTTATAAAATTGTAGCTAAAATTTAATCAAACTACTGACAAAACAATTTTGGCAATTGTAGAACAAGTTATTTTCACCGAAAATAGTTTACCCGATTTGGGTTAAGAGACGTTCAAACTTTTATGCACAGATTTTACAATTCAAATTCATAATTGATAATTACTTCTTAAAATAGGAATTCAACCAAGGAAACGAACCATATTAATCAATTTACCTGTGGTCGTTATCCTGGTTACGTACTTACTATTATTAACTGACCGATATCCGCTTTTAAAATAGGAAAACATATTTAGGTTAGATTTAAGTGGTTAATTGTTTGTTAAATGTGTGCTGTGATTTTTACCTTTTGGTGCAATCTGATAATGGTGCAACATAAACATAATCCAAATAAAAAATCAAGCAAAAAAAATTGTTAGAATTATAACAAACATTTTCAACAACAAAATAAAATTAAATACATTTACATCATAAAAGTAGTTTTACAGTAGGTAAAGTCTAATTTTATTATTTTTCTATTTTACAAAGTAGTTTTTTTTATTACAATGCTCTCATGCAGAACTGAAATGACTGTAACTTTAACTTGCTATAGTTTAATTAAAAAAATGTAATTCAAAATGGCATTTTAATATACATGAATCTTTATTAAAATATAAACACATGATGGTTGAACGCTATATTATTTTTCATTATTTTTTTAATTTAGTGATGCGTATGCTTTAGGCTTTTACAAAATTATTAAAATAATAGTTTGAACTTTAGTAATAATGCCAATACGTTTCTACAGTAGACACCACAACAGGGAAAAAAACGTACCAAAAAGCATATTTAATATTAAAAAACAATGCGGCCCGTAATAGTTATCACAGTGAGGTCAATTTAAAGTATCTCCCGGTGGGCGCAACAGAAACAAGACCAAAAAGATAATTAAAAAGTACAAAAAAATTAAAAAAATTGTTGTACAACGATATTTTTGAATAACATTCATGTTAAAAAATTAGACCTCGGTAAAAATAACTACATTTAAAATCCAAAAGTACCCTAACAAACCCTGTGGTCAAGATTATATTTGCATCGACAGATTTGGTGGAAAACACTTGTTATAAAAAAAACAAAATATTTATTAATTAAAAAAAATATATAACATTTAAAAAATATGAAATGCAGGATAACACCAATTAGGACTTTCTAAAACATTAAACAAATGTTACGGATGTTTAAGACTGTGGCACAAGATAAGTCTTAAAAAATTAACATAAAAAAGTCAAGTAGGCTAATCGACATCCTACTAACAGAAACTTATATTTTCAAAAACATTTACATTCTTTTAAAAGGCTCACACAAAAACCATTCACGATTAAGCGACTAAAAAAGCTGGCAAAAAGGACATCGTTGTAAACTTTTGAAAAAGTTGTAACAATTGTTTTTTGGCAAAACTATTCAGATAACCCAACATTGTCTACATAGACTTGGTGATAAAGAAAACGACAACAAAAAATTATTTTTTTTATAAAAAGTTTTAAATTACAACAGAGCTTAATAAAAAAAAATTCCATCTTTTTGACTTGTAAATATGTGTAAGTACGTAAGTATGCAGTATTATAGTTTTTAAACGATACATCTGACGTAATTTACTAAAAAACGATGTAAATTTTTATAAAATTGGGAAGTTATGCCCATTTAGATGTTTAAATTGACACAAAATATTTTAAATTTTTTTATTTGATTGGCTACTAAATTTAAGTTCTGCAGAGTGGTGAAGTAACATTTATATCTTTTTTTTACAATATATAGTTAAATTATATTTTTATTCCACAATCTGCCTTTATAACTGCATAATATTGATTGCACCAAGTAATTTTGTTGTTTTAAAAATATTGAAATGTGCTACGCTTTGTGCACAAGACTACGTGACCAAATACACCTTAGTCATTATGACGACATGAGAACAAAAGCACAACAGGATGAATAGAGACGGTAAAAGGAAGTAAGAATAACACCGTCGTGTTCCTTTTAAAAGTGTATAAAGTCAATAAAGCTAATAAAAGGGTAAATATTCGAAATTATAAAACTAATTGCACTCACTTAAGAATAAGATTTGGGGAATTCACCGTTTGGTGACTCCCCCTTTGTTTGCAAACATGTCGATTATAAAAATACTCAAGTTTGCAAAATTATTGCACCCTCTTACAGCAACAAGAGTTAGAACCTTCCCAACTGCAAAAACACAACCACTTTGTTGTATGGTATATATTAGACAGGTAGAAGGTTATTACATTTTTTCTGTCCCGTTGGGGTTAGCTTAGCGGTTAGAAACATTTTATTTTTTACCACTTTTGTAACGCTATAAGGTTTCTATTTCTAATCCTGCTCTGTTGCTTTTCTTTCGTAGCACCAACGTAAGACGGAAAAGGCGCCATTAACTAGTTTAATTCCCTATCCCCTCAGAATACTATCAGGCAAAGCAAGACACTCTATATTTTTGAAATGTAAAAAAAGGAAAAGTATTTTAAATTTAAAAGTGTAATATTTCAATTGGCATTTTATTCTTATTAGTTTATGATCTTTAGACGCTAATGTAATTAAATTAATTAAGCAGCATTGTGTATTTAAGAGGTTTGTTTAGTGGTTTATAAATTAAAAAAGAGGGTCAGTGAAAGCTACCCTTATACATTAAACCAGCAGATTTGTAATTATTTTTTGATAATATCTATTTTTGTCTGTAACTTATTTTGCCAAAAAAATGTTGTGCTAAATTACCTGTATTTACCTAAATAAAACTATGTTTCTTTGTTTGTGTACATTTTAGCTAAGAGTTGGTTTTATATTGCATTAATAACACATTAAATGTTTTAGAATTTAAAAACATTTTTAACACTACTTTTATTAAAAAATTTTTTTTTTTTTATTTAGAGACCAACAACTTACACTTGTATCTTGCTTATTTAAATGCGTTATTTCTAAAAGGCCTAAAATACAGAATGTTGCAGCATACATGTAAACAAATTCTTGTACACCAGAACAAAACAAGTCTTCTCGCAGCAAACTTGTTCTCCCGAAATAACAGCAGTTATGAAGTTTTGGTTGCTGGTGGTGGTTCCGGGGGAATATCTGTGGGGGCAAGATTGGCAAAATCTCTTGGAAAAGAAAAAGTAGCAATCATAGAACCCAGTGATGTAAGAAAACAATTAAATAATTTTATATCTGCTTGTAGTAAAAAACAAAAATTTGTTATTTAAATATTAACTTAACATAGTTAAAGTGTTTTGTATGGTTTAAGTTTTTTGCCACCTTTTAGATTGGCCAGAATAAAAATAAAATTAAAATTTAACATTTTTGGAAACAGCTACCTTTTATTATAAACAGCATTTCAATACATACTTTATAATATTTAAACTTTATCTATAAACAAATTTAAATATTCATCCAGAAACATTATTACCAACCAATATGGACTTTGGTTGGAGCTGGTGCTAAAACACTTGAATCTTCTGGAAGAAACATGAAAGACATGATCCCAAAAAATGCTGCTTGGATTCAAGATAAAATTCAGGAATTTAATCCGGATGATAATTCTGTAACATTAAAAAGTGGCAAAAAGGTAAGCAACAGATAAATGTTTTTTGATTACCTATACTGGATGGTTCCCAAAAAAACCTAGGACCGTGAGGTACAAGAGTTTTTCTGAGAATCGCAAAGTACAAAAAATCCTTATATTTTTTTAGTTTATGTCAACATGTTTTCTGTGTTGTATATCCTATGCCCATTTTGTTTATTTATGTTTCATACAACTAAGATTACTACTATTTTTTTTACTGCTAGTTAAGTTTATAATTTTTGATAGATATCATGTTATTTATAGATATCATATAAGTATTTGGTGGTTGCAACAGGGATAAAGCTCCGATATGATAAGGTAGGCTAATTTTATACGATATTTATTTAAATATATACCCTTTTACTAGTTTAATATCATACCATTTTTTTTTTTTTGTATATATCTTTATCCTCGATGTGGGAAAGTCGAATGCGCGACTTAAACATAGAGTAACATAAGTTACTCCGACCCAGTCTCGAGTTGCCTGTGGCAGTTTGGGATATTATAGAGACTATATTTGCCCGGTAATTATGCTGCTGATTAAGAGCTGGCTCAGCAGGAGTTTATACCGTTTATAGCGCCTTACTCAAGGGCGCTACAGCATGAGATCAGTGGGGATTGAACCCACGACCTCATGCGTGGTGTAGCAAGTGTTCTTACCACTACACCACGCTGCCGGTTTACCACTACACCTCACTGCATAGTTATATTTCTGTTATAATGTAGATAAAGGGACTTCCAGAGGCTTTTGAAACACCAGGTGTATGTAGTAATTACTCTCCGAAGTATGTTGAAAAAACTTTTGAAAGCATTAGGAGTTTTAAAGAAGGAAATGCAATTTTCACATTTCCATTGCCACCTTTAAAATGTCCAGGAGCCCCTCAAAAAATAATGTATCTGGCAGACGAATACTTTAGAAAGGTTGGCAATGATTTCATTAAACATTGGTTATAATATTTTATTGAGGTATATTTTTTAGAATGGCAAACGAGACAAAGCTAACATAATGTTTAATAGTGCCGGACCTTCAATTTTTGCTGTTAAAAAGTATGCTGAAACTCTTACAAAGGTAAAGTAGCAACAGTTTTTTGCTTAACAAGTTAAAATATTAAATAATAATACAACCTATGTAATATTTTAGGTTTGTTCTGTTTTAAATTAATTATTAATTTTTTAAATTCTTTTTTTGATAAGATAATTTTTTATCAGTTATTGTTTACTTGGTATCAGTTAATTAAACATACTTACCAGTAGTAAGTTACAACTGTGTTGTTTGTCGTAACTGTAGGTGGTTGCAGAAAAAAACATTACGACTAATTTTGGCCACAATTTAATAGAAGTCAAACCAGACTCAAAAGAAGCAATTTTTGAAAAGGTTTCTAGTCCTGGCGAAACTGTTTCTTTCGAAGTATGATCTTTCATATTTAAAAAAAAATAATGAAAATTTTACTTAAGACGAAGATAAAAAGTTGCAAATATTTTATTTACACTTATTTTTGATTATAAATAAAAAAAAACAATAAATAAAAAAAAAAATATTTCTAATAACAAGAATACTATTACCTTCTTTTTTTACCTTAGTACGAACTTCTTCATATTTCCCCACCAATGAGCCCTGTGGATGAATTAATATCTTCTAAACTAGTTGATCAAACAGGTTTTGTGGATGTGAATAGAGAAACCCTCCAACACAAGAAGTACCCTAATGTATTTTCACTTGGTGATTGCAGCAACGTTCCAACTTCCAAAACTGCTGCTGCTGTTGGTGGGTCATTAAAATTAATTAACAGAAACAATTTAAATTAAAAATCTTTCGAATTAACCATTTACCAAGTTTGCTTAGTTATATGTGAAAAAATTACTTTTAAAACATATATTTTAGAGTAAAAAGCAAACCGAAAAAATTAACATTTTATTAATATTTACTATAAAAATATCCTAAATTAGTAAAAAGTATGTATAATTTTAATCACATATTTTTATATATTTAAGCTGGTCAAAACAAAGTACTTGCAGAAAATTTGTTAACAGTGCGAGATGGGGGTTCATGCACGCCAAGGTAAACTAAATCTTAAAATTAGAGCAATTTTTAAATTAATTGTTTTGTTATTTAAGGCATTATAATTAAAAGTTCAGGCAAACCTTAAATGCACCATTTAAACTATATTTTTAAAAAAATGAGGTTCTTTTTTTCTTTATACTAAATCTATATAAACAATGAAGCATATTTATAATAAAAATATTAAATAAACTAATAAGTCTAAATTTTTGATTAGACTAAACAAGGGGACTTTATTCAATGAAAATTACAAATACACCAAAAAATAATTTTAAAGCTTTACAATAATTACTTTTTTTTAGTTGCTATTATTATTTTACTACCTTTCAGTAAAATGTATGAGCTATACTTTTAAAATCTGTCAATAAAATCCAATAACAACAATATGTAATATTTTTAGATATGATGGCTACACTTCATGTCCTTTAATTACCTCCTACAACTCTTGCATTTTAGCTGAATTTGATTTTGATCTTCAACCTTTGGAAACTTTTCCAATCAATCAAGGAAAGCGCAGAAGAACAATGTACTACCTTAAGGCTGATGTGATGCCAGTCATCTACTGGTCAAGAATGATGAAGTAAGATTTGTTTATAAAAAAGTAAAATAAACTTGTTTTAAAAAGTGGTTATCACCTTTTACTAGTTTTGTAACACTCAAATGACAACATAATGTAGTGGTTAGAACACTTGGCTTTACTATATGAGGTCCTGGGTTTTTATTCCCAATGCTGTAGCAACCTTAAGTAAGACAATATAAGTATAAACTCCTGCCAAGTTAAAAACCCTGTCTTGTTTCCTAAAACATTTAAATGAAAATGTTTATTTAGCAACAGGCGAATCTGTATAAACACAAAATACAAGTTTAGGTTATTGTAAAAATTAGCATTAAGTCAATTTGTTTAATTTTGTATTTTTATAAGGGGAAATTGGAGTGGACCACGACCTTTTCGAAAACTTATGCATTTGGGAATGTCTAAATAAAATAAAGCACCTTAAATTTACTTTTTGTCAACTTTAAAAAACATTCATTTTGTATATATGCAGCTTGTTTCTTTGTTTTACTATGTTATTTTTATTTGAGAAATTTAACATATTCATGAAGTGCCTTAATCATTTTATTAAAAGGGTGCTAAACTTTCTAATCATGACTTGGCAATTTATGTGAAACTACTTAATAAAAGCTATTTATTTTTAAAATTGTATTTAATATTTGTTTTAGCATTTAAGTGTGATAATAATATGCGAGTTTAAAAAGGTCAAACAATTTTTATTATCTTTAATTAAACTTTAATCTGTAGTTATTTTGGTTGTTGATTGTACATATAACTGACAAATTTAGTTATCGTCATTTTAAATGCCCTTGTGCCTTGTTCAATTTGCTTGTAATAGTTGTAAAAGTTGTTGTGTATCCCCTTAATAATATAATCAACAAAAAAATGTGTTTATTTTTAGATTTTAGAAAAAAAGGTAGCGTAAAAAAAAAAAATTATTAAAATTTATTCATTTTTAAAACAACAAATTAAAGATTTTCCAAACCATTAAAAATTAAACTATAAAAGCATTTTATGCTTAAAGCATTAGATTAGAAAAAATTTTAAAAGTACTTTTAAGTATTGTTGTCATCATATGTATATCTACATGTTGTAAAAAACAGTACCGGTACATTTATGTCAAAATTTTACCTTTACCTGGACAACATAGTTTATGGCCCATTGAAAGTTTTGCCTGTTGGAAGTTATGCTTATCAAATCAAGGACCTCATGAGAAGTTTAGTGCTAATTTACATTTCAGACTAAAAAAGAAATGCTGAATAAAACATTAACATTCCTTTTTCTGAGCATGATTAGAGTTTGGTTTTTTTAAGTAAGAAAGTTTTATAAAAAAAAACTATAATGTTATGTTCTAACATTAGGTGAAATGTATAAAGGCAACAACACTTTTATTGCTATATATCGCTGCAAGCATGTGTAAAAACTCTAAATAAATCATATTTGAAGTAAATAAAGATATAAAACTGTCACTGGATTAAACTTACTAATAACGTCTAAATTTAACAATGCCATTTACTTCACATTTTAAAAACATTTCTGATTCAGAGCTGTAAGTCGTAGGTGTAAAATAATTAAACTATCATTTAAAATAAAATATTTTTTAACAGTTGAAATAAAATTTAAAAAAACATAAAAAAATCGCTTCTTTTAAAAAAAAAGGTTACAGGTATAAAATTTTACTCCATTTTTATGTTTATCGGAAAAAACGTTCTGTAGAAAATTCTACAGATGGCATATTTAACAAAAGCAATAAAAAACAAAATAATTAACAACTATTGAAAATTAACAAAATCATATTCTCTTTTCATTGTTAATGTAACTTGTAATACTTCTTTATTTCCATCCCATTTTGCATTTCCTTCTTTAGGTTTAACTGGGTGGGGAAGTGCTAGTATTAAACGACTAAAAAAAATAATAAAAATTACATTTATATATAATAGAAAAATTCAACAAAGATATAAGTATTAACTAATCTTATTTAAATAAAATGTCATTAAAAGTGTGTCAAATATAACCTGTACAAACGACCCAAATTCAATTAAGAACAATAAAAACCAGCAGCATGGTGTAGTGGTAACCGGCATCGTGGTGTAGTGGTGAGCACACTTGCTACACCACCATGAGGATTGTGGGTTCAATCCCCACTGCTTTCATGCTGTAGCGCCGTTGAGTAAGGCTCTATAAACGGTATGAACTCCTGCTGAGCCAGCGCTTAATCAGCAGCATAATTACCGGCCAATTATAATCTCTATAATATCCCAAACTGCCACAAGCAACTCGAGACTGGGTCGGACTAACTGATGTTACTCTATGTTTAGGTCGCGCATCGACCTTCCTACATCGAGAATAAAGATATATACAAAAAAAAATTTAATATTTAATCTGGCAAAGTTAACAGTTAACTTAAGGCTGGGTCAGTGTTACAAATGTTACTCTATATTTACAGTAAGGATACATAAATACAAAAATTGAATAATGTTATAACTTTAAAGAACTAGACAAAATACAATTTTAACTTTGAATAATTACCATTTTGGTGTCATGCATGTTAAATAATTTTCTTTTACATCCAAATCAACATCTTTCATTTTATGATCGGGTAAATTTATATTAATAACCATGTCTTCACAACATGCACTTGATTGATTTTTCCCACTTAAACCCAAAAACATATCTTCAGGGGAGACCTTTTGTTTATAAAGTATTTCATAGCTGAAAAAAAAATGTTTATAGAAATAATTTACAAGAACTGTTCTATAATTTGTTTTAAATGTATGTAATTTTCTTTACAAAAAAAACATTACGTAATTTTGCAGCTATGTAAGTGGGTATTTAAAAGTATTTAAATGTTACTTAACAAAAAAAATTAATATAACTGTTTTAATGTAACACTAAAATTGTTATACTACCGACAAATAAAATAATATATAATTAAAATTTACTTTGGTTCTGGCCTTTTGTCAGCATCATCTTGAAAAACTGATATTTCTTGAACCTCTTCAGCTGCCCAAATATCATCAGGGTTAGTTTTTGCCGGAACTAAAAATTAAAATAATTTTTTGGTTTACACTAATTTTCATGTTAAACTAGTCTGCATTAAATCAAAACCATCCAGAACCAACAGTACACAGATGCTAATCCTTGAACATTTATTTTTTTGTATATTTTTAACCTAAACGTGGAAAGGATGCATTTGCATTTACACATATAGTAACATTTGTTACTTAGGCCTTGTTTTGAGTTGCCTCAGATAGTTTAAAGTATTATTGACCAAATTGCCTAAAAAAACGAAGTTTGTACAGTTAATAGCGCCTTTTATTCAAGGGTGCTACAACACAAAAGCAGTAAGAAACAACACATGACCTCATGTCATAAGGTGTTCTAAGCATTAAACCACTCCGCACATATCATGCTAAGAAGATAATCTGATACTTATCCTAAAATTGGGAGTAATTCCCTAAGAAAATTAGAGTTTATTAATTTTAAACTTTAATTGGCTTCCAAAAAAGTTTTATTAAATACTATTTGTTAATTAAAATAATTCGAATTACTAAAACAGTAAAATGTGAACAAGAAAATATTTTTAACAAAAAAATTACTTACCATATGGTGATTCTTTAACTTTTCCTTTATTTTTTCCACCAATCGAAGCAGGGGTAAAAGCACAATGTCCATTGTCAGGCTATAATATAATGCAAACAACTTCAGTAATAATGATATTTAAGTAAGGCTTTTAATTCAATGTTGTTTTAAGAATGTATTATCACACTATACAACAAACTACAATTTGACTTTAAATCATTACAGAATCTTTTAACTTTGTTACAAAAATGCATTAATAAAGACTACCAATGGTACAAAATTTAGCAAAGACTAAAAACACTTTCCAATGGTATATTTTAGGGGTAGTTTAAATATTACATAATACAACAAAAAATGCCAAATTAATTGCATAATTTACCACATGCCATAATGTTTACGTAAAGACTTTAGAGTATATATATTACGGCATAGTCACCAAACTGTTAAATCTATTAAAGTGAATAAGACCTTAATTAAACTTAAACTGCAAGTATCTTAAGGGGTTTAACAAGTTATTGGTAAACCTGTAAAAAAATAATTTTACAGAATATTCAAAATAAAAAAGCCCACTTTCTGACTTTATACTACAAAAAATAACCTTTAAATTAATTAAATACCATGTCATCGTCAGACGAATCCCCTTCTTTGGGATTTAAAAGAGAAGATAAACTTAAAAGGGCTTCTGCACTCTGTACTGTAGGATATTCATTCATTGTTATATATCTATTAAAGCGCCAAGTTTAAATACAAAACATAAGAAATAACGTTAATTTACTACCGATATGACGCAGGTGAAAAGCTTTACTTTAGTCAAATCTTTAATTCAAGCTGTTTTTGCAGGGGAAAAGTTTATAAAGTTTTGAAGTTTTATATTAATAAATTTGTTGAAACAATTTTATTTTTATCTAAGGCATATATGCAAAGCTTCGATTTATTTATTTTTTTTAAAAAACATTTTGTATATTCAACCTAATCTTACCAATAAACACAACAAATTTTGACATGCTGTTTTCCTAAATAGTTGCTGAACGAAATCAATTCTAGAAGATAACCCTTAAAGCAGGAAAGAGAAACATCGAATAATATGGAAAGTGGACAGAGATTTATAGAGTGTTTTAAAATCAAATATTATTTAAACATTTTTGCATTTTTTTTTATTCCGAGTTTTCTGCTTTTCTATTTTTCTGTTTTTTATTTTCTGCGTTTAGTATTACACATTTATTACAAAACTTTGCTAATCGTATGTGTTGGTAATTCACATGTAAATGAATAAAGTAATTACTATAGAATAGATACGTTTAACCTCAATGTACTAAAATATACCACACAAGAGATCAAACACGTTTCGTAGGAGGTTGCGAAAAAATTCTTTCGAAACTGTAATGCCCATGATCAATTCAAAAAGGGCCCAAACTACATTAGAGTTAATTTTTATACAAGACATTTAGCCAATTGCATCAAGCAAGAAGTTTTTTGCATTAGGCAACTTTTTTGCTGAAGACTTTGTATTTTTTTTATCTGTTATTAGTGTTTTCTGATGTTTTATTGTGCCATCATCTATATGTTGTTCTGGAACTCCAAATCGAAAAAATTTTCGAATTTTTACAGGTAAGATGGGATTATCAATTATCGGAACAAAGTATTCAGGGTTACTTTTAGATGGAGGGTTTGCACCTAAAATATAATTAGGTTTAAATAAAGGCGTTTACAGGCTTAACAGTCCTAAAATAACATCTAATAAATAAAAACTTAAAATAACCTGTTATGAATGAAACCATTAACCCAACAACAATGGTAATAGATATCCCTGTCACGGAGTAATAAGTAAATGAAAGTGCATACAAAGTATTTTGCAAAGTCGGCCTGTAACAATTAGTTAAAGCATAAGTAAATAAAAAACAGTTTTTTAAACTGGACTTGTAGTAACATTAATTATTATAAATTCCATTTACTCTTCATAAATTAACGCAGTAGAGACATTCTGTGTTGTAAAAAATACTGAAGTGGTTTCATTAAGGGTTTCATTTATCGAACAGTTAGCAATTGAGGTTGGTAGTTCGTCAACAAATTGTGCGGGTACTCCGTAAAATGCTTGCCCCAAAGCTATCCACATGGTAAAAACTGTTCCAACTATTTGTCCTACAAATGCTCCCTAAAAAATAAACAAAGTAGTTACTTTAACTAGCAAAGCAAGCGATATACAATTAATCCATACCGTGCTGTTGGCCCATGGTAGAAAATAACCTAGAGTAAATACGCCAACTAACGGCCCCCCTGAAGCACTAAAAAATGAAACAGTTATCACGATTATAGTAGATCCCATTTTATCCACCAACAAAGAAAAGGAAGTTATAAGAATTCCCAATGCAACGGCTATGAAACAATGGTAAAGTTCAAATACAATTAGTAACAAAAGTAAATAATTCAATAATATAAAAGAAGTATTAATCCAAAAGCATTTGTAATTTACTATTAAATGTTGCAGGACATACCAGTTAGTTTGGTTATTGTCAATGTCATGCGGCGACTAAGGTTTTTGTAGTGGGGAACAACAAAATCTTCAATGATTAAAAGACTAACAGAATTAATACCCGAAGATACAGTGCTTTAATAAAACAACGTAATTTTTAATTAGTGTATATAAAATCAAATACAACGATTTTGTACCTTAATGTGGCACTAAACGCAGCAGACACAAAAAGACCTGCCATGCCTGGTAGATCTCGAAACACGGTCAAAACAAGGTATGGCATTAATTGGTCGGGCTTTGTTATATAACCGGCTTTTTGTGGGTCGCAGGTTTCAAAATAAGCATACGCAGCACACCCACTTAAAACACTTAAAAACGCGAACAAAAATGCTGGGATAATCGATGATAACGCAGCTCTGAAACGTAAAAAAATGCGTCGCAAAGTTTGTTTTAAACAGCTAATTAGGCAATGGACTGGCGGTTCTTTTTAAAAACTTACATTCTGGCATTTTTAACAGATGAGCAGCTCATAAAGCGTTGCATAACGGCTTGGTTACAAACAACCATTAAACATCCTATGTTGTAAACAGTAACCAAGTTAAAGAACGATCGCTGAGTTCTGATATCAAAATCCATTCTAAATTGTATGTATGTGTAAAAAATAAAACTGTAAGAAAAAATAAATTTCACAGATACTTACATTCAGTTCCTTTATTTATTACTCAGTTCAGTTTTGTGTTTTTTATGTATATTCTTTCAACTAGTTAAAAGGTTTACAAAAACTATTTCGTTCCTACTTGAATATGTTGATTCTGCCTCCTCTATCCATTGCTGCCCATATATTTTCAAATCCACCGACAACATTTGCAATCTTTATCATAGTTGCGAGTAATCCGGTTAACATTATTATTCCTTGTAACGTATCAGTCCATATTACCGCCTTTAAACCTCCCTGATTAAATATATATAAAACAAAAATATTACTTTTATGTGCAAGCAAAAATTATAATTAACATTTTTTGGTTAAATGTTTAAAATAAAAAAAAAACAAAAAAAATCAAAAGTTCTCATTATCTTACCAAGGCAGTATAAGCTGTACATACGATGCTTGTTAGAACAATAGACATTGTGATGTTAAGTGGTGTAACAGTATTTAATGCAAGGGCTGGGACATATACCGCAACCCCCATATATTGGACCTACATTAAAACATCCAATATTTAGTTTTTTTCCTAATGTATTGAAACTTAACGAGCAGATTTGAATCATACCATGTTTAAGATTTCTGAAAAAGATGCCAATAGTCGATTCTTTTTGTGAAAACGAAGCTCCAAGTACTATTCAACCCCCATAAAAATTATTTGATACATGTTTTTCAAAGTTATTATTTAAAAAAAAAATTAAAATTAAATAGACAATGTTAAAAACCATATAGACAAGCAAACACACTAAAAACTATTTCAATCAAATTTAAAAAAATTTGTCCAAGCAACATTTTTTGTTAACCTGATAAAATGTAGTCAGCTGTAAACGCAACGTTATTGGAATATAATAAATGCAAGCTATTATATTGGGAAAAATAGACGAACAGCAAAACCAGAACATCACCAATCCATGTTTATAAACTTCAGCGGGTGTTCCTATTATAGTGATGGCAGATATATTTGTTACAGCAATGGACAAGGCTACTGGTAACTAAAAAAATGAATTTATTTTTTGCTGAGGGTAATTATAGTAGTCAGCTTTTTATGTGGTAACACATAATTAAAAAATGTAGCTTATAGTTTAAAAGTGAGACCAACTCTGTAAAATGTTAGAGTTTGTATCGGTTTGTACGACAGCTATATCCACATTTTCATAGGCGTTGATATGCGTTGTTTATCAAAATCAATCAGCATTTATATAAACAGTGCGCCTTACGCTTTTAAAAAAAAACTACGAGAAGCGACCCCCCCTATATAAAAAGAGGATTTATCTACTAATAGTTAACCACCCTTAACAAATAAGTTATGTAATCTTCGACAATTTGACCTTGCAGTTACACGTTTAACCCTCACAGCAAAATATCACCCTGTACATATAAAATGTATATTAACGTCATACTACTAGAACTCTTTCCACTACTAATATTAACTCTTTTGTTACAAATTGTCATTCTCATAAGGTATGACCTTTTTTACGCAATTACCGAGAAATAAAATAGGATAAACCATATAGAGTAGGGACAAATAAATATTTAGTTTAGGTAATATCCGTAATGGCTTAATAGAAATGATGAATTCAAAAAGGATCATTAATACAATGTTAACATAAAAATCCACATAAATTTAGTTAACGTTTAATCAAATAGTTTATTGTTGTTACTCTATGGTTTTAAATTACCGGCGACATATTTCTTCCTCCATAATTATAATTTTCAGTATCTTCTTTTTTTCGATCTGCAATCGCATAATAAACACCAATTGCTAATGCAAAAATTAGCATGCCTAAAAACAAATTTAAATAACTTAGTTCTAAATTTTACAAAGCACAAATGAACAAGGTCTCAACACACCTAAAGTCTTATACTTTTAATTTAATTCTTACCAATAAATACAACGAAATCAGTTGCACCGAACATATCTTTATACATCTCAGTCATTTTACCATCTGCTTTCTTAAAAAATCCTTAACAAAATGGGCAGAGAGAAAAACTTTTTTGTCAAAAGGTTTCAAATTATCCTAACTAAATATGTTTTGATACTTTTTCTTTGTTTTCCTATTCCTAATTTTCCGTTTTCCTGCTTTCTCAATTTTCTATTTCCTGCGTTTAGTGTTACACACTTGTGAACTTTGATATATTGCTAAAGTTTATTTAGTCAATGCAATATACTAATTAATTAAGCCCAACCAGTTTTTTATAAAACGTGCAAAAAAGCCTAAGCCTTATTGCAATCAGATATTAGTAATTTTGTTAAAATCTGACGAGCCAACTGATGATTTGGTAATGCTGCTTGTGGTACAATATTGCTAATTAAGAATGCCTTAAATTTATTTAAATTAGACGCTTGAAGTAAACTTTTGCACATTATAATCCATATTTAGACAATTGTTGTCCTGCCTTTAATTATACTTTAAATTTTTTAGGATAATTTTTGCATTATAACGGTGCTTTTTTTAAAAAAAACTTTTTGGGACTGTTAACCCCCAAAAATAAATTAGTATTATAGCCTATAAACAAAGTTTTGTTTTGACAAAAGTAATTAGAGATACTTTATGTTGAAGGATTATTTAAGCATTAAATTTTATTAGTGATTAGCTGTTGCATAGGCCTTTATATAAAATATTCTGGTTACCTTTCGGTATGTTTAGTGCAAAATCAAGTGATTTATAGTGTGTGCCAAAACTTATAGCCTAGACCAAGCTATAAGTTTTGGCACAGACAAAGCGAATAATAAAAACATAATTAATATTACAAAAAATAACTAAATATTTTGCGATAAATAAATTAAAATATATTACACTATTGCGTAAAATATACGAGCTTGAATATAATTTCACAAAATAATGTTTAGCCAACTGCACCAAGCAAAAAATCTTTTGCATTTGGTAACTCTTTTGATGAAGATTTTGTGTCTTTCTTTTCTTTTATTGGCTTAGTTTGACATTCCGGAACTCCAAAGCGAAAAACTTTTCGAACTTTCGTGGGTAAGATAGGATTATCAATTAGTGGAACAAAGTAGTCTGGGTTACTTTCAGATGGAGTATTAGCGCCTGAAATTTAAATAAGCTTAACACATGCCGCTTAAACATACAATTTCATTAAGACACGTTGTTATGAAACTAAATCTAAAATCACCTGTTATAAATGAAACTGTTAATCCAACGATGATAGTAACAGTTATCCCCGTCACGGAATAATAAGTAAATGAAAGCGCGTATAGAGTATTTTGCAATGTTAACCTGTAACAGTTATTTGGAGTTTTATCCAAAAAAATAATAAATAAAAAAAAAAACCGAAAAAATAAGTTTTAGAAATTCTATTTACTCTTCATTTAATAACACAGTTGATACATTCTGTAAGGTAGAAAATACTGAGGTGGTGTCGTTAATTGTTCCATTCATCGAACAATTTTCAATTGAAGTAGGTAGTTCGTTGACAAATTGTGCAGGCACGCCATAGAAGGCAGCCCCTAAAGCTATCCACATAGTAAAAACTGTTCCAACAATTTGTCCAACAAATGCTCCCTAAAAAAAGTTTGAAGTTATCTTTATTTCCAAGTTGAAAATATTTAAATAAAATTAAATATACTGTGCTATTGGCCCATGGTATAAAATAACCAAGTATAAACACGCCAACTAGAGGTCCTCCGGAAGCACCAAAAAAAGATATTGTGATCACGATTACTGTGGTTCCAATTTTATCCACCAATAAAGAAAAGAGTGTTATGAGAATCCCTAATAAAACGGCTAAAAACAAAAATAAGGGTAAAATGCAAATAAAAATAGAAGTAAATCTTGTTATAAGCTGTAGTAATTATTTGTTAAAGTGGTATATGCTCACCGATTAGTTTATTTATTGCCAATGTCATGCGAGGACCAAGGTTTTTAAAGCAAGGAATAACAAAATCTTCCATTAACAAAAGACTAACCGAGTTTATACCAGAAGATACCGTGCTGTAAAAATTGCAATGTAATTTTCAGTTAACAAACATGGAGACAAGTGCATCATATAATTTACCTTCTTTAAATTAATCAAACAAAGTGAGCAACATAAGCAAGTAAAATAAACCTAGGAATTTTAAAAATATTGTTTTTGTACCTCAATGTGGCACTGAATGCAGCAGACGCAAAAAGACCTGCCATGCCTGGTAGATCCCGAAACACGGTTAAAACAAGGTATGGCATTAATTGGTCTGATTTTTCAATGTACCCGGCCTTTTCGGGGTCGCAGTATTCGAAATAAGCATACGCAGCACACCCACTTAAAACACTTGTAAACGTGAACAAAAATAAAGGAAGAATAGATGACAAAGATGCTCTGTCACAAAGTTGAAAAAAGTAAGTTAAAGTTTACTTTTAAAAGGTGTATAGTAAACCACCTATTAAACAGGATAAATGAGCAATTCGTTTTAAAAACTTACGTTCTGGCATTTTTAACTGATGAGCAGCTCATAAAACGTTGCATAACAGTTTGATTACATACAGCCATGAGACTTCCTATGCTGTAACCGGCTATCAAGTTCAATAATGATCTCTGAGTTCTAATATCGAAATCCATTCTAAAATAAATGTTTTTAAATATTTGACTAAAATACAAGACAAAATTGCAAAACAGGCATTTGGTATTGTCTTGTTATGGTTTAAAAATACATAACAAAAAAGGCGACAAGGGTTTTAAAAACGTAATAATTAATTATTTTAAATAGTTGAAGTAAAAGTCACATTTATCAACATCTTTTGTTTTTACTTAAAGATGTTGATTCTGCCTCCTCTATCCATTGCTGCCCATATATTTTCTAACCCACCGACAACAAAACCAACTTTAATCATAACTGCGAATATTCCCACCAACATTACCATGCTTTGTAACGTATCAGTCCATATTACTGCTTTTAAACCCCCCTAAATATTAAAAAATAAAATTTTCTAAATTCACGATTTAAAATAGTTTTGTATAGGCTGTACATGCAACACTGGTCAATGTAAGCAAAAAGTTATAAAGAACATTTTAGCTTTATGTTTAAAATTAAAAAAATATATAATAATTGTCCCACCAAGGCAGTATAAGCTGTGCATACGATGCTTGTTAGAACAATTGACACTGGTATACTAAGTGGTGTGACAGTATTCAATGCAAGAGCGGGAACGTATACCGCAACCCCCATATATTGGACCTACATATTCAAATATTTAAATTGTTCTTATTTAAATATGTTTTAATAATGGTTTTAAATCTTACCATGTTAAAGATTTCTGAGAAAGAAGCTAATAGTCGATTCTTTTTTTGAAAACGAAGCTCCAAATACTAAACGTTATTAATTGTATTATTTAGTTTGAATGTAAAGGGAGTATTAAAGAAAAACAAATTAAAAAATACAATTTTTTCTTAGAAACCTGATAAAATGTAGTTAGCTGTAAACGCAAGGTTATTGGAATAAAATATAAGTACGCAAATATATTTGGAAAAACGGGAGCAAAGCAGTACCAGAACATCACCAATCCATATTTATAAACTTGAACAGGCAATCCTATTATAGTGATGGCCGATATATTTGTCACAGCAAGTGATAATGCTACTGGTATCTAAGAAAATATGTTTTATTAAGGTCAAAATTTAAATATTGTTTTGAAATTTATTTTAGAGTAACCGGTAAACAAAAAAGTTGAGAATTATGCATAAATCTTCGAGAATTATGCATAAAAAAGTGATGTAGCCTAACTAAGATTTTACTTTATACAATTTTCTTATTTTCTTTATTGATTTTCCCCTTTCTCTTTCTTCTTTTTATGTTTTTCTCTTTTTGTATAAACGGTGCTTATTGTTATATTATATAACGCTCAAAGCAGAAAACCTACACGTGACAGCCACGCATTACAAAGACAAGTATTTGCGGGTAGTAGATTAGGCACAAAGAAAAAAAATCATAAACTGACTGTTTTGCAATATATTTGAACCCAATCTTAGTGTGAAATACTTGTCTGTTTGGGAAATCTTACTTAGCGTTGAGGGTTAACCTACAGAATATTGTTTATTTGTTGGTAATCGTTAATCTGAAGTTAAATTTCCACATGTTTAATAAATTATACTACCTTGATTTAATACCAATGGAAACAATAAACAGACATATTAAAACTTGTTGTATGTTTAAGTCGCAATTACCCTTTTTAAAACACTGAAAACAAATAGTTTTTTAATTTAGTTTTCATTACCGGTGACATATTTCTTCCTCCATAATTATAATTTTCGATGTCTTCTTTTTTTCGATCTACAATAGCATAATAAATACCAATCCCCAGAGCGATAATTAGCATGACTAGAAAAAGTCAAAACAACTAATTTAAAAGTTATATAGAAATTCAATTTAAGACGATTTTGGTAAATTTTTTTTACAAACAGTAATTTACAAGGCCTAAATATCTTTTCACAAATTTTACTTTAAGGCTTTACAAAAAGTTGCATATGCTATTTAATCTTACCAATAAACACAACAAAATCAATTGCACCAAACATATTTTTATATCACTTAGTTATTAAGATATGCTGCCTTCTTAATTAATGTTAATTGAAATTAATATTTTAAAAACATTAAAAAGGAGGAACGGAAACATCAACAAAATAGAGAACCGGCGGAAAAACAAAAAAAAGGCAAAATTCCTCCATTCCAGCTGTGTTTGGTTTTCAGAGCTGTAAAAATGTGTAAATCAATTTTATTTCAATTGACTTTAAATATATATTTATATATATTTTAAATCCTAAATTTTCCAACTTCCCAATTTTATTGTTTCCTTTCTCTTGCGTTTAGTATTACACTTTTTTTATCATTATGTAAGCCTTTAGTGTCTTGTTAATGTTTACCTAAAAATACAATACTTTATAAACTCGGGGTTAAAACAGCTTTGTACGGCAATTCATTATAATGTGTTAACCAATCAATTTTGTCGGCTTACTCAAAACATAAATAAAGTTACTTGGAAATTTTAGCTTAACTATAATATTAACATGCTTTTTGACACAAAATTTTGGATTTCTAAACATTAGAACTAAAATCTAGATAAATCTTTTAACATGATTTTGTTTAAGTATATTTAAGAAGAAGTGTTGAAAGCCAACGTGTAATTTCAAAAACTGCAAAAAGATATGTCATTGCTTCGCTGGTTAAGAAGGTTACACGTTTATTATCTACTGTATATTGATGAGATATGCGTTACTACATAAAATATTTAAAATAATATAACAGACCTAAGATATTCGCAAGAAAAATAAAAAGGGTTTTGCAAACAATATATTGCTTGCGTGAATGTTTGTTATTTAATTGGGTTTAGCCTCAGTCTCAAGCAATGAGTCATTTGCATTCGGCAAAATTTCAAGAGACTTTGAGTCTATTGTTTTCTCTATTTGCTTTATAACTTCATCATCTTTCTGTTCCGGAACTCCAAAGCGAAAAAACGATCGAACTTTGGCAGGTAATATGGGATTATCAAATAATGGAACAAAGTATTCGGGGTTACTTTTGGATGGGTTATTTGCCCCTGAAAATAATAAATTTGAAATTAAACAAAACAATGTACCAATCTAAACTATTGATTACACATTGCATATCACCAACTGAACATATTTACATTTTTGAACTAAACAAATGAAAAATTTGTTAGACTGAAGTAAATCACCTGTTATAAATGAAACTATTAATCCAACAAAGATAGTAACAAAAATCCCTGTCACAGAGTAGTAAGTAAATGAAAGTGCGTATAAAGTATTTTGCAATGTTGGCCTGTAAGAAATTACATTTGAATAAAGCCATATTTAAATAAGTAAAAGTAGTATCGGAAAGTAATAGAAATTTTATTTACTCTCCAAGTGATAACGCCGTAGAGACAGTTTGTGTAGTAGAAAATACTGAGTTGGTGTCGTTATTGGTTGCATTCATTGAACAGTTTGCAATTGAAGTTGGTAGTTCGTTTTTAAATTGTGCGGGCACACCGTAAAATGCTTGTCCCAAAGCTATCCACATGGTAAAAAGTGTTCCAACTATTTGTCCCACGAATGCTCCCTAAAACAAAAAAAGTACATCTTAAGCCAAATACAACAAATTTTACAGGAACTGTAAATTATGCTTACAATGCTGTTGGACCACGGAAAAAAATACCCGAGAGCAAACACACCAGCTAGAGGACCTCCAGAAGCACCAAAAAATGAAACGGTGATCACGATTATGGTGGACCCCATTTTATCAACCATAAAAGAGATTGCGGATATAGTAATTCCTAATGCAACAGCTAAATAAAGGTATGGTTTAAATATAATAAACAAAATGTTATATGTTGTAAAATATCAAACAATTATGAGATTTACCAATTAGCTTATTAATTGTCAATGTCAAGTGGCGACCCAAGTTTTTGTAGTGGGGAACAATAAAATCTTGCATGATCAAAAGACTAACCGAATTAATACCGGAGGAGACGGTGCTGAAACATTATTTAATTTTCGAGTTAGACTTGCAATAAATTATATCACTCAATAAGCACCCGATTAGGTAGCGATTAACCACTTCGAAACGTTTTATTTTTTCCGCTTTATAGCGACTAATTGCTAATTTATGACCTGAAACTGGAGTTTGGCAAACATTAATTTCAAAGTATGTAGACTGTCATAAAAAAATATTTTTCTTACATAGAAAATTTATAAAATTCATAAAATAAATATTACATTTGCCGTTTAAAACATTAAAATAGGAATTTTTACCTCAATGTCCCACTGAACGCAGCAGATACAAAAAGACCTGCCATGCCTGGTAGATCTCGAAACACGGTCAAAACAAGGTATGGCATTAATTGGTCGGGCTTTTCAATGTACCCGGCCCTTTCGGGGTCGCAGTATTCAAAATAAGCATACGCAGCACACCCACTTAATAGACTTATGAACGAAATCATAACTGATGGAAGAATTGATAACACAGATGCTCTAATACGTTAAAAAAAGTTTTAAGTAGAATAAAAATCAACAAAATAATACTTGTTTAGATTATGGTACATCGCTAATAAATACCAAAAGTCAGCGATGCATTTTAAAGACTCACATTCTGGCATTTTTGACAGATGAGCAGCTCATGAAGCGTTGCATAAGGGCTTGATTACAAGCAATCACTACAGTTCCTATGTTGTTTACAGTCCCCAAGTTAAATAAAGATCTTTGCGTTCTTACATCAAAACCCAGGCTATAATGTATTTGTTGACAAAATAAAAGTGTTTTTTTAAACTACCGCAAGAGCACAGACCAATTAATAATCTAGAAATTTAAAGTTGTGATTTGCCACCAAAACTTGATAGTGGTGAGCTTTTAAAACTTTGCCCTTACGTGAACATGTTAGTTCTTCCTCCTCTTTCCAATGATTCCCAAATATTTCCAAACCCACCGACAACAATGGCAATTTTAATCATAGCAGCAAGACAACCAGCTAACATAATAAAACCTTGCAATGTATCAGTCCAAATAACAGCTTTTAAACCTCCCTAGTTTAATCAAACAACATTTTTGTTTTTAAATAAAAAGCAGCATATTTTATAAACAGTTGAAATAAAGCAAAATCAGGGGTTTTATATGATTACCAGCTTACCATTGCAGTATAGGCTGTACATATGACACTGGTCAACGCAACAGATATTGGAATACTTAATGGTGTGACAGTATTTAATGCAAGAGCTGGAACGTATACTGCTACCCCCATGTACAAGACCTGCGTAAAGTTAATATAGGAATTCGTTTGCTAGTTTTCATGACTGAGATTTAAAGAAAATAGTTTTAATACTACCAATTTCAAAATTTCTGAAAAAGATGCCAGTAGACGATTTCTTTTGTGAAAACGAAGCTCCAAGTACTAAACAATAATAACTATTACTATTTTTTTTCTTTAAAGTAGAAACTTAAAAAAGAAAGAAAATATAATAGTCAACTCAAAAAAGAAGCAGAACGATAAAAATACATTTTTTAGGCAAGTTTTTAAATACAAGTTTAAGCAACATTTTTTGTTAACCTGGTAAAATGTAGTCAGTTTTAAACGCAACGTTATTGGAATATAATAAACACAAGCTATTATATTGGGAAATATAACTGCAAGGCAAAACCAGCCCATCACTAATCCGTATTTATAAACCTCAGCTGGCATCCCTATAATGGTAATGGCTGATATATACGTCACAGCAATGGACAATGACACCGGAATCTTAGAAAAAGCTGAACTTATTATTTGACTAGATTTTATTTTGTTTTAGGATGCGTTAAGTGGTTTAAACCACACGTGGTTTTACCAACTTAACCTAATTGTTATACAATGTAAACCAAAAGTTTTTTTTATTGTATTTTTTAGATTACCGGTGACATTTTTCTCCCTCCATAATTGTAATTCTCAGTATCGTCTTTTTGTTTATCTACAATCGCATAATAAATCCCAATCGCCAAAGCGGCAAGCAGCATTCCTTTATTAATATATTCACATTTAAATAATTGTGACATTTAACGTCAAATAAACAAAATCTTTCAAACCTGACTTTTTTATATTTTTTTTAAAACCTTGCTAGATTTATTTATATTTTTCAAAAATTTATTCTTACCAATAAACACAACAAAATCAACTGCACCAAACATATTTTCATATCTCTCCGTCATATTGTTACGATCGTTTCTTAAATAATTTTCTAAACAAAAACAAGCCTTTATACGACTGTGTTCCTACAAAATACCAAAGCGTGCGAGAACTAGCAACCAAACACGTTAAGCCTTACCCCTCAAGTCATTTATCGCCTTTTTTTGGTATTTATTTTTTCAAGTAGTTAATTAAAACTTGCGTTAGTTGGCATATTTAACTTATTTGCATGGCATTCTTCGTCACGGAATGGCAGCAGCACGTGTGGTGCATTAACCTAAAACTGCAACGTAATGCGATAATGCTTGCTTGTTGGTAATTTAACCCACTTATGGGTTATAGTAAATATTAAAGAAAAGGTCATGTTTTGAGCTAGGCTCAAAATTTTCGCTAATATTATGTTTATTGACAATTTCAACCAAATCATTGTGGATAAATAATAAGTAACACTAAACATTAATTAAAACATTAAAACACAACCACGAGACTTATCTAAGGCAAATGATTACCTTTTTATTAATATATTATTTTTTAAATAAATTGTTGTAGCCAAAAGTTTATATCACTTTGTAACGGTCGAAGTACTATCTTGCAAAACTAATAGATATCTTGGTCCAAGCGTTATTTTTGTGTTGACAAAAGCGTTGTTTTTAAAAGATGTCAAAAATTAAAAGAGAATGAATGCTTGTTGATTTATATACATTTATATCTATATATATATATATATATATATATATATATATATATATATGTAAAAACTTCACTGATGCATCATGCGAACAATTCTCCAACAGAATAATTGGCGAACTTTTTTTAAACCTTTAAATTCAATGAAAGTAGGGCAAAAAATTTACGCAAGTCATTCAAATATGAAACATAGTTGTTTGAAGTAAAAACACGTCAAAAATTTTTGCTATCGATGCAGTTTGGTTGAAGATAAAGTTACAGGGTCCAACTTTTTTGTTTTTAAACACAGCTCAATAATTAGTACCAAATAAATCATATAGTGTTTAAGTGCTATATTTTATATTATGGTCCTTTTTTATTTTATGTAATAGTATAACAAAACTTGGCTATTATCAAACAACGATTTAAGTTTGTTGTACTAATACATCATTAATAAATAATAGTTAAACTTTATATCTTAAAACAATTTTTAGTTAAATAATAAATTTTAAATATCATCCTTAAAAAAAAAATTTATATATATTTTTTTGAAGTTTATTTACATGGAAACAGGTTTATATCTAACTGCGACTGCTTTAAGCACAGTCGTACCAACAAGTTGGGGCGCTAGACACTGTTGGAAAGAAAAAGATGGAATGAAAACAAATGGTAAGAAAACAACTGGAAAGGAAACACATGGAACCGAAACAAATGGAACGGAAACAAATAGAAACGAATTAAATAGAAAGGAAACAAATGGAACCGAAACAAATAGAACGGAAATAGTTGGGACGGAAACAATCGGAACGGAAACAAATGGAACGGATTTTAATGAAGCGGATTTCTTTAACGGATAACTTTTTGGCGGAAAAAAATTAACGGAAACAAACGGAAAAAAATTAACGAACCGGAAACAAATGGAACGGATCTTAATTAAGTGAATATTTTCGACGATTAGTAGTTTAACGAAAAAAAGAAAGCAAAAGGTAAAAAGCTAATGGAACAGATCCCAATTAACCACAACAATTATAATTTAAGCTCTAATTCTTATTAATTTAAATTATACCCTACTTACCCTTATTTTATAATAAACTTATTCTATTATCCTACTTGTCTGTCAAATAACTTAACTGAAATTCCTTTGGTTATTTATGTTTAATTTAAATTCGCTTTATTTGTTTTTATTCTTTATTTAATTAATTTTCTTAAAATCATTTTATTTGTTTTTACTTTTCAAAAAATCCGCTTTAAATTAATTATTCGTTTAAAATCCGCTTTTATAAAATTCTTTCCATTTCTTTCTACTTTTTAAAAATCCGCCTTAAAAATTGATCCGTCAAAATCTGCTTTTTTGAAATCCATTCCATTTGTTTCCACTTTTTAAAAGTCTGCCTTAAAAATTAATCCGTCAAAATCCGCTTTTATAAAATCCGTTCCAACTGTATTCGTTCCATTTGTTTTCGTTCCATTTGTTTCTTTTCCAGTTGTTTGGTTTGCATTTGTTTCCGTATCATTTATTTCTCTTTTATTTATATCCGTTCCAACGATTGTTTTCCAATAGATTCGGCGTCCCCGTCTTTTTTCTCCAGTATATATGAAAGAAAATGAGAAAGTAAAAAAAAAAAGTTTTACAGTACCGTATCACCCGAAATCAATTTAGCGTCTTTGCTAATTATTGTAGATTTTATTTCACTTTTTTATCCCTAAATGAAACGTGAAGAAGGCTTTTAATTTGCAAGATGTTTGGTAAGATTATTTAAACATTATATAAGCCAATGGAAAACATGTTAAAAAAAGTAATTATACAGCGATTATAGCGAGTCTCCTTGCTGCCAAATAGAGTTTTGTTTTTAATTCGGCTGGTAATTCGATTCTTGGTGCAACAGGAGGGCTTATGATTATAGTCTTGACGTTAGCGGCTTATTTTTCTTGGTGTAACAGCAAAGTAAGTTGGGTGTGTTACACTTGTAGTACCTTGTTGTTTAAACACTTAACATATGTATACATGCAAATATAATTGAGTCCACAAAAACAAAAACGTCACTAGGTCAGTAGGTCATCGAAAGTCAACAACATTCAAAAAAACTTGAGTGAACAACAATTTTTACTATAAGCAGTTAAATTTAAAACTTTAGCCAAATTAAAAATATAAAAAAAAAAACATTATGTAAAACGCGTTACTACTAATTTGAAAATTGTATCAATTTTAAAGGTATTCAACTTTAATTTTTATTACCGGTATTTTTTTTATTACCGGTATTTTAGTTTCAATTTGCACGGGTAAGTTAAACACGTATTGTTTGATTTTTACAATATTCCAATAAATCATAAAAAGGTTTATTGTATTTTTACGATTAGGTGTCAACGATCCGAAAAAAATGCAACCCTGAATACTACCCTCCATATTTTGAAAGTTGAAAAAATTCAAAAGTTTTTTCGATTTGGTGTTTCTCTACTAATTGACAAAAAGTCGCCAATACGAAACTTTATTACGAAGACTCGGAGTTTATGTTTGCGATAGAAAATTGCATAGAAAATAGCGAATGAAGTTAATTTATGTATGTGTGGTTTAACATGCTACGAGCAACTACATGCTTTTAACTTGACATTTTAGTTATATTTAAGCTGGCAAAGTAACCTTGATAAATTAATTCATGAATTTTATTAAAAGTTTAAAGTTAACAAATAATTTAAACCAGTAGCCTATCATAAAAAAATAATAGTTAACTATGTTTAACATTACGTTAAAATGCTAAGTAAAGATATATAAGTTAACTTCAAAGTACAAGTCATTTTTATATATAATTTTAATGACGTTACATTGGGAACTTTACAAAAACTTTATAGTTTAGAGAAACCATATTAACGCCTAATAAAACGCGAAAAAACCTTGCATAACGAAATATATAGGCCGTAAAATAATTTTTAATTTGAATACGTCAGCACTGTGAAATTATAAACGAATGAAGTCATTTTAAGGGACAAAAAGTTTATTTAAGTAAGGAGTTTGCTTAAAGTACAATGTGCACATTAGACTTCTACTTAGTAAAACCGCGAGAATTTTGTCAGCCGTTTTTCGAGGGACGCGAATAAAAATGTTGAATTTACGACGCATTTTAGAAACATGCAAAACACGCAAATAACGTTAATAAAAAAAGGTTAGAAAGTACAATGTATTAAAAAAACGTTCGTTGATTCACAAATATTTTCAAAAATTTGGTTGAAAACAAGCGTTTTGCAGAAACTAAGAAACGATTAAATAAAAATACTGCATTTGTCTAATTTTTTAAACAATGTATTAGTTAAATTTAAAGTACATTGACAGTAATGTATGCCTTAAAAAATCTATTGAATTTTTTAGAATTCATAGTCAAATAGTTGGAAAAATTTAAAAGCTTAATAACTTTTCTATATAGCACAAATAATTCTCTATAGGCCTAAGAATTTAACATATTTTAAGTTTAAAGATAAAAAAACACGTAAAACATAAAGTCTATTTTGAAATAAAAAAAAGGTTTGTTATTAATAACGTTCAGCTGTTCAGTCATTTTATACTCTTATATAACAATTATTTTAAACCACGTGGTCAAATTGTTATATCGCTCAATGCCTAAATGATCGAACTGTTATATGCTATACAGTCAAAGTCGGCAGGTTTAATAAGTTATTACTGGTTATGTAAATGTAAATCCAATTTTTGTTATTTTTTGTAGTAATGTTTTTTTTATTTAAATTGCAGGTTTTTTAAGAAAACACTGCACAATTTGGAGCTAATATTTTACTCTAACTGATGTAAATTTAAACCTAAGTTAAATTTAATATTATAAATTTGATTTTATACGTTGTACAGAATGCCATCCACAAATGCAATGTTCGTAGCTGCAGATTATGTAGTGATGATAGGTAAGCAAATATCTGTATAAAATGTTGTTATAACATTAACGTTGTTTTGTAATTTGAAGGAATGGTCGCCGTGACAATGGGAATCGGAATCTATTATGCAATAAAGGATAGGAAAAACAACGATACCAAGACTTATAACTTTGGTGGAAAAACAATGTCTCCGGTAAAACTACAAATAATTTGGCAATAAAATGTGACCTAATTTAAAATATTTTTAATGTAAAATAGTCTTTATATGTAGACGTTACCAAATTATTTCAATTTAACTTTTACCTAAGATACCAGTTGGATTTTCTGCGGCTGTGTCTTTTATATCGGGGGTAACTGTTATTGGATTTCCTACTGATATGTATTACTTTGGTACAGTTACTATTTGGTATGCAATACAGAGCATCTTCCCGTGTATAATATCGTGTGTTTACTTCATTCCTCTGGTGTTCCGATTACAGATTTCTAGTATATTTGAGGTAAACGTATTTAAATGCACAGGCGAGACATATGTTTTTAGCATGAAAAAACAAGTACAATTTTGGTTATATATCCTCGATATGGGAAGGCTGACTTCACGAGTCAAGCCTTCTCATTGTTAGAGTAACAATCGTTACCCCGACCTATGCAACCCCAAGTTACCTTTAGCAATTTGTAATGTTATTGCCTGTTAATTACGCTGCTGATTAAGTGCTGGCTGAGCAGGAGTTCATACTGTTTATAGCGCCTTACTCAAAGGCTTTATAGCATGTAAGCGGTGGGGTTCAAACCAACGACCTCATGTAGTAAAGCAAGTGTTTTGATCACTATACCACGCTGCCGGTATTTATGCGAATGTCTACAAAAACAATTTTCTTTTAAATTAACAATAAATAGTAAAGCTCTTTGTAAGAATTTGGGCATACATGTAACTCGCTGACTTTTAGAGGCGATTAAAATGCACTAAATTTTGTATTTACCATTCAACTTTTAAAAATTGGTTTAATCTTTGTATTTAGTATCTGGAATTGAGATTTCACGCGCGAAATCGCATATTGGCGTCATTGTCAGAAATCCTTAAAACTGTAAGTGTCAAGGCAGTCTTTTCTTAAATTAAAAAAGTATTACAGCTTTAGTTTTTTTTATTCCTGTTGTAGCTGTTTTACTTGGGAACTGCTGTATACCTACCCGCAATCGCTTTAAACGCAGTAGCCCCGATAAGCGTTGGTGCATCTATGGCAATGATAAGTATGTTATGTACAACATATACAGCACTGGTAGGCATTTTATTTTATTAAAAATTTTACTACTAATTTACTCATTATATTTGTAGCAACAAAAGAAGTTATTTCCTTGCCAATGTATGTGATTGATATGTTATAGAACTAAACTGTTCTGATGTATTATTTTTTAAAAATGCAGGGAGGTTTAAAAGCTGTGATTTGGACAGACACTTTGCAATCAATGATTATGTTGACTGGTTCACTGGCAACCTCGATTCAACTAACAATTTTAGTGGGAGGGTTTGGTAATATTTATTCTGCTTTGAAAAGTGGTGAAAGACTAAATGCTTTTAGGTAAGATTTAGCTATTTTTGAACTTATGTTTTAAAAATAAAAGTTTTTGTAGCATTTTCGTATTGGTTAACTCGTGAAATGCATTATTACAAGTTAATATTATAAAATACAGAATGGATTTAGACCCGACTATTCAACGAACTTTCTGGACGATGGTAATTGGGCAAAGTTTCGGGGCTCTCACTTATGTTACATTCTCACAAACAACAATGCAACGGTATCTTTCGTGTAAATCAGTATCAAAAGCAAGACAGTAAGCATTTAGATACATTTTTCAGTACGTTTAAGTATAACAGTGCATATTTTTAATTTAGGTTTTTAAGGGCAATATTATAGTATATAAAACTATTTGACTGAAGAGACATTTTTCGAATTTTTTTGAATAACCTTTTACCGAAATTTAGGTTAACAGTTTTTAGAAATTTTTGCAGCAATTTTCAGAAAAACGGGAGTTCGAATGTTTATTTAATAAAAATTTTTTCTGTCATATAACAGTTTTTCAAACAAATCAACATTAGCATTGTTAAATCGTAATAAAGACACTTTTTTACATTTCAGGGCAGCTTGGTTAACAAATTTTCCATATTTTTTCTTTATGGGATTGGGATTATACTCAGGAGCTGCTATGTACGCTTTTTATGAAGGATGTGACCCTGTAAGAAGTGGACAAGTGGTAAAAAAAGATCAACTAATTTCTCTAACTGTAGGAAAGATTTTTCAACATCTACCAGGCATGAACGGGTTATTTGTATCTGCGGTTTTTGGTGCTTCGCTTAGGTAAACTAAATACTTAATTAAATTAAGAAACAAATTGCTAAAAACAAATTGCCATATTGTAAAGTTAATTAAAACAAATTGCCATATTATTAATAGTACATTAACAAAAATACTGTTTAATTTAAGCACGGTATCTTCAGGAATTAATTCAATAGCTTTGTTAATTGTCGAAGATTTTATTCTTCCTTTTTATGCCAACGTTGCAGGAAAGAAAAAACTTTTTTTATGCAAGATATTAGGTAACTTTATATTATATTTAAAACTATATACAAGCTGTTAAAAATCTGAAACCTCGACTTAAAACTGTTTTTCTTTTTTTTAGCTGTTTTAATTGGAGTATTGGTAATGGGACTTGGTTTTGCCGTAGACACGTTAGGGGCTACTATTGTGGTGATACTAACTGCTTTATTTGGCGCCACTGGTGGCCCGATGGTCGCAGTTTTTACACTGGGGGCTTTTTTTCCATGGTGTAACAGCATTGTAAGTTAAGATTTTCTAAATTTATAAACTAGTTTTAACTACGAAAACGTATAATATTAGTTAACGTACTTTTTTAAAGCTTTTAACCCAGTTGTTTATATTAAAATTATAGGGCGCGTATTTTGGCCAAATTGTTGGTACAATTATTGGTATGTGGGCGGCCTTGAGTGCAACTTTTTATGAAATACCACCAGAGAAGCTTGGGTCTCTTTCGACATCTTTGGAGAAGTGTGATACCGGACTTTTTAACGCGACATTTTTAAATCAATCAACGATTCCAGCGTTTAACTTTACAACTTTTTCCACAACAACAATTCAATCGTAAGAACAGTAAAATATTATGTTATAACACATTAGCTTTGTGTATGAATATGTTGATCTAGTCCACCTTATATTGTATAATTGAGTTTACACAGTGAGTCGTTTTAAGCATTATGGTATTATTTCAAAAAAATCAGGTCATCTTTTTTCTATACTTAAAAGTAGTATTTACTATCATTGACCTAAAAACATGATTTTTTATGTTTTAGACCCGGATTTAAAGAAATAACTTATCCTATATGGGGAATATCATTTGGGTACATCGTGATTTTAGGATTTTTAGTTACCTTCTTTGTGGGGATTTTTGTGTCATTTTGCACTGGTAAGTTTCTTGAAGGTTAACGTTAAACCCTAATTTATCAATTTTTTAAAAGCGATTGACTTGACATAAGTCCGGTCGCTGTATTAAATTTTACCTAGCAACCATATAGTGAATATTTTTATAAAATTTCCAGACGTAATTCGGATTTAAAAAAATGCTAATGGTATTTTATCACATCTAGAAATGAATGACCCCAAGGAAAGCAACCCCGATTATTTTATCCCGTTTTTTGACAATCCCTGTCTACCTCTGAAATTTCGAAAGTTTTTTCGATTCGGTGTTCCTCAACGATTGGATAAAAAATCAAAAATAAAAGACGAAGAAGCAGAAATTATGTTTGTAGCGGAAGAGAAAAAAATTTAATTGAACAAAACATATTAACTACAAATTATAGTTAAAGTTGACATATACTTCTTTTATTTTAAATATGTAAATATTTTGCATATCACATATACTCTATATGTTATACATATTTAATGAACTTACATTTTTGCAAGATTACTAGCTAATTTTTGTAAAATGTAAGCCCTAGTTATTAAAGGCCTTTGTATATCCTTTATTGTTTATATACATTAAAGTTTAAAATTATTATTTCAAGTTTAGAAAACTTTTTCTCATGTTGTGCTCATATGTAATAAATTTTAGGCTAAATTACGAGACGTAATTTATTGTAACAAATGCAAAAAAATAGAGAGTTAAGTTTTTATTAACATATTGGGTTAGTTATTTAAAAATTATAAACAACGTGTTTACGTCGCATTTTAGAAGCATTACAAAATGTGCACGTGACGTCAGTAGATAAATGGATTAGTGAAAAAAAACGTAGTTTTTGTTTCGCTTTGTTAAATCACAAAAATTTTCAAAGTTTTGGTTTAATACTAGCGTGCTAATTAAACTTGGAAATGAATAAATAAACAAGATTTCATTTTCGCCTAATTTTTAAACTAACATGTTACTTTAATTAAAAGTATATCAAAAAGATTACATTTTTTTTACTTCGTTTTGAAACAAAAATGCTGTTGCCACTTTTAGTTGATAATTAAAAAACTTTAAGCTTAATGTTTATTTACCATGACGAAGATAATTTTTAATTAATCTTAAAATCTAACGTATTTAAAACAAGGATTTTAAAACGCGTAGTAGGAATTTTATATTAGAACGTTCAGTAATTTCGTTTCGATCATTAGGTTACAGTTATTTTGAAATTTAGGCGAATTTTTTTATAGCAGCAAGCCTATATAAGCAACCTATTATATTTAGTTAGTCATCATATTGTATTTTTAATAGAGTTATGCAAATGTAATTGTTGTTACATTTGTAGAAATATTTTTCTATTTATTTTGCAGCATCATTAAGAAAGCAATGTACAGCCTGGGGCAGCTATTTCAAACTAACTTATGTAAATCAAAGCAAAGTTAATTTTAATATTAGAAATTTGATTTGATACGTTAGAATGCCATCTACAATGTTCGTAGCTGCAGATTATGTAGTGATGATAGGTAAGCAAATATCTGTATAAAATGTTATTATAACATTAACGTTGTTCTGTAATATAAAGGAATGGTCGCTGTAACAGTGGGAATCGGAATCTATTATGCGTTAAAGGATAAAAAAAACAACGATACCAAGACTTACAACTTTGGTGGAAAAACAATGTCTCCAGTAAAACCACAAATAATTTGTGTGAATTATTTTAAAATATATTAAATTTAAAAATGTTAAATTTATATGTATGGTCTACCCAAGTAATAAATATAAACTTTTACCTAAGATACCAGTTGGATTTTCTGCGGCTGTGTCTTTTATATCGGGGGTAACTGTTATTGGATTTCCTACTGATATGTATTACTTTGGTACAGTTACTATTTGGTATGTAATACAGAGTATTTTTCCATGTATAATATCGTGTGTATACTACATTCCTCTGGTGTTCCGATTACAGATTTCTAGTATATTTGAGGTAAGCGAATTTCGGTTAAATGCACATGCAAAACATATGCTAAGCATAAAACCCAAACACAATTTATGGGAATAATTGGGCATTAACACATCTTTTTTAGTATATAAATAAATCTGTTTGTCACCGTCGGGTCATATGTGTAATACAATTGACCTAAAGGAAAAATTTTAATGCGTTAGATTGTGTATATTCTGTTTAACATTTAGTTTAAAAAACTTTGTTCATTGTTGTATTTAGTATCTGGAACTCAGATTTCACGCGCGAAATCGCATATTAGCGTCATTGTCAGAAATCATTAAAACTGTAAGTGTTCAAGCAATTTTTAATGAACAAATAAAACAAAACACAACTTTAATTTTTTTTTTCACATTTAAGTTATTTTTCATGGGAACCGCCGTATACCTACCCGCAATCGCTCTAAACGCAGTAGCCCCGATAAGCGTTGGTGCATCTATGGCAATGATAAGTATGTTATGTACAGCATATACAGCACTGGTAGGCACTTATTATATTGAAAAACATACAATTAGTTTCCCCATAATTTTTTGTAGCAGCAAAAAAAGTTATTTCCTTGCCAATGTGTGTGATTGGTATATTCTAGAACTAAACTGTTCTAATTAAAAAAAATTATTTAAAATAAATTTTTGATGCTGTAATATTCAAAAATTGCAGGGAGGTTTAAAAGCTGTGATTTGGACAGACACTTTGCAATCCATGATTATGTTGTCCGGTTTACTGGCAACCTCGATTCAACTAACAATTCTAGTGGGAGGGTTTAGTAATATTTATTCTGCTTTGGAAAGAGGTGAACGACTAAATGCCTTTAGGTGAGATTTAGTTATTGTTGAACTTATGTTTCTAAGAAAACATTTTCATTGCGGCATTTTTGGGTTGGTAAACACGTAAGATGCATAAGTGTAAACATTTTATTAAAATACAGAATGGATATAGACCCGACTATTCAGCGAACTTTCTGGACATTGGCAATTGGCAAAAGTGTTGGTGGCTTCACTTTTGCTACATTTTCACAAACAACAATGCAGCGGTATTTGTCGTGCAAGTCTATATCAAAAGCAAGACAGTAAGTATTTTTTTTTAAGATTACGAGTCACGTTTTTTTAAGCTTTTCTTGAACCACCATTTCTTTATTTTCTTGTGCCTGCATTTTGTGTTTCCTCTTTTTCTGGCCGTCTTGTTTTCGTTTACCTTTTTTCAGATTTTATATATATTTTGTTGCTTAACTTTCCATTCCCTTAAATTTTGAGTCCTAGATTCAACATGTCTGTTTAGTTTTTGTAAGATTTGGGCTAAGGGGTGCTTGTTGGTAAATGGTATCTAACAAATCAACATAACACTGTTAAATCGTGAAAAGAGCATTTTTTTACATC
This sequence comes from Corella eumyota, assembly GCF_963082875.1. NCBI lineage: Eukaryota > Metazoa > Chordata > Ascidiacea > Phlebobranchia > Corellidae > Corella > Corella eumyota. The sequence goes on from NC_137490.1 coordinate 8,095,785, forward strand.
TCAGGGCAGCTTCGTTCACGAATCTTCCATATTTTTTTTTTATGGGATTGGGATTATACTCAGGAGCTGCTATGTACGCTTTTTATGAAGGATGCGACCCTGTAAGAAGTGGACAAGTGGTAAAAAAGGATCAACTAATTTCTTTCACTGTAGGAAAGATTTTTCAACATCTACCAGGCATGAACGGGTTATTTGTATCTGCGGTTTTTGGTGCTTCGCTTAGGTAGATATAATCTCATTATCTAACAAAAATACCGTTTTATTTTAGCACGGTACATTAACAAAAATACTGTTTGATTTAAGCACGGTATCTTCAGGTATTAATTCAATAGCTTTGCTAATTGTCGAAGATTTTATTCTTCCTTTTCATGCTAATGTCGCAGGAAAGAAAAAACTTTTTTTATGCAAGATATTAGGTAACTTTATATTATATTTAGAATTATATAAGCTGTTGAAAATCTGAAACCCAAAACTTAAAACTGTTTTTTTTTCTTTTTAGCTGTTTTAATTGGAGTATTGGTAATGGGACTTGGTTTTGCCGTAGACACGTTAGGGGCTACTATTGTGGTGATACTAACTGCTTTATTTGGCGCTACTGGTGGCCCGATGATTGCAGTTTTCACACTGGGGGCTTTTTTTCCATGGTGTAACAGCATTGTAAGTTAAGATTTTCTAAGTTTATAAACTTGTTTTAACTACAAAAACGTATTATATTAGTTAACGTACTTTTTTAAGCCTTCCATCCAGTTGTTTATATTAAAATTATAGGGCGCATATGTTGGCCAAATTGTTGGTACAATTATTGGTATGTGGGCAGCCTTGAGTGCAACTTTTTATGAAATACCACCAGAGAAGCTTGGGTCTCTTTCGACATCTTTGGAGAAGTGTGATCCCGGACTTTCTAATGCGACATTTTTGAATCAATCAACGACTCTAGAGTTTAACCTTACAACTTTTTCGACAACAACCCATGAATCGTAAGAACAGTAAATTAATAAGTTATTATACGTTAATCTAACATACCTTACTGATTTATTAAGTTTACATAGTGAGTTGTTTTAAATACAATTGGAAATTTCTTAAAAGATCAGGTCATCTTTTTTTCTATCTAAATGTAGTATTTATTACGACTGTTTAATCGCTTTGAACTTTTAAGTGCTAATTTTCGGTGAAGTTTTGTACCAATAGAAGACTTGGGTTGGTGCTGTATTAATATTTGATTAAAACAAAATTACTTTGCAGATCAAAAAAAGAATATATTTTAATCATAAAAATTTATATTCAAATTATAATAACGTGAATTCGTTACGTTTCAGACCCGGATTTAAAGAGATAACTTATCCTATTTGGGGAATATCATTTGCATACATCGTAATTTTGGGCTTTTTCGTTACCTTTTTTGTGGGAATTTTCGTGTCATTTTGCGCTGGTACGTTTTTGGTGAAGTAACCGTTAATTCCTAGTTTAGTTCATATTTAAAACTACTTTGGATTGGCAAAAGTCCGATCGCTTTATCAAATTTATATTAAAGGCACCCAATGTACCAAAAAATTATATTTAAGCCATCAGTTGTACCAAAAAAACACAAGCAACCATGTAGTAAAATATTTTGTATAATTTTTTGATACTGTTCAAAAAAAGGCAGATAGTTTATAAACAAAGAACCAAATGTTACCTTATTACATCTAGGAATAAATGACCCCAAAGAAAGCAACCCCGATTATTTTATCCCGTTTTTTGACAACCCTTGTCTACCTCCGAAAATTCAAAAGTTTTTTCGATTTGGTGTTCCTCAACGATTAGTAAAAAAAACGAAAATAAAAGATGAAGAATCAAAAATTATGATTGTAGCGGAAGAGAAACAAATGTAATTTCCAAAAACCACTTAACTTCCGAGTAATTAAAGTTAAAATATATTTACTTTTATTTAAATTTTAAAATGTCATGCATATCAAATATATCCACAAATTTGGCTTTGTATCTTTTCAAGTTTACTAACAAATTTTGTTCATTTAAGCCTGTGTTGTTAGAGGAATTTTCCAAATTATTTAATTGTTTTATTTTATATTCAAGAAAAAGTTTTTTTAATATTTCAAAAATTCGTTTTTCTTTTAAAGCGAATTAAGAATCACGTATGTCGAATAGTTAAAATAAAATTAGTCTTTAAATACAAAATAAAAGGCGTAGAGAAACAAATTCATAAAAAGGCACTTTACCTAGTAAAAGAAAAATTTATAACTTATCTATATCCAATTTAAAGATATTTTTTTTATCTAGTAGTTAAAGTTAGACTGTTATTATTAAGTTAATGGTGTTTAATAAGGTATCCTTTTTACCAAATCATTAATTACACTTTAAATTAAGAAATATCACATTTTCTTTCATATCGGCGTCTTGGGTAAAAATACTGTTTTAATCTCTTTTGCAACCAAATTTTAATCTCTTTTGCAAGATCCATTTAAAAAAATGTTAAACGAGAAGAAGTCTAAATAAATACACTTACAACTAAAAAATTAAGAAATTTAGAAAACTGCCTTAAAATAATAATTATTAGGGAAAAAGACCACCTTACCAAGAAACAACACTTTATTAACAACAAGATGAAGTTCACACATTATTTATGCATTATATTATTTTAATTATTAATAAAACCACATTAACCTTTAATATGTTATGTGTGGGTAACCGTATCATGGTGTACGGTGAAAATGTAATCAGAATTAATTTTAGTTATTAAGATTAAGATTTATTTATTTCAACGATTGCGAAAACTAAAAAAAAATTTTTTAAAATTATATAAATTGCTTAATTACTTTTTAGAATTTTTATAACAAGATTGTTTATTTATTTTTTATAACAAGATTGTTTATTTATTAAACAAATTTTGTTTAAATTTCGAAAGCATTTTTTTTTTTTTTAATTTGTTCCGTTAGTTGGCGTAAATGAGTTCAGTCAAAAAATAATTTACATAGAAAAAAAATTAACATTCGAATTGTAGTTTTCTTATAAAAATATATTTTAAAGCTACATGTCATAAGGTTAAAAGTAAATTTAACTTTGATTATGGTAAAATAGTTACAATTTCAAGCATAAGCACCAACTCCAAATGTTAACTTTATTATTTTAATAATGTTGCCTAACTATTTACTAAAAAATCAATATTCTTAATAGTTTAAATGTTTAAAAGCTTGGCCTAATATTTATAATGATTTGTGTTTAATATATTTTTTAAATTTTTACCCGACTTGTATATCAAATAATTTTTATTAGTTTAAGTATTAATTAACTTTAGGTTTAATAAAACTAGTATTATTTAAAATATTTTAATTTAAATTATTGCACTTTATTTATTAGAAAGAACGTTGTGTAAAAAGGTTAAGTGCAAAGGAAAATAGTTACCGTCCGATTTTTTCCCTTTTACTCGCCTTAGTAAATCAATATGATTTATAGAGCCATGGAAAAACGTCGTTTAGCGCAATCGTAGTTTTCAGCGCTCGGCCTAACTTGGCAAGTGTTATGGTACGTGCACTAAACGTACCCGAGGGATAGACGCGACATAATTAGTCGCTTATGAAATTAAATACTTTTATAGAACTCAAAGCTTTATTTATAGTAAGCAAGGTAAGAGCAAGTTAAAAGTTAGTTATTTTGTGCTGTTAAGGTATAAGCCAGATCTAAAAGTTAGGCAGTATTTCAAATAATAAAATTAAAAATAAAGTAACTACATACAATTTTAGATTTTGTTACAAATTTTTATATTAAATAAAATATTTCAAACCACCGTTTATTTGCCGATCGGTTAAGATGCTATATCGTTGTAACGGATCCACTTTTTACAAAGTCGACAACTTCGCGAAGACGCAAATTGAAAGTACGATCACGACACCGTTTGTTAATTACAGTGATACAACAACTTTTGATTACTTTACACGGCCGACCTTCCAATCAAAAGCTTTGCTTTCGCCGACAAATAATCGTAAGTTAGTTTTAAATGTAGTTTTTTTACACTTAAAGAAATAAATTGTTAAAGTATAATGTCAGATTTTTAAATTAATAACATTTATCCTAAAGTAATAAATTCAATTTTTATCGTGTGTTTCGAAATTAAAACCTAAAAAATATTTTTACCTAATGCTTAATTAATAAATTTCACCTAATGCACATATATATATTTTAACTAAGTCAAAGTTCATCATCATTTGTGCTAATGTCTATTATAAATACCAAATTCTGACGTACGCAATTTAAAATATCAAAGCTGCCAAATTAGATGTTAATATGATATACACACCGTTACGCTTATACTGCAAACATTTTTTTTTCAATCGCTTATTGTATTTCGCTGGAAATACAACATTTAATAATTAATGCGACAATTAAGTATATGTGCTAAATAAAACCCGTAGGGCCTTAAAAGCATGTATTTTCAATGGATTTAATGATATTATCTGGGGACAGCTTTATACGATTTGGATTTAAACACAAAAGAATATGTGCTCATTGTTTGAATGTGTAACTTCAAAAAATGATCCACCTTAGCGGTAAAATTCGTAAAAATTTTTGTGTAACAATCCTAAATCGCAATAATCTAAATTTTTAGTTGACAAATCAATTTACGTAAAAATTGCTTTAGAGTTAAAAATTTTTTTAAACTTTTAAAAAAGTTGTTGAAAATGCTTTATGGAAATGTTTAAGGATTCGGTATTGATTATTGCGACGCAACTTTAACCTTTTCCCTTAGGAAAAATATTGTTTTTTTTACAAAAAATTCCAAACACATGAACATGTTTTTATGCAAACTTGTCATTAAATAATTAATGTAAAAACTTATTAATATTGAAATTTGGTTTTTGGAATAATTGAATAATAAAATACCAAAAGATGAAGTCATTTATGTAAAAAGTCTAGTAAATAAGTTTATCATAAAATTAAAGTATATACATAAAAATATTTTTTTTAATCTTTAAACTTAGTTTAAAAGGTATTCTTTTTATTTATTTTAAAATTTAAAATCAAAATTCAATTTATATAGTGTGTTATTTTACAAAATGTTGTTTAAATGTAACACTTTGATTTGTAGTCTTTTTTACACAGTACTGTTACGTAAACAATTGATATGAGTACGACAGACGAATTAATATTCGTAATAACTCAACTAATAAAAAAGGAAATTCAATAAAACACAGTCTGATGGACGTACAATTTGCGTAACCCTTTTACCTTTTTAGTTAAAAACATGACGTTACAACCAACGAATATGACGTAATTGCAATTTAATCTGCGCATTTATTGTCGCTTTAATGTGTAATGATATTTAGTTTAGCTTACGTAAAGACGTCTGTGTCAATATTAAACACATATGGCAAAGTAGTGTTGATTTTTTTATTAATAATTACAAAATCACGTAAAACCAATACCTTAGTCAATAAATCTCAAAACAAAACATAATCTTTTTTGAACATTGTTTTTTTACAGAAGAAAGCTTGACCCATATCATTGTAATCTACTCCATAGTATTCTGCTTGGCTGCTGTTGGCAACGTGTTGGTTATGGTCACCCTAGCATCCAACCAACGCATGCGAACTGTTACTAACACGTTCCTACTCAGTTTATCAGTCAGTGATTTGTTAATAGTTATGGTTTGTATGCCAATTTCTCTAACGGGTCGAGTACTGAAGAGATTTATTTTCGGATCGGTGTTGTGCAAGATTTTTCCGTATTTCATGAGTACGTAGTCGCTACTTTATTTTAAGTATAGTAGAATTGGTTTAACTTTGTTTCTTAATACACAACACTGTGAACACACACTTTGGCTTTGAAAACACAACCCACGAATAAATCTCATGTAATTCTAGGTTTGTCGGTATCTGTATCAACTTTTACGATGCTGGCTATTTCGATCGAACGTTACAATGCAATTTGCAATCCATTGAAGTCGCGAGGCTGGCAAACAAAGTCCCACGCCTATAAGGTAATAGTTTACTTTTCAGGGCAAATCACTTATACTGGGTTAAATTATAGGAATTAGATGTAGCTGGGTGTTTGGCCTCGTGTTTCAAAGCAAACTTAAATAAACCAAAAGTACCTGGTATTCAATTTAGGAAACACGTGGTCACTTATGAAAAAGTATTATTTATTGAGCAAAACAGATTAAGATTTAACCAATTCTTAATATATTTTTTACAATGTCACATTTAAAATGATTGTTTTTATACAAAATGAAAGTATTATTATTTTATAACATAATTTTACATATTGTCGAATAGGTTATAATTGCTATTTGGATGACCAGTGCTGTAATCATGTCGCCTTACTTGGTGTTTAGCAAATTGCGTTATATTCCTCTAGTTAAACAAGAAAGCTGTCCGTTAGCTTGTCGACTGTATTTCGGTGGTCCACAAGCTCGACAATCTTGGTATGTGAAATAAAATGTTTAAAGCCCCGTTAAATTCCGTAAGATTTACTTCTTTGAAAGCTTATCATATATTAAAAACACTTGATATGCTATAGTAGATATTGCTACATTCTGAATGTCAAAAAAGTAAAAATTTTTACAAAGTTAATAATAAAAAATCGAAACACATAATTTTGATAAAGTTTATGTTTTTTAGGTATGTTATTCAATTGATTATACTGCTTTGCGTTCCTGGGATAATTATGTCGGTTGCCTATGTTTTGGTTTGCTGTAAGATTTTTGAAGGATTCCAATTTACCGAAAAGGACAAAAATAACAAAAATCAAAGCTCGAAAAATGAAAAAGAACCGATAGCCGAAAAAGGTATGTTTTTAACAGAGCAAACTTTAGAAACACTGCTGTATGGCCGAAAACCATTTCACTAAAAACTTTATATTCAAAAACGACCTAATTTTAGGTAAAATTTCGATTTCAAATATTTTAGTTTTCAGGGATATGTCTTTTTGTTAGTGTGTCTTTCAGTAATATGGACGATTTGCAAAACTTTATTTAAAGTAAACGTAGTTTAACTTAGATGTAGTAAATCTAACTAAATTTATAGTTTCACTGAATACGAGCGATTTCAAACAATCCGGTGCAGTTAAATTGTGTAACATACAAGATAGACCTTTGTCAAGAACATATTCTGCACCTGCAGAGGAGGTAAAAAGATTGAAATTTTTCATGTTAGAAAACAAACCGTTAAGTGAATTCCATATTAACTAAAATTATCTTACACTTAAGGCATTTTTATAAAAAGTAAATGAACATTTCCCCGTTTTTAAGGAGTGCAATATAGTGACGTCATCGGGGGGGTTTGATTTTAAAGTTTAAATCCTCAAATCAAGCTTTTAAAAAAATTAAATTACATTTTCAAACTTTTGATAAATTACTGAAATTTGTAAAAATTTGTAAGCTGGTTGTTTTTTTGTTAAGTTTTCATTTAAACGTTTTATGTTTTTTTAATTATAACAGGGAAACCAACATTTGCGACCTCCAAAGCTACATCTCAAGGAACGCGACCACTTAGTCTTAAAAAGGAGCACGTCATCCCGCTTAGGAAGCGAGCGGGGTTCGTCCAGGATCAATCAAATGGCAAACCATTTAAGAGCAAAAAAGCGAGTTGTGACAATGCTGATAGTTATTGTGGTAAGAATTTTTATGTTCTTTACTACACAAGTTCACTATACAGTCTTAACGCATTAGAATAAATCCTGTCCGCTTTTTTGGGGTAAAAATACACGGTGAGCATGTCTAATGTCTTGCAAAGTTATCGTAGTTGTTGTTGTACAAATAATTAAAAGATAAAAAGAAAGGCAGGTCAAGTTTGTTATTTTAAATCTAATCCTAAAAATACACGTTTGTTAAACAGGTACGCAGCAAGGCCAACCTTATGGTAAAATTATCGACTAAATCTATTTAATCAAAACAAGGTGACATGTTGCAACTAAAGATAAGGCACGTGTTTAAACAGGTTACCAAATTAAAAACACGCCAAAATCGATGGATGTATTATGATTTTCATCGATTTCAATCTGTGTATTTCATATAACACGGAAGAAGAATACCGGGGCGTCTGACATCAAACGGCCCACTTAACCGCGGGGTCTTATTAAAATGGTCGAGCGAATTAATTAAAGAATACACGCTTGGTATAAACGTAATTGTGTCGATTGTTTGCCCAATCGAGTTTTCGAAAGAGGATTTTAGTTAGGCAACGAAATGAACAAACGAAAATCGATGCTAATATATTTTCCGACCAAAAAGCTTTTGACTGAGCTTATTTAATAATTACAGCTTGTTCAACGTCCAAAAAGACATTTTTTAAACCGGACTTTACAATTAATTGATCGATTTTAAGTACATTAAGCCGAGCGTGCCAGGTTTTCGACAAACTGTGCCGTAAACAGCCAGAAAAAATGACGTAACAACTTACGTATTCTAAAAATAATCCTACGAAATATGTCATTAGAGGTATTTTAGCAACAAGCATCATTATTATAAACACATGGATTTGATAGGTATTAATATACATATAAACAAAGTATGGTACAATTTTAAAACGACATTCTGAATTGAATTAAAAGGCATTATTTAAAGGTCTAAAAAGAAATTATTTTATTATTGGTAAAATGGCGTTTAGATTAACTGTCTTTTTTTTGGTAACTTATTTTTTCGGTGACATATAACAGTTATCCTATTTATCTATGTTCCAGGCATTATAGTTCATCCCTAAATCTTATTGTAGTATTCCAATTCACCAAACTTTTTAACTTATTTTAGGTGTTTTACTTTATATGCTGGACCCCGTTATTTATCGTTAACGTGTGGAGGGCATTTGATCCAGTTGGTGCAATGCGAAAGTTGGAGGGAGTAATTGAAATTATTCAGGTAATTAAGAAAATCTTTAGGTCTTGCAGGACCAACAAATCACCAAATTAAAAATCCTTTACTCTAATTTTGGCTAAAGATGAACTAATTGATTTTCAAATTTAATTATAGATAACGCCCTCTTTTAATTAACCGTTTTTTATTAGCTGATGTCCTACATTTCGACTTGCCTAAATCCAGTAATTTACTGTTTTATGAACAAGAAATTTCGTGATGGATTTTTGAAAGCTTTTATTTGCTGTTTTCCAAAACCATGTCTCCGCGCCATTGGTACATCAAGACCGGTAAATATGCTTTATAATTATATAAACGCGTTTATTTCAACTAGTAAAGCCAATATTCATATTTAAGAAACTAATTGTCCCGAAAAGTTTAATAGAGCATTTGAAGTATTATAAATCTAAAAAAATATTAAAGTTTTGAACTTTGGCAAATTTGCATGATTTTTAATGTCGTTTTGTGTCGTAAATTCAATGCCCAAGTTCGACTGCTAAATCCCTTTTAAACAGTGCTTTGATTCATCTCATAGCCAACTGCAACGTATGCAATGTCGGAGAATGGCACTCAGGCGTCATTTGTGATAAGCAGTCCGAACAGAAACCGCTCCTACCGGACAACAAGCTTGCAGAGATAAAATACATGACCGAGCAAGACAGAAAAAAAAATCTTTGGATTGTTGCCCACTTACCGTAGCAAAATTAAATGGACACTCGTTTATCGGTATATGTAATCAATTTACACCAAACCAGCTATTTCTTAAATTGATGTAAAATAAATAATCGACCGTTTTTGCTAGTTTAATTACGTTGTTGTTGGTAGATTAAGCTTGTTGCCGAATATTTTGTTTGCATTTTGTGCCTAGTTAAAATACCTGAACTATCCCTAAGATACGTGGGCATGATTCATTGGATCATAAAATAATCTTTAAATTTTCGGGAATTTTAAACCCAACAAAAAATATTAAAGAAACATAATCGAAGAGAAAAGCAAAAACTTCTTATTGTTTTAAATCACATTTTTTCTCATCTTTAGCCTTTTACTTCATTTGGCGAAAAATTTAAAAATTCTTGCAAAATCGTTTTTAAACACATTTGCGTTGTTTCTTCAAATTGACTTAAGTTAATTAATTGTTCAACGTCGTTAAAGTGCTTCGTATAACAACTCACAATGCTAGGAACAGTGTTTTTAAGATCTGCGTTTTCTAAGTTGATTTTGTCATTTAAATGAAATATGGCAATAAGTTGTGTAAGTTGGATAGAAATCTACAAAAGCAGTAAATAAAAAAAAACATTAAAATCTTATGTTGTTTTTACTATTATAGATATTTACAAAAATAGATTATTGTTTATATAGATGCTTAAATACCTGATAGAAAACCTGTTTTAACGTTAGTTTGCTGGCCGAAATCGACGTGGTATTTAAACCAGATTCGTTTGAAATCAATTCCAGTTCGTTCCATATTTGAATTAAATTTTTAAACTCGCCAAACTCGAAGAAATGTTTTTGAAATTGCTTCTCCAAAATCGATTTAAAATTCTCTGCAAAAAAAACAACATAAAAATCAAATTAAACGACTTTTAAAAATAAACACCGATTACGATACATACCTTCGTAATTTACGTCGTTCAGCCATGTAGTGACGTCAGAATATACGTCACGCAATCGAAACTCGTCGCCTCGTGACGTCACGACACACCATAGTATCTCGTTTGTACATAAAACGAGCCTGCAAAATTAATAATTAATGTACAAGGTTGGTGGTACTTTATCAATGCTCGAGATTTGGAAATATCGTTGCAAATCAAGTAAAATATAACCTTTAAAAAGGGATAAATTTAAAAGTAAAATTAAACCTAGCGTAAAATCAAAGGCAGATAAACAAATGCAGTAAAGTGTTATCGCATCGGGCAGTTCTATTTTTAGAGAGGGATCGTCAAACATATTTAAAATTTGCCTACTAATCTTATGAAAACATTTGGTGAATTGAAATTGGTCGTCTTTTGAAGAACAAAATTTTAGCCAAACAGCAGTTTATGTTACACACCTAAATAAAATCATTGGTACAATGTTTTTTTTTTATTTAAAAAAAATTAACCTTAGGGTTATAAATTCCGACTCAAACAACATCGCCGCCTCCTGTGCTTCCTTCCATAGCCCGGTCCTCAAAACAACACTGGTAATTACACGGTTGGTGTACTCCCTTGCAGTGGCATGCTCGCCCCCTAATCTAGCCACCGTGGCCGCCGCATATAAACCAGCGTATTCGTCCTTGCCCAGACAAGGCTTAAGCAGAGCTCGGGTTGCTAGACATTCTGCCGCGATCGCATAATCTCCGATCGACGCGAAGCACTTGGCCGCCATTTCAAAGCTTCCGCCTACACATATAGATAGATGCAGAGTTATGATATATAAACTTACAGTTGACGTTGATAAGCAATATTCTTAATACTCTTGTGACGTCACTGCATATAATAACTTATTGCAAGAGAAAACACTGTAATCGCCCTTATAACAAAAACTAAAAAATGCCATAAAAATTGAAGAAATTTTTTCTAAAACTAAAATTTAACATAAAAATGCGTTTGAAAGGTCACTGGGTAAATTATATAGGTTAAATTGGCCATGTTAAACTTGTTTTGACCGTTTTCAGTTGACCAATTACCGACCATATTTAAGTTTTCTGGCCCACTGACAACAAGTCTCTATCAACAAAGGATCGTCGTCTGCCAACCTAGCACGTGACAGGGCAACTGCTTCCCGGTGTAGTTTGGCTTCACGAAGTAAAACAATTGCCTCTTTAACCTATATACAAATAAATATTAAAAAAATTATAATGGGTAAGGCAAGCTTTCAGTAAAAAAAAGGTAAGTTAAAGAAACATTTTTTTTAAAGTTTATATAACCTGAAGCTTGTAAAAAACACTAGTTTATTTTTAAACAAAGTTTTAGACAATGTACTTTGTAAAATCAAACATGGAGGGGAAATACATTTTTATAATTAAGTTTAAAATATAATTTACAAATAAAAAGTTAGTAGCCCTTTTATATCAGAAACATAATAACGAACCACATTTTTGTTTTTTACTTAAATATAGGGTATAAGAAAACGTGTAATTTTAAATATACTTGCATAATGGTGAAATTTGCAGGTGCCATAGCTTAAATCGCGTTAAATAAAAGCTAAGCCGTTTGTTATTACATAAAAAAGATCAAAACATTTTTGTTTTGTTTTAAAATCGAAGTCGTCAGATAAAATTTAGTAAATAATCTAAAAAGCTGTTTATATGCGTTTCTAAAATGCAACAACAGACAGTTAAAGTAATTATAAGTTTGTAAACCAGCAATTTGGTACCCTGTATTTATCATTTTTTTATTTTTAAAAACAAAAGTTTGTACAAACAAAATAGAGTAGCTGACCCTTTGCGACCAATTTAAATGCCATTTATTATTAAAAACTTTTCCTAACCCCTTAATTAATGGCACGTATTATACGTTGTTTATATTTATATACGTTTGACGTAATACATATACATCAAACATAGTCGTCATATTTAGAATAAGGCCTTTAATATAAACCCAATTAAGTCTAGTCCTAAATCGTAATCGTCATTGCGTTTATTTGAAATAACAAGGTCATACGAAGGGGCATACAATATACAATATAAGAGTAATACAATTCTTGGGGTTTATTTTTTTTAATACATAATTAGCCCGTTTCCATGTCCAAAAATAAAGCCAGGCTTTTTATTGGACTTTGGGCTAATTTTTAGTCCAAAGCCCAGTTCTGTTTCCATGGCCATTTAGCACATTGGGCTTTTTATTAAAATGTTCGTTTTGTCTGTTTGTCAGACTTAAAATTGTTATTGATTTAGTTATAAAACATCTTCTATTGCGAGTTTTAGTACAATTATTAATAACTAACTGAATATGGCTGTTTTAAACTTCTTTGTAAATCTGCTTAACGCAAAACAACCTGTTTTTATATTGTTTATTGCACAAAAAACACAAATCAAATTAACAGGTTGCCAATTGTATATATTAGCTTTCTTTAAACAGCTTCTTTGTTCTCAGTTGTTTTCTATTTTTGTTTAACCACTTATACCATTTAACACACCACTAATACCATTTTATCCTACAAAAAACAGATTCAAACGTGTTTAAACGAACCTAATAATGCTTTGTTTTTACTTGGCAGTCTGTAAAATTCAAACCATACAATTTGGCATTTTTACTGTCTGACAGATATTTGTAGGTGATTTTTTGTAAGATTACACATTTAAATTGACAGTTAACCAATTAATACGGCAATTATAAGATAAAATAACGGTTTATGTCAGACTATCCGCCAATATTTTACTGTAAAACTTGTTGTTTGGCATGTTTCAAAGTGTCCGTCGGTCAGACAGCTTAACTGCCGTTTTAAAATTGATTAAACCCGTATTTGTTTTTATTTACTAACCAAAAATTATTTAAATTTCATTCTACATCTTAATTTTATCCATTTGTTTGCATTTTATCAACAAAATATCGCTTAAACTAACAAAATCACGTATGCGCTCACTAGCCTAAGCGATCGCGTAACCGAAGACCGGCGAAAAGCCCGGGCTTTTTCGAATTAGACCACCTCTTTAGCAGGGCCAAAAAAGCCCGTTTTTTTTCGCCGAGTTATGATATTTTTGGACTAAATTAGTCCAAAGCCCAGAAAAAAGTGGACATGGAAACGGGCTAAATATTAGCGTAACATCAAAATCTTGAAGCAAGAAATTTTTGATATTTACCTTATTGCAACATAGAAGGTATTGTGAAGCATGTAAATGGTGGCCATCTTTCGCTAATTGTTCGGAAAAAGACAGGCAGGCATGTTGCCATACATCATGACCAGCCAACGGAGTCATAGCTACCATTTGATCGGTCAACTCGCCCCTTTCTATCGCGTTTTCGAGCATTCCTACAACGAATAAAAAAACAAAAATTATAGTCCTGCAATATATATCATTACACAAGGCTACAGACCTAACCCTTCCGGGTTCAAGTCCAACTAATGCCAGACTTGCTGCCCTTGAGCTAAGGGGTTTATATCACAAAGGTGTTTAAATGACACGCCCTTTTCCCCAAAAAAAGTCATTTCAAGTTTTAAGTGTAAAAATTAATTATATGACAATTTTTATAGTCTAACAATAATTCCTACTGATACCCCTTTGTTTAAAAATGCTCTAGTATTTAATGATTATATTCGCATGCAAACACAACTTTAATATAGCTTAAAAACTTAACTAAGACCACATCATACAAAATATTATGCCAGTTACTAATAGAAAAATATTGATTTATTATGTTAACATGTATTAAATCAAAGGCAATTTTATTACAACATTTAACAAATTTATTAAGTTGTATACTAACTACTATATTCTGTTAGTTTTTGTCTATTATCCGCAAACTAAGAACAAACGAGTTTTATTTAATGCGACTACAGAACATTTGCTTGAAAGTTATTTAAACTTTATTTATTTTTTTCCATTGCCCCATTAGGGGATCGTTTTTTTATTATTATTGTGGAGGGGAGTGATATTGTGACGTGTTTGAGGTATTCGTGACTGTTGGGCTTAAGGGCGAATAGTGTAGCATTGGTGCGGCTCAAACCCAAAACCTTTCGGCTCGTAGTCCGACGCCATGACCGAAAATTTAATAATTTTCATGATTTTCAAAATGAAATAACTCTCTACGGCCAACTAGCGATCAGAATATTAACATTTTAAAAATAATTAGTTGAATTTGTGTGGTGGTACCGGTTAATTTTTCTAATCTATTTTGCTATGTCAGTGTTATATGTATATGAAAAGCACTTAATTTTTATTCAAACAATTTATAGGAAATTTAAAATTTCAAAAATTGAATTAAACAAAATTTTAAAGTAACTTTAACGTTGAAATATGTGATAAAAAATTACAATAGATCGGATTTTTTAAAACCAGGCTCAGTTATCGTTTATAAATTTTGTTGCCATATTTACACCAATAACTATTGAAATAACTTGAATTTAACACAAATTTACCGATTATATCACCACTCCATAATTTTAAGGTCGCATTTGCATCACTATTTTCATCTTCCAATGTTCGCTTTTCTTCCTTTTCAAGCATCCTAAATATTAACTTTTTAAATTAAAATGACAGTTATTTCAAAGAAAAATTTTTAATCAGGTCATTTTAATATTAATGTGAGGTAATGAATTTTCAAATTTTTATTGGAAAAGAGTTTGCATATAATGTAATATTATTGGGTCTCGAATTTAAACCTTCTGGGTTGTAATTTAATGCCATGAATGATTAGTAAACCACTATTGGACTGTTCTCTAATAAATTAGTTACTTATTAATAACTCAAATTTAATATTATACCTATATGCTGAGACACGGTTTCCATAGAAGCCCAGGTCATCACGTGACACATTTTGAGTTTTACTTTTAACAATTTCTATGCAATCTTGTTGAAGCCCTTCCTTCTTTTTGTTATCCTAAAAAAATAACATTAAAAAATAAAAGAATTATACTAAAATAAACAAAATTTCAAGTAGTTTAGACAACTGTATAAAACTATATTTAACTATATTTAAGCAACATTTTAACCCACTATTGATATAGATAAGGGAAACAGATTTTTTGCCCGTTTTCTTCGATGTTGTGGAGTAATGGCTTCATCTTTGGTTGATAAATCACTTTGGCGAGTTTGAGATAAATTATCCAGCAATTCTTTTAATGTAGAAGAATCTATATTTTCTGGTTGGTTTTGATTTTCATTCCACGATTTTGCATTCGGATTCAAATTTGAAAATGTGTGATCACTATTTCTAAACAACATAAGTAGCATTTTTTTGGTAATTATCGTACTGACTTATACTTTGATCTGACCTAAAATCAAAGAAAAAATAAAATGCTTACTGAATAGCAACATTTTTTTGGTTTTCCAAATCCATCTCTTCAAGCAATTCAGCTTTTTTTCTTTCGAGCAACGTTTCAATGTCGAAATCCAAGTCATTGCTATTCTCTGATTTTTCAAGTGACAATTTTTCTACAAAAACATACACAATTAATCAATCCAAATAACAAAAGTTTTGTAATGGTAAATAATAACAACTCACCATTAGGAGTGGGAATATTTTTTGCTTGATGAGCTGTGTTTGATTTTTTCTTCTTGTTTTTCTTTTTCCATTGATTATTCTGTTTTTGATTAATTCCAGGAGAGCCTTCAACAAAATAAAGTTCATGTTCTACAGTTTATAAGCAAGATATATCTTTTTCGTTATGTTTTAAATCTATAAATAGTGTAATAACCGAGTACAAAGTTCTTAATATTAATTCACAATTTCACAATATTTAACAGTTTATTAACTTAGTCACGGTAAACCTTATTCAAATAGAATCACATTAATATTTACATAAACAATAACATAATAAATCTAAAGCAACCTTAAACCTCAAGTCAACCTTTAACTAACATAAGAAGTGGCGGTAAGCTAAAAGGGGAAGTGACGTAAGGGTGAAGGCATCAGACCAGAAAGATAACGGCGAGGATAATAAAACACAGTACGTTACAATGCCACTCCCCCGATAACAGTATTCTCCGAATACGATTCTAGCATACACAGAAAATCACAAAAACAGTATTTACAACTAAAAATTTACACGATAAATGAAATTGTTAACAATATCTTAATGGGCGGCGAATAAAACGTCCACCACGAGAATGTGAAGGCATATTTGTTTCTGGGTCAGATATATCAGATTCGTATAAATTAATAATATTATTATCACTTTGGTCAAACACATTATTACTATTATTGTTATTATTATTATTATGATAATTTTCATTAGAAATATCAGAATTAAACCAATTGGGCAAGTTTTGGCCACTGTAACGCCACAACCTGTTGCGATTTACCACTTTTGGTTTGTTTTTACGAGATTTTTGTATACGATACACTAAGTCATTTATACGTTTTGTAATGACAAACGGTCCTTTCCATGGCAGGGACAGTTTTGGACTCTTTCCCTTTTTTCTTTGAGGGCAAAAAAGCCACACAGCCTGACCCACCCCAAAAATGTCTTTAGCCGAATTCCGATCGTAGTATTTTTTCATTCGTTTTCCTGTAAAGTTAAGCCTTTTTCTTGCAAACTCATGTACATTATCCAATGTTTTTTGGTTCATCTTTACGTAATCAATCGGTGAATATGTTGTTTTCTCAGGGCGACCAAACAAAAAGTCTGTCGGTAAGTTCATTTCTCGGCCAAACATAATCATGGCCGGGGTTAATTCAGTGCTGTCATGCACTGCGGTTCGATAAGCCATTAAAAGGTAAGGTAGTTGTAGATCCCAGTCTTGTTGATTTTCGTTTATAAACATCGACAATTGTGCTAATATAGTTCTGTTAAACCTTTCGACCATACCATCGCTTTGTGGGTAATATGGTGTAGTACGGGTTTTTGTTATATCAAATGTTTTTAAAAGCTCTTTAAACAAATGAGATTCAAAATTTGAACCCTGGTCTGTAAACAGTTCGCATGGTACACCAAATCTTGTGAACAGTTGTTCTATTAAAGTTTTTGCCACTGTTTTTGCTTCTTGGTTTGGTACTGGGTATGCTTCTGGCCATTTGCTAAAATAGTCCATGACAATTATTATGTATTTATTCCCAGAACTTGATGTTGGTAAAGGACCAAGTACGTCAACTGCTATTCTTTTAAACGGATATCCTACGTTGTATAGCTTCAGTGGTGCTCTTAGTTTTGTAGCGGGACCTTTTCTTGCCGCACATTTGTCGCAGGCTTTGCAAAATATAGCTACATCCGTCCTGCATTTATACCAATGGTACTGTGAACTAATTTTCTCCAATGTTTTTTTCAACCCAAAGTGTCCTGCGGCAACTTGTCCATGCATGCGTTTGATGATTTGTTGCTGAAAAGGTTTTGGGACAATAATTTGATGTTTTATTATGAGACCATCATCTTGTTCCCATTTGCGGCACAAAACATCGTTTTGAATAACTAACGAATCCCATTGTAAGTAGTAATACTTTGCCGCTTGACTGAGTGGTGCAATCTCATCCCAGTCAGGTCGATTTTTTCCTGAATGAAGGCAGCTTGCAATTGTTTTTGTATCAGGGACTAATAATTGAGCTTCTTTTAGTTGCTGCGGAAACAAAAGGAAAACATCCGTTGTAGCGTTTATTATTTTTACATCCACAGTTTTTTCATTTTTATTTAAACCAGGTACTTTTTTACAATATTTACAATTTCGGTTGCATGGCCATCTTGAAAGCGCATCGGCGTTGTTGTGTTTTAATCCTTTTCTGTATACACAATCTCAAAGTCGTATTCATTTAAACGTTCAATCCATCTTGCCATTTGGCCCTCTGGTTTACGAAAGTTCAAAAGCCAACTTAACGAGCCATGGTCGCTTCGAATTTTAATTTTTCGTCCGTATATATAATAACGAAAGTGTTCCACTGCATCCACAATAGCAAGAAGTTCCTTCCGTGTGGTACAATAATTTTTTTCTGCGCTAGACAATGATTTGGTAAAATATTCAATTACGTGTTCTAGGCCATCTTCTTGTCGTTGTGACAGAACAGCTCCTAAAAACTGGTGCTTCAGTTAATGCCCTTTTTAGAGATTGAAACGATTTTTCACAGTCGGCACTCCAATTAAAGCGAACATCTTTTCCCAATAAACGGTGCAAAGGCTGTGCCATATAAGCAAAATTACGTATAAACTTTCGGTAATATGAACAGAGTCCCAAAAAACTTTGTAGTTCCTTAAGTTTACTTGGTGTCAGCCATTCTTGAATTGCCTTTATTTTTTCTTGTGATGTCTTAATTCCATCTTCAGTAATTACATGTCCTAAGTATTCGACTGATTTTGCAAAAAGTTTACATTTCGAGGCATTAAGTAGCAAGTTTGCATCAATTAATCGTTGAAACACTTCTTCCATATTTAAGCACAATTTGTCAAAAGTTTCTGCGTGGACAAGTACATCGTCTAAATATACTAAGCATTTTTTGTTTGAAATCCCAGACAACACTCGATCCATTAACCTTTCAAATGTACTAGGGCTACCACACAAACCAAAAGGCATAACATTAAAGTGAAACAACCCTTTACCAGATGAAAAGGCGGTTTTTTCTTTATCTTTCGGATCTACTAAAACTTGCCAGTAGCCACTTTTAAGGTCCAGTGTAGAAAACCATTTAGAGCCCTTAATGCAATCTAAAAGTGTGTCAATTCTTGGCAGTGGGTAGGCATCTTTTTTAGTAATTGCATTTAGTTTTCTGTAGTCGACACAAAAGCGTTTTGAGCCATCTTTCTTTTTTACCAAAACTACAGGCGAACACCATGGGCTATAAGACGGAAATATTATTTTATCTTTAAGCATTTCTTCTATTAATTTGTCCATTTCTTGTTGTTGACTTATTGGCAACCTCCGAGGTCGTTGTTTAATAGGCATTGCGTCGCCAGTTTCAATGCGATGAAGGGTTTTGTCGGTTGCCGTTGGTGTTAACGAACTTCTTACGTAACTTTTTATTAAGTCCTCGCATCGTTTACATTGTGTGGGTTTCAAGTTTATTTTTGCTCTCGTAATAAGGTCTTTTGTGGCCTCGTCATCTTGAAATATGCCTTCTAATTGTTCGTTTCTAGGTGATGGGGCTAACTGTAGTTGTGCATCAACTTTTTGAACATAATTTAATTTAATTTCTTCAGTCGCAGTTTTCAGCAAGCTTGCATTAGCATCAATGGTAAACTTGAATTTGTTTAAAAAATCCAGGCCTAAAATACCATCTTCTTCGATTTCGCATATTAAAGTTTGATGTTTGTACATAGTTTTTCCTAAAATAAAGTTCAATTCACACGTACCATCAACAGCGATTGTATTATTTCCCACCCCTCGCAAAGTAATGGGTGTCGGACAAAAACGGTTTTGATTATGGTGCTTGAATATTTTTCTGCTTATAATTGTTACGTCGGCTCCTGTATCAACCAACATAGAAATGTGTAAATGGCCATAAATAACTTTACAATATAAACCATTAAGATGACCTGATAAAGTTAAGCCGACGTTTCTAGAGGCACCTTTAAATCTAACCGAACGAGGCCTCAGTTGTTCGGTTATTGATAGTTTCCCGGCCCGGGACGATTATAGTTTCTATTTCGTTGTGGTCTGTTATAGTTAGGATAACGGTTTCCATTAGGCATTTTAAATTGCTCCGTCAAGTCTACAATAGCTTGACTCATTTTTTCCAATTTACTTGCTACAGATACATCGACTTGGGCGTTGGTCGCATTCGCTGTTCGCACTGGCCTTATTTGACGATTATTTTGCTCTTCTTCAAGACGCATTGCCCAATCCAAAGCTTCATCTAAGGAACGCGGATCTTTTAGCCTTAAGCCTGAAATAATAGAGGGGTAGTCTTTAAGGGCGTTGAGAAAACAGTTCACCTTGACGGTTTCCAAGTCGGATTCTTTTGATTGTTCGTATACCTTACAGCGTCGTGCCATCGAGTTTATATCTTCCGAAAGATCAACAAGACTTTCATTATGCCGCCGAACGCGACAATGCAACAGCGACACGGGATCACGTATCTTTATTCCAAATTTTTGAATCAGCTTGTTTTTAACTACAATAAATTGTCGTCTTTTTTCAGGGTCCAGGCTCGTTATAACGCTTGAGGCGGAATCTTTTAAATGAAGAGCAAGTTGCGTGCCTTTGGTATATTGCGACCACTGATTGTATTCTGCCGCAATCTCAAATCGAGCCAAAAAATCTTCAACAGAACCTTTACCATCGAATCGATCAAGGGTTACAGGCGATACCTTTTCTTTATTTGGAGTACCATTTGGTAAGGCAAATCGAACCCTTGTTGGCGTCAGAAGTTCAATGTTTTTATTTAGTTCTTCTTGATTAGCCCGGGTTGAACTCATGAAGTCTTTGACCTTGGTATCAGCGTCTTCTTTAATATTTATCAATTTTTGTGAAACTTCCCTTTCACTTGCATTAAACGTTTCGTATTGCTCAAATTTCATTTTTAGATCATTTATTGCACCCACTGTTGTTTTTTGAGCTTTTTCAATATTGCTGTAAAGGCTCACATATTTTTGTTGCATCGACGTTACCGCGGCATTTAGCTGTTGTTGCATCTCAACCCTGATTTCGGTAACTCGGTGGTTGACTGTTTCTTCTAGTTCTCTCATTAGTAATGTTTCCATATCCTGCATTTTTTTTCCATAACATTTTCCCAATTTTCAGGTAGTGGGGTTTTAATAAAAACCTCGCTTTCCGAATCAGACAGTCTGGATCTCGGCAGGACCTCCAATGTAATAACCGAGTACAAAGTTCTTAATATTAATTCACAATTTCACAATATTTAACAGTTTATTAATTTAGTCACGGTAAACCTTATTCAAATAGAATCACATTAATATTTACATAAACAATAACATAATAAATCTAAAGCAACCTTAAACCTCAAGTCAACCTTTAACTAACATAAGAAGTGGCGGTAAGCTAAAAGGGGAAGTGACGTAAGGGTGAAGGCATCAGACCAGAAAGATAACGGCGAGGATAATAAAACACAGTACGTTACAATAGATATAGTTTAACAAATTTTCTGGTTATTAGTAAACCCCCATCAAACAAAAAACCACAATTACCAGGGGCAAGGTGTAGTGGTCAGAACCATTGCTACACTAAAGAAGGTCCTAAGTTCGATACACACTGTTTTTATGCTGTAGCGTGTTAAGTCAGATGCTATAAACAGCATAAACTCCTACTGAGCCAGCATTAAATTAGCAGCTTAATTATCGGGCAATTTTAATCTATAATTCCCAAAACTGCCAAAGTAAACTTGAGACTGGGTCGAGGTAATAATTGTTCATCCAATTTTCACATCGAGGATAAATTTGTTTATAAAACAAACAAACAATAGTAGATACAAAAACCAGAAAAATTGCATTTACCAAAAAATCAAAAAAATGTAATTTGGTATAAAAAAAATTACCACAAACACCGGGTTAACCATAAAACAAAATAAAAACAAACTTTTAGGAGGCTCTTTGTTTTCCTGATTACATGGTGACCAAACATGAACCGAATAATCGTCACCACCAGAATAAACAACACCACTTTGACCATTAGTATTGGTTAATATTGGACTCCATATTACACATAAGACCCTGCCACTGTGTCCCCTGTAATTTGCTATTGGTTCTTCTTTCATTACATCCCATACCTAGTAAAAAAGTGTTTCTTTAAGATATATATGTAAAGTTTTTTTGGGATATCTTTATTTTCAATGCCGAAAGGCCAACTTTTAAGACAAAACTTAGTAGTAATCTTATTTTTTTTTAAAATGGCTTGCTAAAAACACTTTTTAAATAACAAATATTAAAATTGGCTACTGCTTTCAAACTTTACTGATTTTTTACTTTAACTAGCATAAAGCACATTAAAAATTATTTTACAAAAATAATTTTGTTGTAGTTTTTTTATATTATTAAAATAATTTTTACAAAACAATTTAAAAAAAAACTTAACAATGTCAACCTGAGCGGTTCCATCATAAGAAGATGAAACAAGTTGATTTATATTATTAGAATTCCAGGACAATCCAGTTATTCTCCCAGTATGACCTGACAGTGTTCTATAAGATTGTGTTATGGGTGTCGGTAAAGTATTATCAGTTTCTATAAAAAAATATGTTAAAAAAATTTCATCATATTAAAAACAGTCATGTAAAATTAAACTGGGTAACTAAAAATAAAAAGATTATTTTATCTTTATTGATAAGCAATTTAAACAAGAAATAATTTAAAAAAGTTTTGTATTTAGCTAAAAAATAATAGGGCTATTCAAAAATGCCATTTCTTTTTTACAAATTTAACATGTCTTATACATATGTGTTTTTAAAAAGTTTTGTTATTTTTACATACCTTCGTCAAAATTTTTCTCTGCAATATTTCTTACATCGTTAATGCAAACATGTGAATTATTCGACCCAGAAGCAATGAAATAACGTTGTTCTACACATAAAAATATTTAATAACATATTTACCTACAAAAATTAAACACTTTTAAAAAATTAATTTACCATGTGTTGAATCAACAGGACACCAAGCAAGACAATTAATTATTTTATTGTGAACTTTGTAGGTTGTAACAAAGTCTAAGTAGGGAGCTCGACAAATATGAAAACTCCTAAAAAATATAAATTTATTCATTTTTAATCCTTAGTTAATACAGTAGAAATTCTTCTAAAAAAATTAACCATTAAACTTTGATATTACAAATTAATAGATTTAATCTTTATTTTATTTTTTAATAATTGGTTTTACCTAAAATTTAAAAAAAGTCAAATCAATAAATAATACAAATGAAAACAACATTTTGTTACCCGTCTTCATTTCCAACAGCCAATAAATTTCCATTCTTCATCCATGACAACTCACTATGTTTTCCACTAACATGATTTAAATGTTCGTTTGTCGAGTGAACAATTGTGTTTAGGTCTGTGCCATGCTTTAATTTCTATAAATAATATTAAACCTGTGAATTATAATTTAAAAATAGTTTTAATAAAAATTATGGTTTAAAGTTTGTACGAAAACTATTAATAAAATCTAGCACAAATATAATTTTTATAAAGATAAGTTAAGTTAGGTAAAAAAGACTGGTGACACAAAGTATCACAACATGAGGTCATTGGTTTGATTCCAACCGCAACCATTCCATAAAGCCCTTTAGTAGGACACTATGAACAATACCAACTCCTGTCAAGCCCAAAGCCAATCTGCAGATTAATAATAAAGCAAAATGCTAAACAATATTAAAAACTGCGAAATGCAACTTAGGCTGGGCCAGGGTTTCAAATGCTACCCTACATTATGACTGCAAAGTTAATCTTTCCCTTTGAAGATAAACAAATATACAAAAAATCTTATGACTTATGTACAAAATAAAATTTTACACTTTTAAATTGAAGTCTTTTTAAAATTAAAAAAGTTGTTACTGAATGTTCATGCATGAATATAATTCCCTCTCCACCACAAGAATACAAACAAATTAAATGATCTTCATCATTTCTATGATTTTCTTTGGTGGAACAAATAGGACCCCACCCAATAGAATAAACAGGTTTGAGGTGGTAAGTAGCAGCAATCATAGGTGGTTTAAGAGAAAGAGTATCGTAAACTCCAACCTAAAAATTTTTCAATTTCAAAAATACTGATATTTATTTTATACCAACCAGACTTCTGGTATTATTTGAAGTATTTTCTTAATTGAGAAAAAATTTATGCTATGCCAACTAAAAAACAATGCAGTGATTACAACACTTGACTTGACAACAGGTCTTTGGTTCAATTCCAACAACTTTCATGCCATAGAAACCTTAAACAATTGACTATAAATAAAATGTACACCTGTCGAATCCAATCAACAGGTTAACCATCTGACAAGTTGGTTAATAACATCCAGAGCTGCAAAAGGCAACTTTGAATTAGGCCCGGGTAACAGATGTTACCTTATGTTGAGGCAGTAAAATTTGGTCTTTCAATCATAAGGTTAAAAAAATCAACAAAAAACTAAATGATATTGTATTAATTGCAGTAAAGAAAAGTCTTCAGTTGTTCACAAATTTTTAACAGCATGTTTAATACAATTTTTTTGGAAAAATTTTAAGCATACACATTTATGTAGTCAAGCATTTACAAACAAATACCTTTCCATCTTCAGTACCATAAGCTAGTATTCCCTCTCTAGTAGGATGCCAAGCCATAGACATAACCTAAAAAAAGTAAATTTTTTATTTAATTAAGTTGTAAATCTACCAACAAAAACTGAATATTCACACATAGTAAAGAATAATTTTTTTTACTTTTTCTTTAACTCCTTGCCACAACGCCAAAACATCAAATGGATTTCTTGGATTTTTGGTTTTCCATATTCGAATAATTCCATCACCGACTCCTACCGCCACATTGCTTGGGTCAGTTGGAGATACTAAAAAAATTTTTTTTTATAACTTAATATAACATAGGATTAAAAATTAAGGCTTTAAAAATATAATAATACAACATTTACAACAAAACAAAAACATTTTGAACAAGAATTGCTGTTAAAATTATTAGACTTTATTAGGCTTTTAGCTAATAACGATGTAACCATGTTGTAAAAAAAGTTGCATAAAAAGTAAGTAAACCTTTATTTAAATTAAAAAATATATATATATATATACACATTCAAAATATTTCTCACCTGCAATAGAATAAACAAAACCTCCGAGTGTTGGTAACGACCAATCTGGAGTTACTTGAGCCAGGTCATTATTTAAAGTCCAATGTTTTATGTATCTGTCCATTGATGTTGTTATTACTGAGTTGGTATCTCTTCCTGATGTGATGTTGAATATAATTCTTTGATGACCTGAATCACGACAATGGCCACCAATTACCTTTTTAAAAGAAAATAATAAATTATTAAGCCAAATTCAAAAGACCCTACAAAGTAAAAAATAAAATTGATTTTTGTAATAATACTTATAAAGTATATATAAGTTAATAATGATGTATATACAAACAAACCATAAATACAAAAAAAAAATTAGCAAGTTTTTTATTAATTTGCAAACTGTGTATATTATTTTTTTAAACTGTATTACAAGAAATTAATGTTTTGAAGCTACATGAATCAGTTTTTTTTAGTTGACCTAGTATAATAGCATAAAAACCTACTTGCAAGTCCTGTTAATAACAATCACACATAAAAATTTTACTATAAAATCATTTATTATATATATATAAGTAAAAGATTTTATTTACATACTTGATAAACTGGGGACTTGGTAGATACATCCCACTTAAGAATTTCCCCATTATACGTTGAAGAAATAAAAGTTGTCTTGGAATGCTTTGGCCAAAACAGAGCAACATATAATTTACTTGCATCACTATTGGCATGGCGACCTTTAACAAAAAAAAACGTTTAAAAAATTAAAACTTTTAAATTTAAAAACAAAAGTTATTCAACCTTTTGAAGACTTGGGTGGTAATTGACAAATATTTAAACATTTTCCGCTCGAAAAACTCCAAAGTCTTATTGTTCGATCTTTACTGGATGTTACAACAATCCCTTTCATTTTCCTAAAAACGCAAACAAATTTAGGTAGCAATATTAGTTTTCATTGCATAGGAATGTTAAATAATAATTATGACATCATTTAAAGCTTAAAAAACTTTGTCAATAACTTATAAAACTGCTATTTTTTGCAATATTTTGTTTGTTTGAGTCAAAGTTACCTTTTTTCATCCGTTATTAAAACATCTAAATTATTTTTTTCTTGAGAGCCATTCTCTTCTTGAAGAATATCTTCGGATGAAAATGGTGACCATGTTAAACTTTGTATTTCTTGTTCATGGCCTCTTAATTTTCTTATAATCTAAAAACAATAATGTTATGAAAATAAACCATTTACGAATTTAATATGCCAACAAATAATAATATCAAACAATACTTTATTTACCACTTATATTTACACATCTCGTCAAAATTTTTACTACTTTTATATTTAAAATATTTATTAATAAGCTTTAATCAATTTTACCTAAACTTTAACTTGAATATTATTTTATCGAACATTAGGTTAGTATGATTTAATAATTGCAAAAACTAAAGCTAATTATTTTTATACCTTTAACATTTTTGAATAACCATGGGGTGCACATTACATTTTACTACCTATTACAATATGTTTATTACAACAAATATAACATACCTTTCCCTTACTGCTAATATCAACCACTGATGCCGCACCTGACTTGTAGCCAAGAACTACAAGGTTGGAATAATGAGGTGAACAGGCCACACAAGTCAGTTGTTGTAAACTTATCGTTTCAGGAAAATATTTGTTTGTGGTTTCTGCTTTTAGATTCCATACCACTATCATTCCTTTTTCATCTCCCGAGATTATAAGATCCATATTTGCTGCAAAAATCAACGTATTTTAAGAGCAGACTTTTTAACGCAAATATAAAATTTACATATAATTAGTTCTACTTGGACAAAATAGCAATACCTGAAGACCAATGTAAACAAGTAATTTTGTTAGAGCCATGAATTTTGTGCTCCAATATAAATTGTTTTGTTTTGATGTCCCAAATTTTAACTGATCCATCATCACTTCCGGATGCCAATAAACATTGATCTTCATCTTCACAGTGACGAAACAAGCAAGAATTAATTTTTGCATCATGTCCACTTAAAATTCCTGTATTTTTTATTAACACAAACTTACACATAAATTGTAAAAACCGTTTTTTTTAAAAACATAATTATTAATATTCTTACTAATGTTTATTACACAAAAAAAACAACAACTATTTTTATAAAAAATTACAGTATTTGTGAATGCAAATACTTAAATTTAGTTATAGTTCTAATTCTTACCATAATAAGCTGGAATATCTTTAGTTATGTCCAGCAAGTATACTACATTTCTTGATGCAAAAGCAAAATATCCTCTGAAGGAATCTGTTGCCCTGGATTGATACCACACAGGGGAAGAAGACAGACCAAGTTCCATGTAAAATATTTACACATCAGTTTCAACTTTGAAATTGTTTAAATTTTAATTTACTACTCTAGAATTGCAAATTAAAAGTTTATAAATATCGGTATATATGTACATGATTTTAAAAAGATTTAAAAATAAATATCATAATACTTTACGATTTAAATAATAGATATACTACTGCACTACAGTTTAAACTTCAATATTTAGAAATAAAATGTAATTAATATCAATATTGTAAATTAAAAATGATAGCTCAGACAAGTGTGATGTAATAATCTATGGTGTAGCAAATTAGTGTTACAAGAGACCTTATATTGTTAGTTAGTTTTATAAACCAATACAATTGCTTTTAGGAATATTCTTGTTTAATATTTAAACATTTATTTTCAACGAATTTACAAAACGATTCATAATCCTGCCTTGTAATTTTTTGGCATCTCTTATAAACTAAATGTCCAAGTGGTAAATCTTCGTGCAGAAGTAGTTCAATAGCTTTGTGTTCTAAAGTTTTGCTTCCCTCTATACTTAAATACTCAAGTGAATCAAAATTGCCTTTAAATACACAGTCAGTTAAAAATTCTGTTATATTTTCATAGTTACAACAAAGCAGGTTTAGGCTTACTAATTTTGAAGCATAACATATATTCGTAATGCTTTCAAAAAAAGCAAAATTTTCTTCTTTGTTTTCAAAAAAATAAACCGTTAAATCCTTAAGATGTGCCCACGGGTGCAAAGAGTTAGTTGTCTCTTGTTGGTTAAAATATTCAGGTGCTGTATCCTCTAAAGAAATAAGTTCAATTTTTTTTATAAGAAGTGTGAATTTTTGCAAATTTAAACATGTTTTGCCAATGTACTTTATATGACTAGCAGTAACTGCACCATCAATAGTCAATGAATGTAAATTTTTGCCAAGACTCATTAAAAGATGAAGTAACTTGATGTGGGTTATAGGTGACGATTGCACACTTAAATGTTGTAGTTTCGAAAACATTATGGGCAACTGTTCAATTTCAGTTTTATTTTTTATATTTAACAGAGAAAATTCATGTTCAGACAGGTTTGTAATGCTTAATTTCGTAGGCCCATGCATATACAGTATTTTAAATATAGCTTCCCATATTCTAAAGTGGTCAAAGACACAAAGTTGAGGACACCACAGCGTTAAAATCTTAACAAGCAGTGACACTGAAGTTTCAATACTGCCAAACTTTAGGCATTTTAATGTTTTTGATACTCCAGTGGGTTTTTCATTGGCATCCAAAAAAATACTTTGCAAACCTTGATCAGTTACTTGAGGTGTCTTTAAGAAGCTGTTTATATCTAATGAATTAAGGCATTTACAGTGTACACCAATTGCTTTTGTCACACTGTCATCACAATTTGTCCCCTGTATACCAATCTTTTGCAAGGTTGAACCAAATGCTTCTATGACTTGTTTTATTTTGTTAGATTTTACATTCTTACAATTTGAAATATCAAATACTGTCAAATTTCTGCATCGAAATAAAATCAAGTCCATTGATGTATTTGAAATACCCTTTTTTTCTCCATAAAACAGGACTTTTTTCAATTGGGTTGTAAGAATAAGTTGTAAATACACTTTGCTCAGTTTATGTTTTACAGACATGAGCAAAAACAGCTGCTCAATCAAATTAGAATTAAGTTCTTCAAAGGGACCAACAATATATCGAAAGTTTTCGTTGCCATATTTTAGTCTAAAGTCTTTCGTCCACACACTATCAATGTTTGTTAGTATATTTTCTAGGCATAGCGATTGTAGAGTGCCGACATTTTTATACCGACAATATAGTCCCATAATAAATATCAACAGTTAAATAAATTAAATTGGAAAATACTTAGTAGTTTAACAAATAAACAACATTAACCACAATCAATCATTATTGCAACGCACGTGCGAAACTCGTATAGGGAAATTTTTAGTGTTTCCATATGATTTGTATAAATCAACTATACTGTTAAATTTACAAATATATATCTATTTTTTATACTTATTTATTCTCGATGTAGAAAGGTCAACTTCGCGACTTAAATCTAGAGTATTAATTGTTATCCCGACCCAGTCTCGCGTTGCCTTTGACAGTTTAGAATACCGTTTATAGCGCCTCAATCCATGACGCTATAGAATGAGAGCTGTGGGGATCAAACCGAGTATTGCTGCTATGTGATGCCATGGTATATTATATATTTATTTTTAAAGCTTGTTTTAAACAATAAAATTCTTAATTTTATTTTTATAACACAACAATATTAGTTTAATTTAATCTTGGTATGTAATAAACCTAATTAAATAAAGGGCAACTCTACATACATTTGGCGCGAAAAATATAAACATATCAGCGTTTTTACAACAAACGGGGACGTGGAATTAGAGGAAATGGAAAATAAAGGAATGAAAATATAAGAAACGGAAAATGAAAGAATCGAAAAATTAGGGAACGGAAAATAAAGGAACTGAAAAATAAAGAAACGGAAAATGAAGGAACTGGAAAATGAAGAAACGGAAAATGATAAATCCTGAAAATTTTGTGCATGATGTAATGTAGTTTTTAAGATTAAGTACATTTAAAAATAATATTTATACGAAATGTTATTCAAAAAAGTTTAATTCGGCGTCGGGTTTCCCTGAATAAAAACAACTTAATTTTAAATACAAAACAAACATTATTTAAATTTATTAAAAAAAAAATCACCGTTCAATATCTCTTTATTTTTTTTTAAGTGACAACGTTTGTTCGTTAACTATTATGGCAATGTTACATTTTGGAGTCCTAGTTTTCCTTAATGCATTTTTTGTTTCCGTTACTTTAAAAATTTTAAATGAGATTGTGAATTTTTTGTGTCAGGTACGACGCGTTTGTTTAATATAAACTATATTAGGGGGGGGGGGGCTTTTTGTAAAAATTATGTACAGGCTTTTTTTTATTTACTATTTTCCTGTTGAATTTAAAATTGTAATTTGCACTGTTTAATTGTCATTCATATTTACATAACACTTGTTTACTTGTTAAGTTTTAAAAGTAATAAACATCTTGTTAAATAATGTATTGCATAAATAAGAACTTTCATTTAAAATTATAAATAATAATCAATTTTTTTCTTTCCAGTATAAATTATAAAATTTAATAACTGCGTTACTCCTAATAAAAAAACGAATGCGATGCTATCTATGCGATCCCGTAGTAGGCTGGTAATCTATAATTTTAATGTCTTTAAAACGTAACTTGTTTTAAAATGTGTGGTTTTCTTTGTAGATGTTAGTATTTTAAATCAACGGAATTTTTGTTTAATAATTTTTGTTCTTTTAATTTAATCTAAGCTAATACTTTTAATTTTGTGCTATACCCCCTGCTATCTTAAATAATGTAAGATTTTTAGTAACTATTTTTAGATTGGTAGTATAGCGTTATCACTACTGAATTTTGTGTTAAAAGACTTAAATTTTACAATTAAATATTTTTTTAAATTATAATTAGAATCACCAAACTTTTAAATAAATCTGGATGTCACTTTGTTAAAATTTATTAATGTTGTCATGCGTTAGTGGTTTTTAACGCGTTAATGTTGATCATTTTTTCTCAGCGTAAAATTTCTTCTTTATCGTGCTTTAAATGTGTTATATTGTCGTTTTTTAGCATTGAACCGTTAAGCGTATCCGTTTTGATTAATTTAAAAGGATAACAAAGTTAGCTATTTTGTTTTTTACAGTAAACCATAGGCTTTCCTTAATTTGAAAGATCGTCTTGTCTTAATAAACGGTTCAGGATGGGGTTAACGTACATTTAGAACCTTTATTATATCGCCACCTATAAACGTTAGACTAAATCACGAGACAATTAAACTTTTCTTGAAACACCAGTCACAGCAAGGGCGCCACAAGGAAGTTACCAACTCCTATAATCGCATAGGAAATAGCTTGTTAATTGTTCTAGTAATGACGCACCTATAAAAAGCTAGTATACCACAACAAGCATAATGAATAAGACCAAGATTGTTCTAATACAATATGAGAAAATGTGAATCAGTATTCTAGGTATTTTATGAATATAGTTTTAAAAGAATCGACAAAAATAAGCAAATTCACGTAAAAGTATACTTATAGCAATTGCATAGATTTAATAGGCTGCTTAAACTCGACATATTTTAGCAATCTTATAAATCTAGTTGAGATTTTTATACAAACTATTTTATTTTTTTATTTTTGGAAGTTAAATAAATAAGTGTACATGTTTTTTACCATTACGTTAATATGACAAGCAAGACCACCACGGGAGAATATATCGACATGTCTAAGTTAAACTTTGATGAAGCAGTTTTAAAGCATACTGAAAGGTATATTGGCAAACATTACCAGTTCTAAGTTACTTTCAATTTTTTTTTAAATTACGAGTAATTGTCAAATTAATTTTTTCAGCCATCCACTAACAGCGCAGGAGTTAATCGAGATTATTGAATATGAAGGTAAGGGTATCTTAATATTGCTTCAGTGCAGCTTTAATTTAAGTAAACAATAAAACAAAACATACTAAATTGATCTTTATTAATTTATCTATTAGCCAAAAATTTTGCCATTTCATTTTAGCCAACATGTTTGAATATCAAAAAGAAAACAACACTGACTCAGCTTATATTAAACCGTTGAAGCAGTCTAAGCAGGACCCAGAAATACAAGTCATATCAAATCTAGTAAGCTTGTATATGCTTTCTGTTAAAGAAAATCTTTATGATTCTGTTTCGGAAGTCCGACTGAAAATTGCCTTCATAATTCTTAACCAAACTCAACTGACTGCAAGCCAAGTTAAATTTGTATACAATCATCTTTATGCCAACAAGAAGTACTTACCGTCAATTCTCTTTGCTGAAATTGCTTTTAAGCTATTCGAAAAAAGTGGCCACCCGAAAGACGTAGTTGTCGACATGAAATCTTGCGTTTGTGGAATAAAAAATTCCGCTTTGGCAATGTCAAAAAAAGACCAGAGCTCGAAGAGTATGGTAAAACATCATGCCATTCCACTCATGCGTGAGCTCGAGTTAAGAGTTGAAAATTTACAGGGAATTAGTCCAGCGTTGAAGGCTTCGAATCAAAGTGACTGTTTGCATTTTATTGCATTGTGCGAGAATGCAACAGATGTTGATTTCTTCTCAACGGTTGTTAAAGGGTTGAGCCTATTTGATGCAATACAAGACAAAGAAAAATACTGTTCATACGGAATCACCCTAAGGACCCTTGCGGAGGTGTACGAAAGGAAAAAGCAATACGACAAAGCCGCAGCTAAATTCAGCGAAGCACTTGAAGCTATTAAACAAGCAACTGATTGGCCGGCTGGTAATGTGAAACAAAATGCCATCACGGCTTGTGAAAACCTGTTGAAGAAATATGAAGAAAAGCTTGTGAAGTAATCTTTTATTGAAGAACAACAATTACTAAAAAATATTAGGTCCACATTTTTTAACCCAGCGTATAAACGTAAATAACGTATTTACATAGCAATTAAGTTAATTTTTATATACTCTAGTTATTTCTATTTAAACTTTAACTTTAGTTTTCAAACCCTTATCGATCTTTCTTGCCCCTAACTTTAGTGATTTTCAAGAGGGCTAGCGAAATTCGTTCGGTCTTAATATTTCACGATACGTACGAGAAATAGTCGACTGTTGCGTAAACTGGTTAAAGCTTATAAACGTTTTTATAATAGTTTAACTTTTCTAGAAAACTCGTGCAACTTTAAAACAGCTTATGACAGCATCATACCGTATAGCTAACAAATTCGCGTACAACCCGCTGACGTCATAAATGGTTTGCCGTCGAAGTTCAAAACATCGAACCAGGCTTATTATAGGCCCGAAAATATTTTTAATTACAGTTTTAAACTCAGTACAATTTAAAAAAACATATTGGCTGCCCTTATTTTTCTGTTGAGTTTCCCTTTAAAGGTATATGTGTATTTAAAAAACCTGGTTGGATTTTAAGTACAGTAATTAAAAAACATTTGACCGCTACCAATACTTTAAATATATAAACTCGGCTAATGCTTCACTTCTAAAAAAACGTATTCATAAAACACACTACAACGACTACTACACATTTACAATTGCTATAGAATTTTATACTATCAGAAGCTACGCTAGATTGAACTATTATTTATACACACTATAAATATAATAGATATCTAACAACAACGATATTCTAAAAAACATAAGCAAATCAAACAAAAATACCAACTGGTAAAAAACTACAACAAGCAAAACTCCCTAAATAACTAACTAGCTCTATTTAGTCCATAACAAACAAGTTAATTTTCATAACTAACTAGCTATATAAACATACAAGCCAAGCTAAAACCAATTAGGTCTATATAACAAACAAACTAAGCTTTACACACAACAAGCGAAAAAAATCTAACGAAAAACTTAGCGAGAGACTAAACTACGAAGACGGACTGAAGTGCTAAAACTGTGGCAAAATTTAGGGGAAAACAGTTGCTGCCTTAGCGTAGGTGATTCGATATTCAAAATTAAGCGAACAGTCGATCAAAGCTATCGGCCTAAAGGCACTACAAGCTGATCAGACGCGCTTATAAAACCAATGAATATCCACGTACGGAGAAGCGGTTGGCCTCCCAATGTCGCTGGGAGGCCTCCCATTTAAACTTACTCCAACTGTATATGTTAATCATTAAAATCTTGAGTATAAGTTTTAACAAAAGCCTAAGTTAAAGCTTTAGTTATGAGTTTGCTTAGCCTAAGCAAAATTTTTTTTAAAGTACAATTTATTGATTTTTGGAAATAATCGTTTTATAATCGTTTTCAATTTTAGCGTTAACTTTATAGTAAAAAAATCTTCCGTTATTTTTTTAAATACATATATCTTTTACCCTAACTTAATAATTACTCTGTATTAAATAATGGGTAGTGATTGTTTTTTTTATATTGCAATATTTAATTTATATTCATTGTTTTGTTACTTATACGTGTTTTAATGTTTTTAAAGATTCGTTAAATGATTGTATCAATATCATAAAACTACTATTGTTTAAAATATAAAAGCAATGAAACAACCTTCAATTTTTATTAAAAAATCTAGAATTTTTTTTAACTAGAACAAATTATGTTTTAAAACATCCATAACTATACCACAATTAATTTTAAATGAAACTAGACTTGTCTATGACTTAATCCTTTCGAGAGTCGTGTATAAAATAAAATACTATAGTTATATTTTCTTTTATAATTTTATTTTTGTGTGGTTCATATAAGATGTTAAAACAAAGCAACAACTTGGCGTTAAGTCAGTTTTACTGCAAAACAAAATAAATTACAAAACAGTAAAAGCAAAATAAAAAGCGTTATGAGGTTCTACTCACAGTATTTAAACAGTACGGACACTAATTTAACAAATTACAAAATTGAAGAGACTTCTTGAAATTAAGTCATTTTTTGTAATAAAAAACGCTTATATGCAATACAACATACAAAAAAAAATAAATAAAATGTTGTGTAAGGTTAAAATATATTTACTATTATAAGCGCATAAAAAGTCATGTAATAGTTAAGCAGTTCATTAGAAACAACATAAAATATACTTTAAATAAATTTAGAAATAAAAAAATTGAAAAAACATGAAAATAAAAATGATTTTACACGTGGACCATTCGCTCGGGAGATCTGGACTTGAGATTTGATTCATCCGACCTAGTTTGAACGACTCCGCGACTCGACCCTGAATGATTCGACGAAGAGTATGTATTCTTTCGCGGTTGGTCAGGGGTCCAACTCAGCGAGGTATTCGTCTTCGGTCCCCCGTCGCTTCCATGTCGCGATATAGCGTAGGAATAAGGAGGGGGAACACCTGACGGGTGATTGCGCAGCGGGGGGGTGTTAGACTGATAAGTGGGGTTAGGTCTTAAATATAAACCGTTTCTGGGTATATACCCAAAGTCCAAGTTCGATTTATCAGACCCGGGCGACGTGATTGGAATTGGCGCCGCCAAGTGGCCATTTTGTTGAGGTACGGTTGTGAGCAAAGGTGGGGGCCGGGCGCCAACGGGTTCCGATAATATGGAAGACGAGTTGCTGGCACGGCTCCCAGAGATACTGGAGGTTAAAGGCTTTGGAACGTAAGTTTGTTGTGCAGCTTGCCTTATAGCAGCTGACTCTTCGCGCAAACGGGCGATATCGGAAAACACACTTGTCAGAGACTGAAACTCGGGAGTCCAATCCTTTAAGTGGTCATTAAGTCTCTGGTGGTTCGGCGAGGGCTCAAACTCATCTAGAGAGCGTAAAAACACTGGCATTGTACCAACAATGTCTTCGTGGTCTTCGCCCAAACTGTCGATAGCTGGCGCCATATCTTCACCACCACCGCTAAGTTGGTCGATGGTCTGGGGGGAGTACGATTCCGCCCTGGCCTCCTCGTGGTCGGTGACATGGCTCACGCATGAACTCTGCGCATCGGACACGGAAGAATGGGATGTGACGACTGCATCTTCCGACATGTGATCCGATATAATGTCCTAAGATTAGGAAAATAATATTATAGTACTATGTAAACATCAGTTTAATAACAGAGGTAAGAAAATGCAAAATGTGTACATTTTTAATGCAGATTTTGGGCTTATAATAACCCCCCAATACAGAAACTTTAAAATAGCAAATTCTACACAAACCTGTTGAATTCCGGAGTCTGGAACTCGTGCGAGCTTTCCAGGTATCAGGGAGGTAGAAGAAGATTGTCCTTCGGAGGATGGAGTAACGGAGGTGATCTGGTTGACTTCGTCGTCTTCTGCGGATCCGTCGTTGCCAGTGTTGTAAGGTTGTTTACGAGAGACGGGAACTCTCCGGGTCGTATCCGGATATATTGGACCTAAAAATATTCATTTTTAATGTTTTTTACAATATGAATTTTAAAGTGTTTGTGTTGGACATAAGCAATCCAAAAACATTATATATAAGTTTTTTTTTTACAAACTTGGATATAGAACACAATATTAACAAAATGGCAATTATAAAAAATGCTGTAGGCAATTGTTATTATTATTGTGTTCTTATTACCTTGGCTGTTGAACGAAGTGTTGTTGGGTAAGTTTTTCTTTCCGTTGGTCACCAGGATTCCGTTTGACTTATTATTATTACCGTGGTTCGCTTTTCGAAGCTGCAAAAATATTAATTTTGTTTAATTTTTTTCGGTTTATGTAATTCGATCACAAAAATATTCAATTACACTTAAAACACATTAACGAAATTTGAATAGTATATAGTGCTAAATGACAGTATAATGCATTCAATACGCCGGTAAAAAATAATTAAAAAAACTACCTTGTAAAAAAATTAAAAACTACCTTGTAATCTTCGCCAGCCCCGCTTTCATTATTCGAAGAATGATTTCCTTTATTTTCCTTTCCATTTTTGGAAGGTAAATCATACATAACTGGTTCTTTTACATTAGTTTTGTTTGCATTATTTGCATTCCTAAAAAATACATTTAACAGTTAAGTAATGCTTTTAAATACTTTGATTTACTCGCCAATTACAATATACAAAATCCAAGTTAATAACCATTTCACAGAAAAAACTTTGGACCACTTGTACTTAACAGTTCATGGAAAATCTTAGGTCCGTGAAGTACCAGAGAGAATTAGCCAGGACCGGTAAATACAATAGAAAATTAGCTAGGACCGTTAAATACGAGAGAAAATTATCTAGGACCGCATTGTATAAAAGTTTTTCTAAGAACCTTAAAGTACAAGTGATCCAAAACTTTTTTTAATTTTTATTTCTTACCTAAATGCCCTCTTATTTCTCCAATGTTTAACGCCAAGAAAAATGATGATAATGACAACAATTCCAATAATAGTTCCAAACACTGCAGATAGGACTAATACTTCTTTGGCAATAGGAGGAGTGCCTGAACAGAAAAATGTTTTCTCAAAATTTGTTTTAAAATAAAAAATAATATGAATATTTTAATTGTTTAAAGTTGTTATTAATATAAAGAACCCAACTTTATTAATTTATTATTTTAATTTTTTTAAATTGTACAAACTTACCGGTGATTTCAACTGTAATAATAGTAGTCACTTTTTCTTTCGTCGACATTGCGGTAAGCATCAATATTCTAGCATTACCGCTGTTAATTGCCTGTGTTAAAGTTATTACTCCTGACGTTCGGTTAATGGCATAACCTTCAGCGGTTGGCTCGGTAAAAAAGTACTGAACTTCGCCATCTAAACCAAAATCTTCATCTTTTGCGTTGACCTATAGAAATATAGTTTCTTAGGTGTAGAGTTGTACAAAATGTAGCATAAAGTATAGGGACTATGTTCTTTTAAAATGCACAACAGGAACATTTAAAAAATTATTATTCTTTGGGTTAAAGACAAAATTACTTTTTTAACGTTTTCACATTTAGTTAAGTAATACTTTTTAAACATATTTCAAGACATATTAAACGTGATTAAAAAATTTAAAAAAATCAAAAAAACAGTGTTTAAAAAAATGTGGTACTTTTAATCTATAATTTTGTTTTTACCTAAAAATTTTTAAAAAATTTAAAAATTTCAAAGGTAAACCAAAAATTGGAAAATATTCGAACAAATAAAATTACCTGTCCAACAACGTAGCCTACTGGCGATCCGTATGGCACCAAAAAGTTAAATCCACCAGCATTGTTTACTAAATACTGAAACTCTGGTTTAAATTCGTCAACTGGTAAAACACTGACCGTGATTGGAATCGAATCGACGCTGGAACCTTGTTTGTCACGTGCCGTGACGTCAAAGCGAAATTGACGACATTTCTCGTAGTCCAAACTGCAAAAGAAAATATTGATAATAAGGAAAAAAAATTACATTTACTACCAATAAAAACTCTAAAACTACAAAATAGTTACATAAAACTAAAAATATAAAACTGAATTATTTGGTAAACCTAAAAATTACTATAAATTTTCAAAAAACGATCCAAAACATAGATTGAAATACATTTCTTCAAAGAAATTAAAGTTGACTTACTCTATAGTAGCATACACCTCTCCAGTATTAGGTACAATATGGAACATGTCGTACGCTTTTAAGCACGACGATCCGATCGTTTCAGACCGGTCACGTGATATGGCGTAAATCACTTGACCGAATTCGCCTCCGTCGCCGTCGGTCGCTGAAACGCTGAACAGCGTTACGTTTGCCTTTGTGCTCTCTCGCACGTCCTCCTGTGGCAGGAAAAATAATTTAGATATAATATTTAAAAAATTGTAATTGCTTATAACCGAAAATCATTTAATCGAAAACTAAAAATTTAAAAACGAAATTTTTCACAATTTTATTACATATTTTTTTTAGAAATTAAGGAACATTTCCTAGTGGGTTGGGGTAAACAAGGGTTAATAGAAAATGTCATTATCGTTATCGGTAAATGGAGTTTTTGGTAAAATGTCTATGGGTAAACTGCTTTACATGACACTCATTTTATTCGAGCAACAATTTAAAAGTAAAGTACCTGTCTGAACGAGCCGACAAGCTCAGGGAAAAATTCGTTGACGTCACGAATATCAACACTGACGGGAACAGTAGAAGAACGAGCTATCAACGAATTTCTGGAGTCTGATGTCTCGACTGTTAATTCATAATGCGACTTTGCCTCAAAATCAACAAACTGCAAAAAAATAAGTTATATTAAAAAGCTAACCAACTTACTGTGCTTAAGTAGTTATCAAAATTTTGCCGATCGTAAGTTAGTATTATAAATATAACTAAAATTAAAAAAAGAGATATTTATTTATTTTTTTTTAATCTTAACATTTATGTTTAGCTGTCTTTTTTATGCGTTAATACTATTTACTTACCTTGGCAATAAGAAGAACACATCCAATACTGGAAGGAACACAATCAGTTAACTCAAAAGCTCGGTCGTCGTTTCCAGCTATTATTTTAAACTTAAAATCTGAGGAACTATCAGCATCACTTGCATACATCTACGAAAAAGTAAATTAATCAAAAATGAAAAACTTGTGAATTACTGTTGGACTATACCAATAGTTTATATATAATGAAGGTTAGTGGACGATATATATGCAAATGTGTAAGAATATACATAATAGAGCATAATGGGCGCGATATATTTGTAAATGTCTAAGTTTTGACCTTTAAATAACAAATAATTTAGGCCCGTATGGCAAGCTATCGACTAGTTAATATTAATACCAAAAAAAATCGTTTCTTTAGCAACCGTTTAAAACTTTTAGCGTCTATAAAATTCATGATTAGTAGTCTAGTAACCAAACATGTGACATGAGTTTAGAATGTTAAACTTACTTTAAGAACGGGTTTAGGCATTCTAGGTTGATTGTCAATAGCAATAATTTCGTCAACAACTCCGTGGTATTCAGGTTGGTTGAATCGGGGTTGATTGTCGTTTACATCAAGTACATTAATCACCAAACTCGCGTTGCTAATAAATAAGAATTGTAATAATTAGAAATTATGCTGAGTGTTAGGTTTTTATTGTGAGAGTTTATTAATTAAGATGATAACTTCTTGTTAGTGAAAAAAAGTATAAAATGCTTTAATTTTATTTTAACACCAAAAAATTAGTTTTTAGATAATATTTTATGAACAAAACTGTGATTTTATAAAGTAAAATAAAAAAGCATAATAATTTTCCATTAAACACCGTTATCGTATATTTACCTGCTTAGTTGAGGTACCCCACGGTCAAGCGCTGATACAGTCAAGGTATAAGTCCTAACACTTTCCCGATCTAACCTATTTGCCACTAAAACCTCTCCTATTCTCTGTGTGCCAGCACCCTTTATTGTCCTAATCTTAAACGCGTCACCAATATTGCCCGCCACTATCTCGTAATAAATGTTGCTGTTTTCGCGGGCGTAATCGGCGTCAGTTGCCGTCAAATTTGCAATGGAAGTCTCCTTTGCTACATCCTCCAAAGCCAATACTTCGTATTTTGCTGGGTTGAAGACAGGTTCGTTGTTGTTAATGTCTGTAATCTGTAAGTAAAATATTAGTTAATAAATTGTGGTAATAATTTAATTCACAGCCAAAATATTAAACAATGTTTGAATTTAATAAAACAAAATGAATACATCATCAAGAAATTTTGTTATAAAACCATTGCCTATACAGCATTTCTACTTCATTCAAAACATTTTCTACACGACTATAACATTAAATCTTTGTTTTCACCTGACAGTATAATTTAAATCACAAACCTCAATTCTAACAGAAACCGATTGAGATAGTGGTATATCACCATTGTCATAAGCAACAACATGAAGATTATAAACTGTTGATTGTGGGTTCAGAGCTTCACTAACGTTCGTGTAAATCACCCCTAAAAAAATTTATATATGTTATATTAATACATTATTATAAATTAAAATTTATGTTACACTAAAAAAATAAAAAAAAATAAATAAAAAAATGTATTTACTTATGTAATTGAATACCATATTTATAATGGATCATAGTGGACAATATATTTATGTTCAATTTAAAGGCCTTAAAAAATAATAAAAGTGCTTTGGTCTTGAGTGGGTAAATTATCACAAGCAAATATTAGTTGTGAGTTGCAACCATATCAGGACAAGTATTTTTAATTCTTTTTTAAGCAATGAATCAAATAATTTGTAATTAACCCAATCTTTATAGACCCCAGAAAAATTATCTTACCAGTTTCCGGGTCAATAGCGAATGTTAACTTGTTTGGTAAAATGCTCTCAAGTCGGTAAAACACTTTTCCATTTTTACCCGAATCTAAGTCAGTAGCATGTACAGTAAGAACTGTTGTATTAACTGGTGCTAACTCGTTTAATTTAACCTGTTTAAAAAAACAAGGTTTAAAAATAGAATAACAAAGTCATTACAAAAATCATACTAAAAAAAATACAAAATATGCCTTAAAACTATGCAAAAGTTATATAGTTTGAAGGTAATTTTAGTAACACGTATGTATAGGATTTTTGTGTTTGGGTCTGGACGTATTAAAAACTTTAAAAAAATAAACAGTTTTTATACATTAACATTACTCTACTAACATTTTAACACAGCCATTTCACCGAAATTTAAGAGCAAGGGAGTTAGGGTAAAAGAAGGTTAATAAAAATTTTTACTGTCAGTAAAATGACGATTTTACAAAAAAACAAAAAGTTTTCGGTAAAATGTATAACAGGTAAAAACGATTTTTGGTGATATAACAGAAACCCAATACTTACATCATATGCTTGTTGGTCAAATATAGGTTTGTTATCATTTTCGTCTGTGACGTAAACAATTATTTCTTTTTCGTCAGTATGTTGTGTGTCACTTGCTCGTACAATCAAGTTGATCTTTTCAACTTCCTCAAAATCGAGGGCTTTCATGAGGTAAATACTACCACTGTGTCTAAAATCAAAATACAATTTGATGGTTTAAATGAATTATAATTTTTTCTCAATATTGTTGTTTACATTTAAAAGTTATTAATTATAGGAACCAAAAACAAGCAAACATAACAAAAAAGTTTTAACAGTGTTTTACCCTTAACAACACCTTTTTTAATGTAATTTCAATTTTAAAATGATCTTAATTTTTTTTAATTCCATTTACCGAACTTGGGATCCCAAGCTTATAAGCAAACCCTATTTATAAATTTCACAGTCCAAAAACGATGTAAACATATTGAAATAATTGTTAACATCTTAAAGTTAAAAACTAACCCGTTTATGCTGAAATAATTGCCCGGATTCCCCACTTCGGGTTTAAAATCGAAAGTGATGAGAGGTTTGCTGTCAAGGTCGTTCGCCGTGACTGTCGTCAGAACGGTTCCCAACTCGACGTGCTCGCTGATCCGAATCGGTTCACGTGACACGGACAAAGTAGGGGCGTGGTCGTTGGTGTCGACCACGGCGATTTCGACGGTGCAAGTCCCGGTACGACGAATCGGATCCCCGAGGTCGGTGGCGTGAAGCACAAGTCGGTATTTATCATGAATCTAAAACAAAATAGAAAACAATATTTAAAAAAAATAACTTACGACATAATGCTTATAATCCTAAATATTGTCACAGGACTTGCCTCTCTGTCCAGCTTCAGTGCAGTTTGAATAATTCCGGTCCTTTCTCCTATCTCGAAGGCGTTGTCCAGGTTCCCGGAGCTAATGTGGTACCGGACCTCCCCGTTGTTGCCCGAATCTGCGTCGTGTGCCGCAACCTGTTAAAAAAACAATAATTTGTTTATTCAAAATATAAGTAGAAAGTAGCATTAGTTTTAATCCAAAAAAATTGATCTTACCAATGACATAATATATTATTAAATAACATTACGTGGCTTAAACATTGTCAAAAAAAATCTTGATTTTATAAATATCTTACTTGTAGCACGAAGAAATTACTTCCCAGTTCCTCCCAGGCTTCGGTGGCTATTTTATCCTGAGAGAATTTTGGTGCATTATCGTTTTCGTCGAACAAGTTAATGTAAACAGTTGAATGACCAGCGTGCATGGTCGAAAATGGTCCATTTCCAATTGTAGCTGATACGATTAGGCGAATGCTAAAAAAACAAAAAAAAATAAAGTTAAATTAAAAAATTAGTATTGTACGTCTAATAAATAATCGTTAGAAATAGTTTTATTGAAAAATAGCAAAAATGATACACTTTTTAAAGTTCAAGCATTAATATAAAGTAATGATTTTCGAAAAATGATTAAAATTTAAACTAATTTTTGGCAAACAGTTTTATCCATGCTATAAATCTAAACAAAAAAAGTAATAAACGATTACTTGGGTTGGGTCTCATAGTCCAATAAATTCGGTTGGGAAGCTTCGATCATACCATCCCTCAACATCGAGAAAGCTCCTTGTTCGTTTCCAGAC
This sequence comes from Corella eumyota, assembly GCF_963082875.1. Classification (NCBI taxonomy): domain Eukaryota; kingdom Metazoa; phylum Chordata; class Ascidiacea; order Phlebobranchia; family Corellidae; genus Corella; species Corella eumyota. The sequence goes on from NC_137490.1 coordinate 8,139,127, forward strand.
ACAATATTGTAAACAACATCCTCGTTTGAACCCTCCCCGCCTACAAGTGAGGCGCGAACCTGAAAAAAAAAAGTTTTTTGTTGCATTAGTAAAATAAAATTTAACCCATAGTTTTTAAGCAATTTTTTGTACTTAGTACCAACAAAAAGTAAAGTTGTTAAAATTTATTCTAAGTATAAAGATTAAATTAATATTAAATCATTTTTTTTATTAAAAGAAAAAAAATTTTGCATAATCGAAATTTTATCAAAATTTGATTATAAAAATTAGAATTTTTATTTATATGGTTAGATACCTCAGTCACGTGATATCCCTGCTGTACAGTTTCCGACATCATAACCTCGTAAGAAGTACGGTCGAACTGAATGTACGCAAAATTTACATCCCCACCAACTTTAAAAAAAATAAATAAAAAAAATGAAACTACACTTTTAGCAAAACACTAATTGTTGTGAGCTAAAACTATATCAATTTTAAAACTGTTTAATAACTTTAGTTAAATTATTTTTAGGTCACTTATTTACTGAACTACACATAATCAAAATTTATACAATTAAATACAATTTCCTTACTTATTGTTATTTCTAGCACGGCGTTAGCAGACCGCGGTGGATTTCCATCATCAGTTGCAGTAATTTCAACAGAGTAAGGGGTTGGTAGGTCGTTAGGTATTGGTTTATTTGTTCTAACATAACCATGTACTGGATCGATCGTAAATAAACCGTCAACGAAGCTCTCGTTAGCAAAACTAAATCATTTTTTATCAGTTTATTTATAATTTTTGGTTGTTTAAGATTACGTTTTTTGACTAAGATTACGTTTTTTGACCAAAAAAACAAATTGTTATGCAATTAACAATTTTATGTGTCCAATTAGATTAACATGATTTTCTTATTATAAAAAAAATAGTTTGTTCTAAAAATAAGCAAAAAACACAATTAATATAATCAAACAGCCTATGTGGTATTAGCATTAAAATTGTAGCAAGTTACGCAATTAGTGAATATCATATTGCAAATTACCTGTATCTAATTTGCCCATTTGCACCAACATCGGCATCTGAAGCGCTTACATGTCCGATGTTAACTCCCGTGAAAACACTGCGGGAAATATTCACTCGGACCAAACTTTTGACAAAGATAGGAGTATTATCGTTTACATCAGTTACTGTGAAAATAAAAAGAAGTTAAAATTAAAAATAAAGTTTTAAAATGTATGAAAATCAATTAATAAATATATATAACTTGTAAAAAAAGTTTTAAGCCGCTACAAGTAGAAACATACAAAATTAAGCAAATGTACTGAGTTAAAAATTACTTTTTCTAACAAAACTATTTTCTTACCATTCACAACGATTGGTACGCTCGTGCTTCTTGGCCCATAAGGAGCCGAATCGATTGCAGTGACTGAGAAAAAATACTGTGATCTCGTCTCAGCGTCTAACACCCCAGCAGTGGTTATTACACCGGTGGTCGAATCAATTGAAAATAAGCCATTGAGAGTTGACGAGTCAGCCTTAGTTGAAGGTTTAATGTAATAACTTAACTCACTGTTTAGACCTTCGTCTGCGTCCGTTGCTCTTACCGTTATAACGTATTGGCCTCTGAATAAATAAAGTAAAATGGTTAATAAAGCAAAATGTGCCCTTTAAAAAAAATGTTTAGAATTAAAAATATATTTATCGTTAATTTATTTTAACTTAAAAGAGAAATAGTAAAATTTTTGTTAATTTTTTTTAATTCGATTTTTTAACATTCAGTTTAAACATTTTTTAAGTTCTAAAATATAAACAACTTACTTTACTAAACCTTCCTCTACTGCACCGTAATAAGAATCCTGCAAAAACTCGGGATCGTTGTCATTGAAATCTAAAACAATCACTTCAATTATTCCAAAATTGGAAAGTGATTCAGTCAAGCCATGGTCTTTCGCCTCTATTTCTAACCGGTATGAGGCGGTTATTTCTCGATCTAGCTGCCTAGTCATGTTTAATTCACCAGTCGTTGGGTCGATGTAGAAGTTTCCAGCAGAATTACCATCTAAAATTAGCATAAGTAGGTCAAATGTTATAACCTTTTTTTAGTATAAAATATTCTTTAATATCTATATATAAAAATTGAAAAGCCATTATGTTTTTTTGAAAATTTTTAATGACTGGGACATACTTTAGGCCACAAATTAACATATCAACATTGTACTCTTTGTATGGACGACCTACCTACTATACTGTAAGTTATTCTTGCGTTTTCTCCTTCATCTTTATCAAAAGCAACTACTGTATGAATTACTTCAGGACCAAGTGCGTATTCCGGAATTTCTAATCTCACTAATATAGGTGGCTCCGTAGCGCTATCTAACGGACTAAACATTGGCGGGTTGTCGTTGATATCGCCGACGTCAATGTTGACAATACACCAGTCATATAAAGATGGAAAAGAACCGTCTTGAACATATACTACAAAAAAATAATATAATTGTAATAAAAATTGGTGTATGTTGTAAAAAAGCTATTTTATAAATAAACTAAGTTAGAAAACAGCATAGTAAGCTACAGAATAGCCAAAACATCTGTTTTGATAAGATTTTATACTTTTAAAATTAAAAAAAAAATTGATCTTGAAATAGACATAACATAAATTGCAACACAACTTTTAAACTAACATTTTACAAAAACTATTTATTTCACCTGTTAACTGATATGAACTGGTTTCTTCTCTATCTAAAATTTTATTAGTTGTAATAATTCCACTGACAAGATCGATAGTAAATGGTGAAGCAAAATTGCTTTGTTGTAAGGAATAAGTTAGTTCGCCATTTATACCTGAAAGAAATCAAGATACAAAGTAAAATATAGATATTTATGATAAAGATTATCAGTCGATATAATATATGTATTTATGTCCAATTTATAGGCCTCTAAAAATATACCCTACTATTTTTAATGCACGGGTAAATTATCTTGGGAATGAATAAGTTACAAGTTAAGACCATATTACAACAATTAAAATGCAGCCTGTAGGGCGAGCAATCTAACAGTATACTTAATTAATTAGTAAGTTAACAACAGCAAAATTTTTACCAGAGTCTTCGTCAAATGCAGTGACTTTAGTAACGATGGCACCGGACAGTAAACCTTCACTAACTTGTGCGTTGTAAGACGACCGCTCAAAATGGGGTGTGACGTCATTTACATCCATCACAAATAAGGTAAGAGTCTGTAAAAATTTGTTAAATTCGTGTTAAAAAAAATCAAAGAAAATTTTTTTAATAATTTATAATAACAGTAACATAAATACGAAAGATGAAGGCATATTTTCGATTTATGAAAACCATGATATTATTTAATCAAAATCTATACAATCCAAACGTTAAACTTTAAACTAATAACTAAGAGTAATATAAATTAGTTCTTTTTATTTTTACCTGGTAAGAAGTTAGTTGATTTTTTGCGGATAAATCACTTGCCGAAATATTAAGAATGTGAAAAGCAGAAATCTCATAATCAAGTTGTTTTCTTAATGTGATAACACCTACAAATTTTATTAAGAACTTATTAAGTTAAAAATCACAAGTATCAGATTGTAAATACCAACTAAATACTAATATATTTATTAATTTATTATATTAACATGTGACTTATAGTTCACTAAATACTTTAAAAATAAATATCGTAGAAGTGGGTATACTAATTACTGATGCCTTTTTGACCTTTATTTTTTATTCACATTGTTTTTGCAACAATTTCATTTAAAAATACCTGAGGTCGAGTCGATGTGAAAATAAGCCCTACTCGAACCTTCGTCGCCTGCACCAACAGACGACAACAGGCCGTAAGTCACGTGGCCGTTTGCTCCGTTGTCCGGGTCAACGGTTTCGACCTGAATAGGTGGATAACCGATCGGTTCGTCCTCCAGCGAGTAAATCACGCTCCTGCTTATAAACCGAGGCGCGTTGTCGTTGACGTCACGAATTATGACGCGTGCTGATGCTGTAGAGAAACGCTGGCCGGTAGTTGCAAGGTCAGTTGCCTGCATTTTATATAAAAAAATTTTGAAAAAAAAAAATTTAAAATATGTTAAAAAAATTGTGAAAAGTAAACGATTTAAAAAAAGAGTGTTAAAGTTTAAATTATGAAGCTTTATCTTTTTCAATATTGTTACTTCAGCCTACGTTTACAACTGAGAATGTACAAACTCACGTTAATGACTAAAGTATACTCGTTTATGTCTTCCCGATCTAAATCCCCAGCTACGGTTAGTATACCAGTGTTTGGTTGAATACTGAAAACATTCCATGGTGATTGACTAACTATTGAATATACAATTTCGCCAGAAAGACCAGAGTCCATATCGATGGCTTTAAACCTCCAGACCTAAAATAAAATTATATATGTTGGCTTATCACAGCATTTTTGTGTATAGTAAAAAATAAATATCATATATTTTTGATTAAGGTATTCCCTTATATAATAATTGTAGGTGTTCCCCCATATAACCGAATGGACATTTTACCGAAAAGTGCATTTTACAGAAATCTGGGCTAACATTTTATTTCCTAAAAGAGAGTCAGGGTAACTTGGGTTCAATACAATATACACATTGTGGGTAAAATAACGTTGGTTTTCGGTTAACTGTTTATTCGGTAAAATGGTTTTTAGTAGTGTGATAGTATACAATATCGGTATAGTATAGTTATATACAACAGCACATTCTAATTTTAATAATGTATTGCAAAATTTTGCAATTACCTCTGTTCCATTTGAAGTATTTTCTTCAACCCCAAATGAGTAAAACCCTGAAGTAAAAGTCGGTGTATGATCGTTTGTATCCCTTACGTTTATTTGAGCCTCTAATATTTTATCATCTTGAAGCGAAGGGCTTAAAGTTGCAACCTATATAAAAATATTGATAAACATAAGTTGAAAGCTAAATATAACTTAATCGTGTACGATTAGTGTTTTTTTTTGCGTTGGAAAATTTTGAAAAGTGTTTTTAATTTTGTCTGATTGATATACAAACGTAAATATTATTGCTTCCATTTATCAAGATAAAAAATATCTTGAGGTTAAATACGTGTATGGAAAACCCAAAGCCTTAGCAAATAAAACAAAAATATCGTACTTTGACCTTTTATATTTGACCAAAACAAATACAGTTACTTTTACTCGTATTTACCTTGATGTTATATTGCGACGCTTCCTCGTAATCCAAAGTCCTTACCAAAGTGACGTCACCGGTCGTGGTGTTCAGGTAAAAGTTGCTACCCTCGTTTCCGGAAACAAATCGATATTTAGACTGGGGTAAAATCTGGCGCTTTTTCCGCGAAAAAGTGGAAGTAAAACTAAAAAAACGATTAAAATTTTGTTAATAAAATAATTATTTGTAAGAAACTAAACAAATAAGAGCACTAAAAAAATCTATATAAATTTTCAAAAAAGAAACGAGTATTCTTTTATCCGAACAATAATAAAATAAATAAAAATAGGTCAACAAGACGAACTAACCTTCCGATGACTTCACCGACCTGGGTACCTTCCTTAAGCGGGAACACAAAATTGGTCGAGTTGAACTGAAAAGAATTTTGATCGTTCGCTTCAACTTTAACCTGACAAATTAAATGCAAAATTAAGTCACAACAAACTATAAGTGCATAGGGGCTTACCATTTAACCAATGTAAAATATTGAGGGTATCATCTGATAACCTAAAAACATTTGACCGAATGGACACTTAACTGAAAACAAAAACTTCAAAAACAAAATGCAGGTCAACATTTTTATATAAATTTTAAGGTCATTTTGCTTTAGAAAGGGCTAAAGTAAAAAGAGGTCTTTAAAATGGCGTTTTTGAAAATATGGTTTACAGTTAAAGGTATATTGGTTGAAATGGCTTTTGTTTTTTTACCAGTGAACCAGTATTAGTTTATTAAAATTAAAGATTAATTCCATTAGTTCAAATCAACGAAAAAAATATATATATAAACCTTGCTGGCTAATAGACTAGTTACAGGCTATTAGTGCAAATATATAATTTGTTATGGGCCATATGATATACCATATTTAAATATTACATGTGTATATTTACTAAGCAATCATTCAAGTATTTGTTTAAGGTTTACCTTTAATGATATAGTAGACATCTTAGAAGGAGTTCCGTTGTCCTTGGCCGTTATTATTAGATCGTATAAACCGTTTACAGACTGTAAAAATCAGTGTAATAACTATTTAGTAACTTTACGACTTTACAAATTATTATTTTTTTGACAATTTAACTAAAATCAGTACTTGACAATGTTCAATATAAAAAGGAATTAATTTATACTTTAGCTAACAGTTTATAATGAAAAAAATTAATTATTTTTTAATAAATTTACCTGTGGGTTTTGCTTGTACATTACAGTACCAGTATTTGAATCGATACTGAAAAAAGTGGAGTTGTTTATTAAATAAGTTATCTTTCCATTTAAATTACTATCCCCATCCACAGCTCGCATATCGGCAACCCAGTAGTCTATAAAAGTAAAAATTGAGACATTATTATTTTTTAATATACAAAACAATATAAACACCAACCAAAAATAAAAATCTTATTTGAACTTAAAAATGCAAACAAAATAAGCTTAATGATATATTAACCAAGTAAAAAAATGCTTTTTAAAAATGTACTTTTCATACGTAAATTTTTTTTATTACACATGCCAAAGTCAATAATTTAAATACAATATACTAAATACACAAGCCAGGCTTTTCTGTTTAACATAATGTAACGAATTACAATACCCTTAATGTATAATATACAACGCCATAAATCAATACCAAATAAACACATAAAAGCAAATTTACCGAATTTTCCTACACAATAAAACTTTGAAGTTTAATTTAATTTACAATACAATCTACAACGCTTAAAACTACAATATAGAAAAAGTATGTAGCTTTTTAAAGCAACAAATAACCCCCAAAAAATATAACAAAAACCCAACTATACATAATATAAGAAAAGCCTTTTTAATACATAAACATTATTTAAAAAAAATATCAAAAATATATTTTTTACCTGTTGTTGGTAACGATAGCAACGCTAGTCTACCGACTTGGCCATCCAAAAATGCTGGGGTATTATCGTTAACGTCATTAACGGTGACGTGTACAATCGACTCTGCTAAAAATATTCCGTCGCTGGCTTGAACCATAAACTTGTGAATATATTTTTCATCGTGGTCTAATATTTTAGAAGTAGTGATTCGACCTAAAAAATTTAATTTAAAAATTAAAAAACATTATTTTTAAAAAAGACGATTTAAAATTTTTTTTTCTTAAAATATATTTATTTTTTTACCCGTAATTGAATTAATTCGAAAGTTTAAATTCGGAACAGCAAAAGAATAAACGATTTGAGAATTGAGTCCCTGGTCAATGTCAACAGCTTGTACGGTTCCAATATAACTACCTAAACATCACAAAACATTCGATAAGTAACAAGTCGTTTTAATAAAATAATTTGTCAAGTAATGCAATACAGTAATACCTTATTGCTTGTTATAAATATTAAATACTTGAAGATTATGATTCTGTATTTGTAAGCCCAATTTTATGACGAGTTATGACATAAATAAGGCTGTATATAAAGTTGTATTGTTAGAAAGTCATTTTTTAGTGTTAAACATACATAAAAAAGAAACATAAAAAAGAGTCAAATATAATATTGTAATCTAACGTGCAAAAATGAACAAAAAGATAACATTTTAAGATTTTAAAATTCCAAAAAGGATTTACTTTGTAAATTATTGGTTTAAAACCTTCTAAAATTAAATAGGAAATAATATTTTATGTTTTTAAAACTACAAAAAAACGTAATTTAAACAAAAATATTTTTTTTACAAAAATCACTCGACACCCCACCTGTAGGTTGATTTTCGGAAATCGAAAATGTAAATAAATGTTGAGTGAACTGCGGGGCGTTGTCGTTCACGTCATCGACCGTGACGTCAACTTTAGAAACGCATGATGACGTCACTGAAGAAGGTGATGTAGAACGTTGCATAGCAACAACCTAAAAACGTTAAATATTGATCAAATAAATATTTCTAAAAGTATTTCATAAAAATAGGCAAAAATTTAAAAGGAAAATATTTCTTAAAAACAACTTTTTTATAAAAAAAATAAATTTAAAAAAATTTCCTACATATTTATAATATCCTTAAACTATTTCCAATATTTAAAAAAATATTTTGATTCAAATTTCTTTATTTTATCTAAAAACCCACTTGAAACGAGTGGAAAGCAGTTTCCTCTCTGTCTAGTTGTTTAGTCAGATACAAAGAACCGTCGGGATAGATAGAGAAGGATTGAGATTGAAGAGAATTTTGTAAACTGTAAACAAAACTTTCCTGTGCGTCCGAGTCACCAACCATTCCAAATCTGGTAAAAAAATCAAATACAAACGTATTAAACATATAGTAATAAATGTATCTCTATCTTATACATTGAAAACGCATTATTGTCATGTTATCGACCATTTTACCAAAAACGATATGCTGGGAACTGGCATTTCATCGCCAATGAAACTTTTTTAATACCCTTGTTGCATTTACTCTACTCTTAATAAAGCATTTTAATTTTTTTTAAAGTTTATAAATCAATTTCGATAATAGAAAAATCTATCGAAAACTTATTAAACAATATGGTTTAAAAATACATAACATATCAGGTACACATATTATTTTTAAACGCACTTATTTTTACTAAACCATATTAAAATAGCCACAATTTAAAAAAAAAACAAGTTACTACATTTGAAATAAAATAAAATAAAACCCAAAAGTATTCAGAAGCTATCTTTGGTACAAAACCACATATCCCCTAAAACCCATTTACTATAGAAAGGGTCACTTACATATTCAATACTGGAGTATTTTCCCTTATGTTATAATGATAAGAAGGCGAATATTTAAACGGACAGACAACGTCAGGAAGCTCAACGTGAATAGTTAAAGTGGCAGACGACGTTTGGATTGGAATACCGTAGTCACGTGCCGTGATGGTCAGACTAAAATCACAAAAATTTGAGATGTTTTTTTAGGAAAGTGGATACAGTAAGATGATGTGAATTTATTAAATAAAATTTAAATTAAATAAAGTGAATATCTGATAGAAAGAAAACATCGATTTTTTAAATACCAAAAAAAAATTCTAATTTTTTAAATTGTGATATTTTTAAAAGAATTAAACTACAGCCCTTTTTATTCTTTAAATATTGGTTTATCTTTTTACACAATTCAAGACATCGTATGCTTAAAATTTAAATACCTGTAGTCGTCCGTTATTTCTGGAAGTTTCGAAATTAGAAATATTTCTCCCCCCGATCGATCTACTCCAAAGTAATAATTGTGCGACATTGTATATTCAACCTGCAAACAAATAAAATATTTATCGATATATTGATTCAGGTATTAAAATACAAGCAAGCTTATTTAAACGCAAAACAAATTGACTTTTAAAAAACATCTTTTAGACTTTGGTTTTTATTGTAATACTGTGACAACGATCAAACGTAATTGACTTTATCAGAAAATATGTTTAACAAACAAACCAACGTTATTTTAACGTCTTGGCCAGATGGTTGACACACTGGGCACAACAGCACGAGGTTTAGGGTTTGATAACCACTAATTTTACGTTATTGAATACATGATATTCAAAAAATACTTAAGACTAAGGAGTAATAACAGTTTTTAAATCTTTGGTCTCGATGCAGAAAAGCCAACTTAACAGCTTAAACATATTAATGAAAACTGATTTAAGGATCAAGTTTAAACAATGTCCAGTAAAAAAACTTACTGTCCCAGCTTGCCCAAAATCGTTATCAATTGCTTCAACTTTTCCAATTACGTCATTAACTTTTAGAGTCGTCGAGATAGAAATTTGAGGCAAAATTCCATCAACAACTTTGTTAAAATAAGGTGCGTTGTCGTTTACGTCGCTTATGTAAACGTTGACTTCTGAAAAACCGTAAACGGGTGGTGTCCCGGATGAAGCTATTACCTTAAAAATGATAACAGAAAATGGTCACAGAAACATAAAAAAAGTATGCAAATTTTTAAAGTAAAATACGTGCAATGTGATATAAATATTAATCATTAGGCGTCGGTTTAGTTCGCTTTGATGTATAAGCTCTATATATTGGAAACAGCCGTTATCTAAAACAAATAAATCGAAAAGATATAAAGTATTTAATTAAATTAACATTTCCAACCCCGACAGTCGGGTAATATTAAGATGACAGCGTTAATAATTTATAAAAGGAAAGTCGATTACACAATTGAAAATAATAAACGCAAGATTTTATTTAATTTTGACGTGTTAGTCACCAAAAAAATCAGAAATTACGTCATCAAAGTACATAAATGTAATAATTCAAACATATTAAAATTATTTTTAAATATTTTAAACCTGAAACGTGACGTTGTCGAATATTTCTCTATCCAAGCTTGTTGAAGCAGTTATAACCCCAGTTAACTTGTTTATAGTAAACCAACTGCTGCTAGGTGGATCATTGCGAATAGAATAAGTAATATTTTCAGATCCTACAAAGTTAAGAAAGGTTTAGATTTGCAAAATTTTAGTTACAAAATTTAAAGTAAATGGACCTTAAATGGACTATATATAGGTTAAATTTTAAATAAAAATATTATTGGCTTTATTTTTTCAAATAATTTATATTCTTACTTTTTCAACTAAATGCAATATTTGAAAAACAAAATGATTGGCAAATTTTACCCGAAGTGGTTGCTATTACTGTTCCAATTTCAACTGCGGCAGGTGGATTTTCCTCGACATGGAAATCATAAAATTGAGAATTAAAAATAGGACCTCCAGTGGACACATCTTCATCTAATATGCTGATATTCACAGTTGCGTCGACTTCAGATGTAAAATTACCACCGTCCGTGGCAGAAATAGTAATTGTGTGAATTGAAATTTCGTTTGCTAAATATTTCGCTACAGCGACTTTCCCTAAAAAATTTTATTAAAATAATGACATGTTCAAAAAAACGTATTTTTTTACTTTTAAAAAAACTAAGTAAAAACACAAAAACACAATAGTAATTGGACTTATACTAGGTAAGGGTGTAGATGCCGATTTTTAATTTTTACAATTTAACTTGTACAAAACAAGGGGCATTACATGGTTAAGTTAGCAACCTTTTACAGCATTTCTGAACACCACTTTTAATATTTACATAGCAACTCGCGATGCTATGGTATAATCTAATAATATTGACCCTATAACTATAAGATAAGATAACATAAGCGATACTAATCTATTTTGGCGTTTGACATTTGATATCAACTATATATCATAAACAAAATGTTTAATACTTTGTATAGAAAAAGCTAACTTTTGGTTAACAGTTTTCGGCACCATAACAGTTTATTGTTTTGCATAACTATTATTAGATAACCGAAAATATTTTAAATATTAAGGTCAAACTTTTTTCCATTTAAAAAAATATTTTGTAGAAAAATTTAAATATAAAAATTGAAAATTAAGCAAAGAAAGCCACAAATATTACTTACTAATTATATTTTTCAATGTAATTTAAAAAAATTCAACCAATAATGAAACTAAAAAAAATTATTATCTATAACTAACCTGTTTCAGAATCCAACGAAAACAGATTGTCATCATTTCCACTCGTTATATTAAAACCGATTAAACCAAACCCCGATTCCTTGGGGTCGTCCGGATCAGTGGCCGATACCTGGGTAATCGGAAACCCTACGTCGGTATTTCTATTCACGTTTACCGCGTAGTTGAGGGGGTGAAAAGTGGGGGCGAATTCGTTGACGTCATCAACTATGACGTGTAAGTTTGCGCGAACAAAAAAGCCGTTCTTTAAAATAAAAAATTGAGTTTTAGATATTTATGTTCTTTTTAATATATCGATTTATCTTCAATGTGCTTAAATATTTATTATTATCCCTAAAATTTAGTCGTTCCGCACCTTAAGACATTAATCGCTTTAATATAAACTTTATCTTAGTTTTTTTAGTTTTTAAATTTATTAATAATTTTTTTTTAAATAACATAAATATAAATTAAATAATAATACAAAAAATATTTACTGTGTCTGTTGCTTGCAACTGGAAGTCGTAACTAGCCGTTGTCTCGCGATCCAAAGATGACGTCACGCACACGTGACCAGTTGTGGCGTTAACAGAAAATTTAGTTAAGCCTTGGTTAGATCCACTTACAAACGAATAAGTTTCAGAGTTAGTGGAAGAATCTTCTAGAGCCTCCGGATCGCTGGCTTGTACCTAAATAAAGTTAATTTTTTGAAAAATAATTATATAAAAGGGTAAATAGGATAAATTTAAATAATTTAGCCATAATTTCTAAGTTCATTATTTAATAGGGTAAAATATTTTTTTATTCGTAAATCTTGTGTTATTTGTTAGATATTTATCCTTTATTAAGTAAAGCTAAACTTTTACAAATTAAACAAAACTGTTATATTTTAGCCTGCAATAAAAAAGTAATCCTCGTGAGATTGAAAAAATTATTTTTATTTGTGATGTAATGCCATTCTTCTAAAACAAAATTGTGCTTCAGCAAAGTGTAGTTACTAAAACACATTCACAAATGAAATGTTACATTATTGAAAGTCATTGTATAAATTTCGTGTATATAAACTATCACAATAGATTTGCACGTGCCGAGAGGCGACATTTTCCAATTATTGTCGGAAATTTCGACGATTACAATTTTGTTCGCACAAGAAAAAAAATTCCCTGCTCGAAAAATGCGAAGTCTAAAAATAAACAAATTGCGAACAATAACGTTCGTTAAAATACTAGCCCTTAAGTTGCTCAATTTCGACCGGAGATGGCAAGATTGCGGCGCTCTGTTTACGTTATCTTTTGATACCGATGGACGACGAGCACGTTTAAACAATTTCGGACAATTGTTTTGGCTAAATTAGAAACACGATATTGTCTTAAGATTGAAAGCAAAATTGCTTACGAAGATTCAAAGTTTGGTTATTATCCGCGGATAAACACGCGGGGTCATACGGAGCGCGGTAACACTATTACCTATACAATTTAAGGAATTAACTCATTTATCATAGGCGACAGAATTCAAAATTTCTATCAGAAACAACAGAAAAAACGACTTATATTGTCACGAGAAGGGGAAATATATCAAACGAATGCTTTCATCGACCAAATCAAATTTTAAAATAGCTTAAAACTACATTTAAAAAAACTACATTCTTCTAAGTAATGTATTTCCGGGATTGTGATACAGTCGTGTGGAATTTCTTTAAGTGTGTGTGTAGCTAGCTATGTGCAGCTGAAGAATTCCGAGCGTTGTTTATCGTTTACGCCTAAACTTTAATCCGGGTCTATAAAAGCTTAAAACCGCCGCATTACTTGCGATTTATTTTGTCAATACAACCCGAGCATTGTCAGTCTATCACTGTAATGCCGGACCACGTAAACGTCATCTAACAAGACATAAACGAAGGCCTGAAATACGCTCACCAAGACACGGCTATGAATTTGGACTTACAATTTGCCGGGGGGTTAAAGTTGGAAACTACCAAAAACTTAGCAATTTCATGGAGGAATACTGCCCGCCACGTTCAGACTTTGTAGCAGTGTTCCCGGAAATCGGTCATGGCCTTAATAACATGAAATTAATGCTTAACTTTGTCCGTGCGGCCAATGTAATTATATGCTAAATCGGTTCCACCTTTAAAAACAATTTCTCGACTCCTTTTGGCCAGATTGTGGCTGATTTTGTATAAAAATATTCGATAAATGGAAAAAGTCCAAGAAAACAAAACGATAAGCAAATATTTGCAAAAATTTTCAAAAATATTAAAAATCGGCAATTTTTCAACGATAACGCTTAATAACAACGGAAACCTTAAGTGTTATGTAATAAGTTTGATCAAATGTCATCAAATAGTTTTGTGATTAGTTAAACATCAAACTGGCTCGGATTCGAATTTCAAAAAAGCGCGCTAAACAAAAAAACAACTACGGGACAATGACCAACTTAGCACCGAAAACAAACGGAACAAAGCACTTCAGAATGGTGTAATTATGACCACATACAACAATACACAAGCCTGATGCGAGGTCTTGTGTTATTAAACAAGGTAATAACAATTCAAGGCACAACAAAACGTCATTCCAGTCACATTCTCAAAACTATTGTGCGACTTTTAATTTGTAAAGCGTTTTGTTAAAGTAAATAACGATCCTATAATATGGTAAATTAAATATGTTAGGGCTTATTTTATATATGAGTGAATGTATCACCCTAAAGCACTAAAAAAAAATTCAAAACTGTGTACTTATAGAAAAATGGGCTCAAAATCGTAAAAAAATATTTTAATTTTTTTTTTATTTGGAATTTCTGCCTTAGTGAATCATTGTCATTCAACCTGATTATAATATCGAAAAATATGCGGCGGAATAAAGGGATTTTTAGTGTGTTTAAAACTCATTGAGATATCAACGGAGCCACTGAGAACCTCTCATCAAATCACAATAGAATTTGTCATAACAAATCGAAGGCTCGAATCTCCCAGCTTTTCTATCCTTAAAAACTCGACTAGATCCGTTCGCAAATCATTCAAAGCCCACTTGTGCCTGACGATGCGTGGCCTCTTATATTTGTTAAATAAACGAGCTCAAGTTGTCACAGTTGAAGATAAGAGCAGGCTGGAGGGCTGTCGAGATTTCTTTATTGCCTCCTCCCTGTATTTCTATAACTCTAACCCTTCCCAGGTTAAAAATACATCTCAAACCAAGTTGAGATATAGTCTATATAAGGCTTTAGTATTGATCGCACTTGAATTTGGAAAATCTTGAACTTCGTAATTACAAAAAAGACAATATGGGCCCACATGACTTTGAAGAGCTATGTGTGTTTAAGTCCGCATCGTTTAAAATGCAGTTTTAATAATGATAACTAATTCGTTCATTGTTAACATATGCTAAGTGTTACAATAATATCAAATTTATAGATGTCGGTGTTCAAAGATTAATTCAAATATACATTAAATTAATGAGCCGTGGTTCGTCGATTTAAAAGGCTTTTAAAAATCGAGATCCCGTAACAAAATCTATACAATTCTAAATTTAGTTAAAATCGATTTCAAACTAGATCAAATGGCTAAAACTTGGCACAGAAATTAACCACAATTTTTTAGGTTTGTATTCAAACGGCTTAAAAATCAACTGTTTGGTGACCGACTTTATTAAAAAAAATTCCAATCCATAAAGATTTTTTCTAGTAGAGTTGTATTTAAATATAATTATATTCTGTGTTAAATGCATATACTTATAACGCCCACACACTTTTAAAATCTAAAAAAAATTCCGGCGTTTTAAAAAATTAAAACTGCGGTTTTTAAAGAGGAAGTAAGGTTGAGAAAAAAATCAAATTTGAAATAAGTTTTGCACGCTTATGGTTTGAGCTTAGAGCGTGGACACTTGGTCATTGGAATTTTAAATCGCGGCCTATACAAACTTGCAAAGAAGCCGTTGAATGACAGTGGATCACAACAAATGGTCTACATCACATTTATTCCCTTTTCGCCATAAGATTACCCCTAAATAAACAAGCGCAAGCTTACCGGTAACGAGTAAGGCTCGAGTTACTAATCATGACGTAATTGAACCCGCGTGCAACCAAATGCATGAACTCGACTAGTGAAACAATAAAGAATTTTTACGAATTTTTTCGGCGAAAGTAATATTCGCGCAACCCGCACCAAAAAAACAATATTCCTAGTTATGCGTTTCGAAAATAGTTAGCTAATTTTCGATATGCTGTTATGTAATATTACCTCCTTGAACCAAAAAGTAAGGTTTAAGTCGGGTTAGATACATTTTTATACGTACTATTGTATAGGTATAACATGTTGTAACTATTAGGCATATGTTTTTTTAAAGTGGTTCGGGCCCTGAGGTTGGAAGTACATCGAAGGTTATGCGGTCTGCATACTAAACAAATCACGTAAATAAAATAACATTGGCGACATAAACTCGGTCTGTAACACGAAAATTGTATAATGTGGCGTGATGGTTTTATTATTTCGTACACAAATTTTAGAGGCTTTCTGCCCCTAGGACAATGCGGTGTAAGATTGGTTATACTTAACCTATATTTTTGTGCGGAAAAAACGCGCTCTAATGGCTATTTAGTGGAGCTAGCTGTTGCTTTTTATATCAAAATTGAATCTCAAAAAATTCCCAATCTCTATGTTGTTAAATTAATTAAATAAAGTTTGGCCAGTGCAGAAAATATGAGAAATGCACTTGGACAACAGCGTACATGTTTTAAAGTGCAAGTATCGATATTTATTGATACTGAAGAGACTGCCTGTCAATTTAGCCCCGTTTAATTATCTGGCTATGCAAAATCTAATTACCATCTTTCAAATATATTGATTCGATTGCTCAAAAAAGCCGGGTAGTTATTACGAATCAAACTCGCTGAACCAAATATAAAACATGGTCCTAGTGGAATTTTTGTGGCATATTTGAATCGTCTTGGGCACATTGTTTTAAAAAAAAGTGATTTATAAACTGAGTGGAGACCGTATATTGATTGATCACGAAGAATAGATCCGACACTTATGTGAACCCGTTTTAAGTCTTCGATAGAGCCCGCCATTTGACACCCGAATGTGCTTTTGCGTTGTAATTAACTGTACGGAAATGATAGCGTGTTTATTCCGCTACAGAGCATTTAAAAGACGAGGAAAGGCGCATGGCATTTGCATGTCCTACGCACGTCTTTTCGGGCGTCGAGTCTTAACGGTTAAAACCCAGAACCCGTCGGTGTCTGATTTCATAAGCACTTGTCGGTAGAAAGTTGTGAAAATGAACACCCGGGCCAGAGTGCAATCTGTTGTGGTGTTGACCAAACAGTACGCTTGTCGCCGAAAATGGAAAAGGTCGGTCTGTTTAAGTTTAACTAAGTAAAAGCGAACGATTTTAAGTTTTCACGGCTTTAAGTAGCTGCAGGCTCGACCCCGGTAAAAAATAAAGGCACCAAAATAACCTACCCCCCACAAAAATGACAAGACAACATAAAACTGCGGTTTACACGCACTTGTTTCTATTGTATGTTAAAGAATAAGCCCATGACCTGGGTCACTAACAGTTGTCACTACACTGCACTAAATTGGAGTTTGCAAATGGATTAATTGTCATGCGGATTCGACGATTTTTTGCAGGAATAGTATAACGGTCAGGCAAACTATTTTAAATTCCCATTAATTGACAGGATTTGGAATCGGATCGATCTTATATCGATTCAAAATTGATCAAAAATAAAATCCGAATTTGTTTTTGTATACATATAAAAATCGTTTTCCCTTTATACAATAATACCCTAAATTGCGTCACAAGATAAATCGCTAAAAAAACTTTCAAATCGAAAAACAAATTGTTGAAATAAACAAGTTAATTTAAGAAAACACTTTAAACATTATTCATGGCGTAACGATGTCTGTTAACACACTTTATTTTATCAAATAACATGGTAAAATGAAGTTAATTAATAGAGTAGGCCAATTTAACTGATTACAAATTTTAGGTTGTTTATACAAACAGCAGAATGACGTCACTAATTAAGGCAATATGCACAAACCTAACCCCGATAAAAGAGCGTGTATAGTGAACCCCGTTGTTTTTTTGTGTATCATCCCATAGTTTAAAGCGGGGTTGATTGATTGAAAGTTAAAAACGAAGGAAAGTCGAACCGCAGGCCGCTTTTAACTGCGGCGATGCGCTGAAATTAAAACCCGAGGAATGCGCCGTAACTTTGCCCTAAAACAAACCAGTACTTAGCGCTTCTTTGTCAAATATCAAATTAAATCGCTCAAATGTTTTCTTAGGCATCGGTAAGTATCTTTTTTACAAGTTATTTAATGCGATTAAAATCAGTGGAAATCGTGAGAAAGTTGTTAGAAAGTTGCATTTTTATTTTGCGCTTTCATAGGTTAATCATTAGAGGTGTCCAATGCCGTTTCCGGGGACAGTTATATTTAGCCACTTTGTCAAATCCAGAGTGCAAAATCAAAACCGTGTCATTAAAACCGCCTATCCTTATTGCCACAGTCAAAAGCCGCCCAAACTTTTCTTTGATTGCGGTAAATTTAACCGCTTCCAGAAATTTAGCTCAAAAATGTATTTTTAAAGGCAGGGTTTACTGTTTTTGATAAAGCGCAGCAGCTTAAACTGTCACCAAAACTGTAATTATTGCACAAGTGCTTTGTTTAGAAAGATTGAAAATGTCTGGCGAACAAGAGTCCATCGTGTTTTTAAACCAAAGAGTTAATTATAATCCATTAAACACCTGGATATTGTCCATAAGACATGTTACAAATTTGTTGTTTTTGTTTTAATTACCCCCTACAGTCGTGCATCTAATATTATTAAACATAGATTTGAACTTGCAAGTATTTAAACTAGGCTACGTGGCATATTTTCTTACCAGATTAAATATTATGTCAAACCTATAATTCTCGTTTCGTAATCAGGGGCAAAAATGTAAAAAAATCAAAAATGCACAAATTAACTTAAGAATATATGGAGAATAATTTAAAAAATAATTTAAAATTTAAATCTAACAGAGCAATTCGATTAAATTATTTTTGTATAAATATTTTATGCAAAAAATAAAAATTGGAGCCAGGATTAGACCATGTTATTGTCCGTGACATTGATCATATGTTACAAGGGCTTACGTTAAAGCCTATATTTAAAACTAGCAAGAGAAATTCGTCTCAAGTGCGCAATTGATGACGTCAAGCCCAACAATAAAAACTGGCAATTACCGATGATAATATCTTAATCAAATCAACTTAATTATAAGCGTCAATCGGACGCGATTCGCTCACATAGGCCGAAACCCGATCCGAACAAATGCGGACCTAGTATTGATAGCAAACAAGTTCGGAGCACTGAACCGGTGTGAACGGTAAACACAATTACCTCGAGACCGAACGAAAAATGACAGCAAAAAATACCGAAAAAAGCCGGAAAAATCAGCCTAACAAATGACCGAAAATACATCACACCTCCGTTACTTTTTAAACCGAGATAAATGTCGCATTACATATCAATGCACTTAGAGGGTTTGAAATATGCTTTGGATTAAACTTACTTGAATGATGCATCTGCCGTTCCGGGCGTTTTCCGGTACCGATACGATATAGGACTGTTTTTCGAATTTCAAAGAACTTTCAAAGGTGGAAGTAACGGCCACTAACACAGTTAGGTTGCTCGAAAGTGGGGGGTTCCCCTGATCCGTAGCCACGACCAAAAGTCGAACAGTAGGTGCTATGGAATGATCCAAAAAACTCCTAAAACATACAAAATTTTGACTAAAAATAGGGGATCATATTTTTTAAGTAAAAAAAACACAAACACTGCAGTTACATAACTTTTTAAAGCCTTAGTTTTAAAAAACTGATCTCCAAAACGCCCATTGATTACTTTTAAAACGTAAACAGCCTTTCTAATTTTTTACTTCGCCGGTAAAAATCACAATTTTAAAAGAAACATAAGGTCATGAGAATTTTAACAATTTGTTTATATTTAAGTTGGTTTCTACGTCAGTTGTATATGTTATCAATAATCCTTTAACGATTTCGAAATGCTAGTTTGAAAAGAGGATTGGCTTTTAGTTTTAGAATCAAAAAGTTCGAGCAATCCGATTACAGTTGGATGAGACATGAACGCCAATGACATAACGTTAGTCGGAATTCAATTAATGCTATTTAGTCCGCGCTAATAAATTTTTTTGTAATAAATACTCCCAATTTGCGACCACCTTATTCGCAATGACATCATTTAATAATCCATGATAACACCCATAGGCCTCATATTTGTATAGAAACTACATAACGAAATTTTTAAAGCACACATACGAAAAATATCTTGAATAACAGGGCACAGCCTTAGGTGCCTTAAGGTACAGTGTCTTTATTGGTAATTCCTATACAATCCAATGTAATTGCTGGGTATATTTAACATTGTCAATTCTTTAACCTTATAATTTGTCACAAAAAGATTAACGCTGCCTTGGCTAAAGTGTTAAGCACACAGAAAAAGTTAATTCTAGCCTGAAAGGCGGTCTTGAGGTATCGTCAAAGGAATAACGTATCACAATTTTTGGCGTAACGCCGGCGTCGAAGGCCTTAACCATTGAAACACTCTTGTTAGCTTAAAATTAAAGCACACACATACAATAGAGCGGAACTAATTATCAAAAGTGAGAACAGGCAACAAGCTAAACACACTCAAGTATTCCGATAAAATTTTAGCAATATTTGTAATACAACATAACATGACATGCTATCATAAACGACAAGATTTTTTTTAAGTTTTTGTGATCAAATATAAAAATTAATTTTTAATTATCCATGAATGTATGAGGTTCATAAAAAAAAGTTATATCTTTTAGTATCAATGTTTGCCTAGGTGCACAAAAGACCAGTTTATGCCTTACAATGCCATTAAACTAAAAAGTAATTAGATTTTTTTTAAAACTATAAAAGTGGCCTATAATAACGAACCATTAATTTTATAGCATGACTACCTCAGTATTCAACTTTTATATTTGCTTTCTTTATTTATTCGCAGTCGAGGCTTTTGTGCGAGGGAGATATATTCCTTCTTGTTCAAATATTGGTGCAGTTTTTACGATAGTCATATACTTAGCAAAGGTTGAAGCAGATTGACCATCGCTGGCAAAATCGATCAATTTTGGTTCGTTTGTAATTCGGTTTAAGGGTCACAAAATGCGTACGAGATTTTTAAACGAGTTTTTAACAGTTAATTTGGCATTCTACCCTTTAAATCAACTCGTATAGTTAATAATTGGCGCTTTTTACAGACTATAAAATTACGTCATTTGAATCCTAAAATTCGGCCACGCTTTTCAAAGGTAAACAAAACGATTTGAAATAATTAAACTCTAATTAAATTAATTAAAGATACGTACTCAGTTGTAATCAATCCCGAATCGGAATTAATAGAAAACCATTCACTTTGATCGGCAGGGTTGATGCTGTATTGTATTAAAGCATTTTGTCCATAATCCATATCTGTAGCACTGACTTGCGTAACGTAAGTACCTGAAAAAACATTCATTTTTTATTTCAAGAATTTAAAATAGGTATATCAAAATTAAAAAATTACATCACACAAGTAACGAAATTAGTCTGAAGTTTTAAAACAATTGATGTTTTTTATTGTATTTAATCTCAATAAACAACATCAGTTGGCCAAACGGCAAGTTTGTACAGCAAATTACTGGGCAAATTTATACACCAGCGAAGCCACGTGTTTTGAAAATTGAGCCACCCATGTACTTGAGAATTTTCAGCATTTACACGCACTTGTTTACCCGTAAAGATCAACCACTCGATAAATACAAGGGATTACATTCACTTACACTAACTACTGCATTAGAAAGCATAACAGTGGGCGCGATGCAAGGGCAAACCGCAAAATTAACTTTTGGACTGTAATATAACGTTAACAAACAAAGTACGTGGTAAAGAGTTTTCACGTAAACAAATCAAAATGGTCGGTGTTGCAGATCAAAAGCCGGACTAATCGCCGTTCAATTGTTGGCAGCAATTCTTAATACGCTAACTAAAAAGTACCTGGAAAGGAATCCTCGGAAAGTTGAATATCTTCGTTGTATTCTGTAAACATTGGCGGATTGTCATTGACGTCACCAATCGTCAAAGTAAACGAAATGCTGGTCGACTGAGAAGGCCTATATAACGCGAAATAGAGTTATAGAAGAGATTTCGACATAATTACACGTGTTTTTATCGACTAGACACAGTAGGAATTACGAAAATTTGCTTTATTACATAACTGACTCTACATTTTACATCATTCATATTTATTTAAACTGGAGGTATTTTTTATTTTTTTATCTAACACCAACACTTACCTAGTAAAGTCCGTTGCAGTAACAGTAATATGGTATGTGGATAGTAATTCGCGGTCAAGAGTATCGTTTACAACCAGGTAAATGACGTCACTTTTAACCAACAACGCAAACCTAAAAAGCATTAAGGTTAGTTTACCGTAAACCAAGGTTTGAGACTTTTGCATATACTTTTAACGTGTTATATTTACTTCATCGGGTAACGGTTTTATGATTAGGCGTAATTTATAGATTAATTTGGTTTGTCACATAATGTGCGTATCGATAACATGATTTTGATTTTATTGATTAGATATAATGCCCATTGATTTTATTTTAACAAGATCTGAAGTAATATCATTAAGTACTTATAAAGTTATGGATTTTTTTTAGCTATTTTTAAGTCATGAGCCAAATGATATTATTACTAAATTAAAAAACCATGCCAAAAACTTCTTACTTGTTGTTGCTTCCACTTAAGGCCATGTTAATATTTGATATTTCCCCTAAATCGGGATCAGATACAGATAATCTTGCAATATAATCTCCAGGCTCTGCTGCTTCCGAAACCTGAAAAATATCACAAGTTTATATCAATCACAAAGTTTCAGAGTTTAGCTTAAAAAGAAAATTTAAATATATTATTTGCTTACTGTTGCTTGGCCAGCATCCAAAAATATGACTGAAATGGTTGGTTTGTTATCATTTACATCACTGACTGATACAATCACAACAGTTGAGCCATACTGAGGCTCTACACCATTATCCACTGCTTCTAACACAATCCTGTGTTGAACACTTTCTTCAAAATCCAACTGTTTTTCCAAATATATTCTTCCTGTATTTGGGTTAACCTCAAAATAAAACTCAGGGTCGCTTTGACTGCGATCGATTTGATAAAAGATTTCTTTATTTCGATTGGAATCACGATCCGTTGCTGTGATTGTGATAATGTCTTCTCCGAGTGTTGTGTCTTCTGCGATTGAAACGCTATATCGACTGAACTCAAATGTTGGGGCATTGTCATTGACATCTAGAACATTTACATAAACCTGTACAGACCCTGTTTTTGGTGGTGTACCACCATCATATGCCTCAACAGTAAAAGAATAAAATGACACATTCTCCCGATCCATAGTGTCAATAATAATTAAATCAGCAAAAACTTGACCCCCTATTGTCCTGTTTTTTACTTCAAATACACTAGGAGTATTCTGGTTCAAAATTGTATAACCCTGAACACTAAAGTTGCCAGAGTCCATGTCTGTGGCTGAACCAAGAGAAAATTTTGCTCCCAACTGGACAGCTTCAGAAATGTTTAAATTAATAATTTTATTAGAAAATGTTGGAGAATGATCATTTACATCTTGTACGACAATTTCAACCTATAATAAAATGGCACATGTTACTAATTTGTGTTTTTCTTTTAAAAAAAATTAAAGGCTTTTTATGTTAATTAAAAAGATAACCAACCTGAATGTAAACTCCAATTATATAATCATACAAAGTTGCTTCAAAGAAAGGAAATAACTGATGCTGTAAAAGTTTCTTTGTTACAATAATTCCTTCATTTTCTAGTGTTTCTGATTCAAAATATTCACGAAAAGGCGAATCTTCTTCATTTGTTAAAACATATCCAATTTCAGTATTGTTGGTTACCTTTCCAACAACTGTAGAAATAGTAGCATTTTCGTTGACATTAAATACCAGTGTTGTTGGATTTTGACATTCGCAAATTGCAATATTATACAGCAGAAGTATAATTCCAATTGTTCTTAGGTGAAAGGTGATAAAAAGCTTCATACTGTTTGCTACAAACTTTGCATAATTAAATTTTGATAATATTTTCCCTTTTAATTACATTAGTAAATAAATCCAATGTACAAAGCAAGTACAAATTTTAAACCTTAATAGTAAAACATTGAGCTGAATAATTGTTTAACAGTTACATAGATAACAATACAATAAAAACGTTTATCTGGCGTGGCTGCATGGTTTTCAACTAGCTGCTCGCCACTCTAGAGCGAAGTCTTTCCTTAAATGAAACAGTAGCGTCGTAGTTACTTCAGTTACCACGCTGTCTCATGTTGTTGCTCTCTAGCTCTATTGTTTATATTGCGTTTAAAAATTTATTCTCTAAATAAAAGCGTGCTTCGTTTTTAACCTTTTTTAATTACTATTAATACGTACAGTTTAAAATAGTGACTTTAAAACATTTATTTGTTAGCGATGTTTATTTTTTAAACTAATTTATAAGCTGTAAATTGAAATAAAAGTGTATTCTTTTTTATTAAAATTACAGATTAAAATTTTCTTTTATTTTTTCTTATAATTGTTTGTATTAAGCATAGCTTTTTAAAAATAAAATTGGTATAAGTAATATTAAACGCTTTTATTTAACAGAAAACATAAGTCAGGCAAATGGTAATTAGTAAGGCTTTAAACGTATTTCAATGGCACGGAAAACGGTCAATAACAATTTTAAACATTTTCCATTTTACATTAAAAAAATGTGTATAAAAAATAAAATAAAATTGTTTAGGTTCTTTATTTATTTATTTGTAAGTTTTAAAATTTGTTACGTTTAGGCTTCACTTGCTTTTTAAAACTATATTAATTATATTCAGTATCAAAAATAATGTTAATATTAAATCACTTTAGTATATTAATTTAAAAAAAAAATTTGTTATTAATAACCATAGATTTGTTACAAGTATGCTAATTAAAATCATTATTTGTTGTTCATTTTTAAATATTTTTTTTAAATGTTTTTATTTTTAAATGTTGATTTGAAATACCTGCAGCGTGGTGTAGTGGTAAGAACTCTTGCTACACCCACCTTGCTACACCCACCTCAGGTCGTGGGCAGCTGCGCACATATAAAAGTTCAGACAACTAATTATAAAAACACAATAAGAAAGCAACATTAAAACGTTATTTCACCAACTAAAGGTAAAAGAAACAAGGCTTCTAGTAAAAAGTTTTACTAATTCAATAAAATAAGAATTTGAAACTAATAAAACGGGTTTTGATCACTAATAAAGTTTGAAACAGTTGAATTTAGTTTAACTATTTTTAATTCGCACTAAACTAAGCATTTTGTGCCTAGCAAACGAGTCTAGTAAACAGTCATCTTAAAGTCAATAGGTATTTTTTATTTGTAGTAGCCACGAGGTTTTTAGAACCACAACTAATAAAGTATAACGTTAGGAAAATGCATTATGGGAACAAAGACATTGCATGCGTTATGACATTAATATAAACACTTTAATCAACAGGTATTTTGTAATGATTAACGAATTTAACAAATATACTTGGACTTTATCACGAAATAGCTGCAAACACTAACGTCCTTTGTTGCCCTTTCTGAAATTTGGTATCGTAAACAAGAACACTTGGTTATAATAAAATATTTTATATATATATTGGTTCGATTAAAACTCGAAATGAAAAATGTTAGTTTCTTCTGTCATAATGAAAGTAAACAGAATAGCTATCAAACTAGTTCAAAATAGTGTATTTAAGCTAGAGGTGTTCTTTGGTGACCGAGTTAAGTAAACTTGCTATGGCCTCGCTGTTTCTAGTAAGTATACAACATAATTTTGATCAGAACTTTTGAACGGCAAGCATACATTAACTTATTAGCTTCAACATAGGTTTTGTGCATTTAAACGGAAAAGTTTAATTTTGATAAGTAAAATAGGTCTACGTTGAAAAAGTTCAATGTACAAATATTATAAATATTAAAATCAAGTTGTAAAAGAGTTAAGCAAGTTTAATTTATGACTTAATTAAATAAAGATTTTAAATTAAAAAAAAACTGTACCAGAATTATAATAAATTTTTTATTACAAAATTTTTGAAGCGTAGTAATATAGAATTCAATAAAAATGGCAATAGAGATATTTGTTGCCTTTATGTATAAGGAAGGTACTGGGTACTTTGCTCAAACTTTTATTGGAGATTTACTCATTGTTATTCTTGTTGGAATAGTTGGTAACTTTGTTGTAGCACCTGCGCTTGCTCATTTTCAACACTACAGAAAAACTTTAAAAAATGTGCCTAGCCCAAAACCACATTGGTTATTTGGAGACATTAAAAAGGTATTTTTTAGATTTTAACATAGGAGGTATCAGTAGTAGAACAATTTTTTAAACATTTTTTACATAATTTAAAGTTTTTTTCACATAGTAAATTTCCATAAAAATTTTTCTAGGTTAAGTATTTTATTGTTAAAAAAAAATATTTAGTAAAATAAAAAAAAACGTCCACGAAAATATTTATTTTGATTTCAGTATCCGTTCAATCCTGAAGGATTAAAAAAAATGGTCGAAAGATGTAAGAAATACCCAGCAATGACAATGTACCGTATCGGTTGGGTTTTCTGGTCCGTGCACGTTTACCATCCTGATCTTGTAAAATTAATTACCAGCAAACATTGTAAATATTAAAAAATTATCTAAAGTTGAAACAATAAGCGATTTTATATTTCATATTTCCTGTTATATAGATCCAAAAGGTGGCTTGTACAAAAGGGTTGTTTGCCCTTTGTTGGGTAATGGACTTCTTGTTTCATCAGGAGATTATTGGAAAAGACAAAGACGATTACTTAATCCTATATTTAATATAGAAGTTTTAAAAACGTGATAAATTTTGTTGTAAATGTTAATTATTAAATTCTTTTATAACTAAATCAAAGGTTAACCTTTTTGAATAATTTATATTGTGAAATACATTGTTTGCACAAGCTAAAACATACACATTTAAATGTTTAAACTGTTTACGCTGTAATATTTTTATATATATACCATTTTGTTAAATAAATTTAAAAAATTTCTATTAATTCATAGACATGTTCTAATTTTTAACAAAAACTGTGACAAATTTATGGAGAAGCTCGAGAATTCAGTTTCAAATCAAATTTCGTTCAATATATCGAATCCAATTGCCGAAGCAGGTTTTGCTGATCTTATGGAATGTATCATGTCAAAAACATCAAACGAGAAGGGGTATGCATTAAATATCTACATATCAGTAGTTTAACTTACTTAATTTTTATTTTGCTATTTGAAAAATATAAGAACGCTATCTATTTTAATCTTTAATGTATTTAAGAACGGTAAGAGATTTTGTGCGAATGACCAAAGAATGTTCAACTTTAATGATGTTACGCCTCACTAATTTTATTTATATCATTGATTCTGTGTGGCGTAAATTACCTAAAGGAAAAAGAGTTAATTATTGCATCGAATCAATATGGAAAATGGGTGATCAGGTTGGTAACACTTTATTATTTTTGCCATGGGTTTGGTGACCATGCTATGACAAACTCAATTTTTTTTATAAAAACATTTATAATTGATTTTGTAATTTTTTATTTTTTTTTATTAATGCGCGAAAAAATAAAAAAATAAATTTTTGTCAATACAGCAAAAAGTCTTCTTAATAAGTCAATAATATATTTTTAATATTAAAAGTTTGCTTAAAAAAAACAATGTATTTAACATGTTCAAAATTTTATTTGATTTTTTGAAAAATAAACTAGCTAAAATTCGTATTTGATAGTCTAAAAATAAATTTATTTTAAAGTTTATAAGAGACCGAAAAGAGCAACTTAGACAACTATCCAATGCAGATCAAACCAACATTAAAGATCAAGCCACTGGCGAAAACTTAAAAATTAAACGGCGCAAAGGAAAAATGGTCGACTTTCTGGATATCTTGATTCAAACAAAGGTCAATTACAAACAATTTTTTTGTTTCATGCACTTATAATTAAAACTAAAATAAATAAATACCTTTACAAAAAATCCAAATACAAACAAAAAATTGTGCTTTAATCTATTTGAAGAATCTAGTTAACATTAAATAATAAACAATTATATTTTTGCAATGGTTTTTCTTCATCTTAAAGGATCAAACTGGCGCGTCATTAACAAATCTCGAAATGGTTCAAGAAGTTGTCACATTTATTGCCGGAGGTCAAGAAACAACAGCAGCAGGTTTACCGATATAATACAATAGTTTAAAGTTTTTAGGCAATATTTGTTAGCATCTATACTTTACGGCATAATATCAGCAAAAATCCAATCCAAAACCATTTGTGGGGGTTTTACTACCTTAAAATAACCGTGCTACGAATCCTATAAAAAAGTAATTTTTGGTTTGATTTAAAATATATTAAATTTTCCCTAGCTTTGGGCTGGTTGTTGCACACTATATCGCTTCACCCAGAAGAACAAAAAAAATGTCGGAAAGAAATAAGAGAAATTATGGGTGAGGAAACGGAAGTCACGTGGTAATTATAAAAATTTCATCATTGTTGTTAAAATTTAATTACATTTTATTCATAAATTTATTACACAATTTAGGTCTTAAACTTTTTTAAGTTTTTATCATCGTTTGCTTTTATTTTACAATAAAATCTACCTAATATACCTATTAAGGTTAACTTTTTGGAAGTTTTATTATTTTTGAACATGGTTTTTATTGCTAAAGTCAAGTTGTAAAAAGCAAATAGACTTGGTCAATAAATACAAAGTTCAACGTTTTTTGCAGGAATCATATCAGCCAGTTGAATTACGTAACTATGTGCATAAAAGAAGTGCTTCGACTTTACCCGGTCGCGCATTTGATTGGCAGAGAATTACCTGAAGATTTAACATTTAAGGATCCATGTGACGAAACCAGATTGGTGACATTGCCGAAGGGACTTACAGTGTCAATTAATATACATGCATTGCATCGAAATGTGCATATATGGGATAATCCTAATGTAAAAATGATTTGTTATTTAGTTTATTTATTTTATCAGCTTACATTTAGTTTATTTTAAAATTTAATATACTGTCAACTTATGCAGTATTTCATATTTGAATGCTAAATGTATGTAATGCTGACGCAATCTCTAGCCGAGTTTTATTAGCAACATAAAAATCCATTTACTAGCCATTAATTTATTTTATAGGACTTTATACCGGAAAGATTTTTACCAGAAAATACCAAAGGCAGATCACCATATGCTTACATTCCCTTCTCCGCCGGACACAGGTAATAAAAAAGTTGAGATAAGAACATAAATGTTACCTAAAATTAATAGTCCATGTATACATTTTTTACAATTTAAATTGCTAAAACTATGTTTTGCCGTACAATATATTTATTTAAGACAACCATTTAGTTAACATGATGTTTTAACATGAAAAATTTTCCTACAGGTTTTATATAGTATATAAAAAATACATAAATCCCATAACACATTGTTTGGTTTAGAAATTGCATTGGTCAAAATTTTGCTATGAGCAAAATGAAGCTTTTCATGTGCAAATTGTTGAATAAATATGAAATTTATTGTGATGAGACCACGGTTAAACCTGTTTTGTATCCTGGTGTTGCGTTACTGGCAGAAAACGGAATTGAGCTAAAGTTTCGAAAACTCTAATTGGCTAAAAACCCTATTAAAATAGGTGTACATTATTTTATAATTATACTTTGCTAATTTAAAGTTTAAAATGTAACATTATGCTTTGCTCTAAGCTTTTTTCGTAAACATTATATTCTTTCTATCAATATTACAATTAAATATGTTTTTTGAATTTTAATTTGTTTGCAATTAATATTTACATAATGTAAATTTTAAGTTTTTGCTTACAAATCAGTTTTTTATTTTAAATGTTATTGGTTGCTAAATAAATATTATAAAGCGTGTTAATTAAAGTTAAAGCTTGCTTTTTAGCTTTTAAATATTCGTCAGAGGCAATAACATGAAATATATAAAAACTTGAAAAACACATACATAATTTACTCAAACTTTATTGTTAAAAAAGTAAATGTCATTGTAATTGCATATTGTGTTGAAGTATTGTTTTTAATTTATGTAAATATAAAATGTAGCATTGTTCACCAATACTTAATTTTTCAACCAAATTGATTTGTTACTTATAAAATAGAATCCGACTGTTAACTAAGCAAATTACATAAGACCAACAATTATATTAATATATTTTAGTAACAACATTATTAAAATAATTATAAAGATCGTATTTTGGCATATTGATTTAAAAAGCATAAATAAAAAACGTTTTTTTTAATTGTAAAAAATAAAGCTGCGTAAATATAAAAGGAAGAGTAAAATTTATTTTATGGCAATAATTCGTTGTTCAAAGTTTTTTTAAAGTTAAACTAATAATTTAACTCTTACGGTTGTTTGTCGTACCTAAAAATTAAAATTTAACTTACAGTGAAAACTCGTGTACGTTAAAGCAATTTGTGTTTATTAGATATGCGTTTTGACCTTACCCAGTTAAATTTTAATTATGTTTTCAAGGTTGCTATGATCACTTTTTTTTTTTTTTTTTTTTTTTTTTTTATTCGACACACAGAACAACAGGAAAGAATAGCGTAGCACGTAGTAGTACATATCAAAAAACAAGTATTAAAAATCTTAAATAGCTAAATACAAACATAAACATAGTTTAAGGCAAAGTTGACCATTTTGTAAAAAATTTTTCCATTTTTTTAAATTTTTTATAACGATACAAATCACAATCTCTTAAGTTGGTTACAAAAAAAATAAGTTCCCTGATTGTTGGTGTCCGTTCAGCATATTTACAAATATAAACAATATATCTAGAGCATAATAATAATAAATTAATTAACGAATGAGAGTGATCATGCGAGACCACTCCAAACAAACGTTCGCTGTTAGAAATAATTAAAGGAAGTCTTAATGTGGCCGCAATCCAGGATATGGCATCTTCCCAGAACACGTTGGTTACTGGGCATTTACAAAAAATATGGTAAATGGTCTCACTTTCGGCTTTACAAAAGGAACATACAGGCGTGTTCTTCACCCCAAACGCAAAGAGAGCATCGTTAGTAACTATGGCCCTAAGGTTTAATTTAATTTGAAAAGATCGCAATCTAGTCGTCAAACTTGTGTCCGCAGTTAGTTTATAGACTGATTTCCATACGTGTTCGTTTAAACTCGGGTCGTTAATAGTAGATTGCCATTTTAATTTTTGTTTTATCGGAGTTTTTGTATTATTTAATTGGTAATTGTAAATAGACTTAACTGTACCGCCGTATGTTTTAAGAAAAAGTAAAATATCATCTACGTATTTTAAACCTGAGCGCGTGTTATTGTTAAAATAAGAGTCGTCAACATATGGTAGCTTGGATTTTAGTTTTATATAAAAAATGTAATCGTCATTTGTATTTCCAATGTTATATTTTGAAACTAGGTCGCTAAATTCAATGTGTTCGCCATTGTTTGTATATAGTTGTGAGAGGTCGGTCAATCCACGTTGTAGCCAGTTGGGTTTAAAGAGATATTTTCCTCGATATTTAGTGGTCTTATTAAGAAATATTGGTTCGGCGACATCGTCAGGTGGTAACATTATTTTTAATAGTTGTGCTGTTGTTCGTAAGTTACGAAGCGGTAAAATCCTCGTTATGTCTTTATGGTTGTAAATCAGTTTGGAACACATCACATTCGCAATTGTTTGCAGGTTTCCTGACGCACTTTCTATGTTTTTCCATTGAGACTTAAAGTTCTTATCAAAGAGTTTTGCTGCCCAACGTGTGTATAAGGCTAAGATGTAACTTTCTATATCAATCATATTAATTCCTCCCTCTTTATAATGAAGATGTAGTGTTTCGCGTTTCACACGTTCCCATTTGGAACCCCAAATAAAAACAAACAATTTTCTTTTTAATTTTGCCAAAAAAACCTTTGGTGGCAACACTGGTACAACGCTAAGTTTATATATTAAAGTAGGTATAACTAGGCTTTTGATTATTGTTGTTTTTCCGATTAAAGTAAGGCCCCGAGAGGACCAGATTTGGAGTATGTTTGCAATTTTGTTAAGTGTTTCGCTAAAGTTTAAGTTGAAGAATTGTTTATCACTAATGTATTTGGAAATCGGTATGCAAACGCCCAAATATTTAATGTTATCCGACGGCCATTGAAGGCCAGCGGAGGCGAAGGGATGCTCTTGGTTATTTCTACTTGCGCCAATATAAAAGGCTTGGCATTTTTCTATGTTCATGTTACACCCGGAGATGTCCCCGAAAAGATTTACAGTTTCAAAGACTTTATCAAATTCATCCGAGTCACCGTTGAGAAACACCAAAGTGTCATCAGCTAAGAGCGATACTTTAAGCCGGTCTTCATTTATTTTAATACCTTGAATAGATTTGTTGATTCGTATTGCCGTTGCCAGACATTCTATGCAAAGAACAAACAGCGTTGGTGATAACGGATCGCCCTGGCGCACCCCCCTCTGTATAGAAAAATAGCTGGATAGAAAATTATTATTGATAACTGAGCATTTAGGCCTTCTATAAAATGTATTTAACCATGATAGTACATAAGGGCCAAATCCAAATTGTATTAGAACCTCTTTCATGAAGACCCAGTCTAAGGTATCAAAAGCTTTATATATATCTAGGGCAATAATCGCCCCAGGAAGATTTAAATTATCCATATAATCAATAACATTGAATATAAGTCTTAGATTTGAATATAAGTCTTAGAGGTTGCTATGATCACGTACGCTTGATCGTGACTCTTTACTAACTAGCGACGCCTAGTGTTTAAACATCCAAACAGTGTTGCAACTTGTTTTTATTATTACATTAATTTAAATAAAATGCCCACTGATAGACAAAATAAAAATAGGTCTTTTTATGCCTGCCTTAATCTTACAGTAAAACAATGCAGTTTCACAATCAAGAATTGTTGCACTCAAAATAACGCAAAATGTATGCATCTATACGACCAAAAACGAATTATTAAAAACAACACTTAACAGAAAATTAAATTATTATTTTATTAAAATTGTTTTTTTTTTTTCTCAATCATGATTAAGAAAGGCTGGGGTTCTCATTGTTGGTAAAATTAAGAATATGTTCAAAGTTTATTTAGTGAAATGTTTTTTTGTGTTTTTTGGTTATATTTAAACATTGGCTTGTTTTTACAATTTTATACTTTTTCTAAAGGCTACGCTAATTAAAAAATTTATGGTTTTTAAAACGAAATAATTTGATCAACTGCAGAAAAAATTAATTTCGACAACTTTTAAAATACAAGAAATGTGATATGTAAAATTATAACAAAGTGAATCATCTGCTTTGACATTTAAACGTCTTAAAGTTTAAAATTTGAATATTGATTGTTAATATTTTTAATAGAAGCCTTAACATTACAGTTGCCAAAGTATTTTTAATACTTTTAACTAGAAGTTAGAGTTAAACATTAAAACATTGATTAAAATTTGCAGTTACAAAAACAATTTTTAATATTTGAAGTAAATGTTAAAAAGTTTAATTAATGTTATAACTTTCAGACAAACTAATATTTTGTTAAAAATGTATTTAAATATCTTTATTTTAATTCGTGTAACTGTATTGTATAATATTAATACACAAAACTAAATGTATTGACATTTGTAAAGTATGATAAGGGTTGCGTATCGGTACAGGTCACGCCTTAGGGGCTTTTAAAAGTACACAACAATACAATAATTATGCTTTACCAATACAGCGCATTAGCTTATTCTTATAACTACAAATCACATGTTTATTTATCCTCGTCGATAAAACAAAAATTTTGAACCAACACAAAATGCAGATATAAACAAATTTTTATCATCAACAATAAAATGTTGAACTTGTACACAAATATTAAATTATATTTTATTTTATTTGTATACAGTTATAAATTCATTAAATTAATTTGCATACTCTGCTGAAATCCTTGCTTACTGAACTGTCGAAACCGGCCGGCTTATTATAAATTTATAAACCCGTTGAAGCGCAACGTTCTGGTAGCAGTCTGCTATAACTTGATAGAACGTTACGCTCGAGTGAAAAATAAAAGCGATGGTTGTTGTTTGAGTTTCTCTGCGTTGTAATGTAGCGCGAGTGATAGTCGTGTGGAGTGGATAGTTCAGTACAGACGTGCTGCGCGGCGTCGCGTTTCGATGTGAAGTGTTCTATTTAGGTAAATAAAAGAACGACTCTCTACTTGTTAGTCATAAAACTGTTTTACTTTCGTTGTTAGGTTATCAATTGTCTAACACTTACAGACCTTTAATTAAATAGGTGGCATAAGTTAGATTTGATTAATACATAGCTTCAGAATCCTAAGCTCATTAAGCTAGTAAAGTGGTTTTGTATTTAAGGATACGGATACCTATATGTCAGATTGTAATATTACACCATTTAAGGAAACATTCTCGCACGATATTACTATGTACACAGTAAATAGCGTGTTAATATTGCGAAGCTTTATTTACGTAGCTTATATATATAGTCAGTAGTTCATAAAATTCGAGAATACGACTTTCTTTTTATGTGAGTCATATCAACAGTAGCATTAAATTTAAAAATAGAGAGCTCCTGTGTAACACACATATAAAGAGCTCCTGTGTAACACACATATAAAATCTAATAACAAAGTACATCAAAATACAAAAGTTAGTTTATAAAAGGCTTTTTTTAATTAGGAAAATTTTATTTAAACCTGTTAGGTAAGTAGTTAGTGGCCTATTATTTCTCATGTAATGAGTAATAGATTTGGCTAATAATAGAATGTGTGTTTTTTATGTTTAAACATTATTTAACACTCTTAAAATGAAATATAAAAGTACAACTTTAAATTTTCATATATTTAAAGTTAAAAAAGTTGGTGTACTATATATTTCCTGAATGGATCAAATGACAAATTATGTTTATATTTATTTAACGCTTTATCAATTTTTATTTCAGATTTTAATAACTTTGTAAGATAGTTTTAAAAATTTTTATGTTATTGTTTTGTAATTATGTCTGGTGATTGTGCCCAGCCATTCGGTACTCAAAGTTGCTACTTAAATCGCTTTCAAAGGAGAATAGACCAATGTAAACACAGGAGTCAGGTAACATTAAGCATCTTGATCTCTGAAACATTGTTTATGTGTTTATTTTCAAGTTTTATAAATTATTTAACAATTTTATTTTTTGTATGTATAGCCTATATAATTGTTTAATAAATATTTTAATATCATTTTAATGTAAATTTCAATCTTTTTTAATTTTTATTTTTTAAAAATCATTTTTTTTAAATTTTTTCCTTGATGTTGTAACTTCTATAAATACAAGGTGTAAGCAAATTAATTTATGTTGTTTTATATCAGGAATGTGAGACCCGGCACTTAAACAGTCAGCGGCAAAGAGATGAAATTAATCACAATCATACGTCTGAACTTTTAGCTCGCTCGCATGAAAGCAAGATGAAGAAAACAGGAAAATATAAAACAGTGAGTTCATTTTCTTAAAATATCACATTTCGACTACCTTTAAATAAATCACTTTAAAAATGATGTGCCAAGATTTTACCAAATAAAACACTGTTATACTATTTTTAAGTAATAAACTTAAATAGAACAAATTTATATTCATATAAAAATATAATGATTAATGTAATATATTTAAATGTTAAATTAGTAATGTCGAACAAAAATTATTAATAAGCTAAAAATTTATATTTAAATGTTAAAATTACACATAAAAATAAATGACTTTTACTTTGATTACATTACATTGCTGAATGATGTGTTGTATTGTTAAGCATTCAAGCATAAATTTTGCCAGTAGTTTTCCAGTTCTTATTTCTCTTTTATTGATTAAATGATCAAGTAAATTTCAGTTTGACATAAGAAATACTGTTTAAGTAAATAAACAGGTTTTTGTTTTTTGGTGATGGGCCTTTTGATTTTAGTATTACTCATAGAATAGTAAATAAAAACTGGTATTTCTACAAGTTTTTATATTTTTGTTTACAAATTAACATGTTTTAAATTCGATTATTATTCCAGTTGAAAAAACAATTTGGCTTAAAAATGAATTACAACCTACATGGCAGTGCCATTTAAAGTGTTGCGTAAACAAATGATATTTGATTTTATTGTCCGTATTTAGATTTTAAAGGGCAATATCCCCTAGATTTCTTTAAAGCGACGCAACCGTTCGGTTTTTTTGCTCGGTTTAAGGAAACTACTGCGTACCGGTATCGTTTTCGTATCGATTTATTTGCTTTTATCAGTTTACTTATTGAACAAATGGCCGCCCTCTGTTTCATTTTGTGTCTGCGGCGTCTCGCTCTTTCGCTGTATATTAGGTCTTTAAATTATGTCGCACACAGTCGTAATGTGAAGTTAGACACCCGCGCGTCGGTTTCAATACGACACGCTTCAACGCTGTGTGTACAACAAAAGCCGGGCGCCTTGGCAGTCAAGTTCTCAACGATTTTAAGCCGGGTTTTTATGCTTAAACACGCATTCGGGGTAACACGAGGATTATTGTGGCACTTGTAATTAAAGGGAAACTTTCGCTGTAACCGTGTAATACAAAAATGGGGCTTTTGTTAAACTTTAAACCACAATTTTGGTAGCTATGTTATCAAAAACTCGACACGTATTATTTATGCATTTAATTAACACCTTCGGGAGTGATTCTGTTGCGGTCGAGGTAAAATATAACATAAAATAAAGTATTTATTGAGTGCACGTTCTACTTATAAGACAAGCTTTTATACAAATAGCGCATTTTATTAAAACACGCGCGTGATTCGTGTAGTTGCTTTCCAAATCGCGCAGACCGCTTCCTGTGTGGTGATGTCATAAATGCGTTTTCTTCTCAATTCTTCCCTTGTAGTCTGGACGGTTTCGTTTTACCAACCCGCTAGAACAATAGAAACTTAAAAATCGACGGTTCTGATTTTCGGGTCACGTGACTAAAAATATTGCTGCGCGTGTGTGTGACGTCAGCGAATCCGTACGAGCGAAAGTGCACTGGTGTATGCGGTTGTTTATTGACTGTTGATTGGCTGAGCCTGTCTTGAAACGTTAGCAGAACTCGTGTTGTTGTTTGTTATTGTTCGCATTGATCAATGAAACGATAACTTTCAATAGTAAACAAGCACAGTGTGTGTGGGCCTCACGCTTCGTTTTAACATGTCACGACATTTGCGGCCACAATTAGGCGACATAGAACTAACGCAATCACATCGTTTGCGACATATAGAAATTGATTATTATGTCAATCATGCGACAGTTATTGTTTGATTTTAAAAATCGCGTGATTTGGGGGTATTTTAGTCACTGTAAACACATCTAACCGACTCGTGACCATTTCCTATGCTTTCATGGCGTTGCGTTTAAATGGGTTTAATTATTAAACTTTCGATATTTTAACATCTGACAAAGGCAGAGTAAATGCCTGTTAAAGTATATTATCCATCATTCACAATACAAAAGAAACGTTCGTATGCCCAAGATAGCTTGAATTATTAATGTTTTGAGTTTGGGTTTACGCATACGCGAAATAACTATATCAGCCTAACACACATTTTAAGAACTTGGCGAGTTTTGTTCTTGGCTTTCGTATCGCTTGTTTTGACCGGAGGACGTACATCTTAAAACAACAACGACTGTGTGTAAGAAGTATGTGCGTTTCGTAGGTAGGTTGCCACTGGCGTTGGACTGTAAAACTTAATTGCACGACAGCGAACAATGATCATTAACAGGACGACCATAACGCTTGGTTTTAACTTTGACGTTATGGTTTTGGTGTATGAGCTGTCAACTGACTTTTGCCGATGGCGTAGTCTTAAGGCTTCGCAGTATTTTCTTGTGAGCTATTTAGTACCGCAACCCTGTCAACCAACCTAAAGCGAATCAGACACGTGTCTTCAAAAGCGCGACTTTCTTGCTTTCGACCTTCACTTATAAATATTTTAACACGCGATGTTTATCCGTAGGACTTTTAACACTACGCTGCAAATTTTGTGAAAAATCTAAAAATATGTTTCGAAAAATTTTCGAGTACGTCTACGGTAAGATATTTAAGAAAACAAACGTTCTTCTATCAGTTAATACAAACTTGGTTTTGAATTACACAAGGTCATTAACTTACCTGAGATCGCAGACAATGATTACTTTCAATAGTTTCACTTCACACGTTTCACAAAAGCTCGTTTGTGTAAATCAAATCGATCGCCCGGTGCGTTAAAATTGACATAAAAAATAACCATGATTTACAATCTCATTCCTTTAAAACAATATGCGATTGATATACTGTGAATTTGTTTTCCAAGTGTGTAATGATCAATTGGAATAAAGTGTTCTTTTGTTTTAAGTGCGTTTTGCACTTGTTTATCGGCTGCGTTGAGAACTGTTCGCACCCACTTATATTTTTATCACGCGAGCTTTTAAACATTGCCAACGGTGATTTTAGAAAAGCTTATGTTGTCATTGGACGTGATTGAGGCTTGTAAGTTAAACGCCTTGCTAGGCGAACTTCAAAAAAACCTTATATCAACCTGTCATGCAATAAGTCGCAGTGCAGGTGGCGTGTACTTGTTTTCCTCGCCTATTCTCACTCTAATGTAAAGTGCCTAAAGTTTAAGAGAAAATCCTCGCTGTATTATTGGCAGTATATGAATACACAGCAATACTGCTACACCAGTACGCACGAAACAGACGATGACGTCAACTTTCGCGTGACGCATTTGTCGGTCTTGAAATTGGACAAGCTGCGTACATGTCGGAAATAGATTGCTTCAAGTTTTTGTTTTATTAGAATTGAAATTATTTTTGTTAATAATAAATTTTGGTAACTAAATATAAATATTTTAGGTAAAATAGGCAAAAAAAACTTCCCGTAATGTTGTATTTTAATTAAGAATGTAGTAAAGCCTAATTAAAGCTGCTGACATCGGTTAATAAATTACAAAAAATATATGCGAAACTTAGTGTCAATATTAATAAAAGGCCATGTTTTGCATATTAGTGTGCTTTCTATGCCCCGCCGTATCTCTCGTTTAACAGGTTATGTGGGTATATGATTTAGCAGTACAGTGAACTATTAACCTACGAAAGGGTCAAAAATGTTGTCGTTGGTTTCAGTAGGTTGCGGTAAATATATTTTCAGTGGTGATTGAGCGCCTACGCTGGAACATTCTCGTAAACATGACACACTCATTTTCGATCAATAAAAAAATCTTGGTACTGTGTGTTGTTACGGTTTGTTTTCCGCCTGGCCAATGTTAACTTTCGCTTACTTCGCATTTTATAAAATTTGGTTATTACATTATAACCTTTTTTGGATTTTTTCGTATAAGCGAAAAGTACTCCTTCCATATCATCGCATCAAGAATTTTGTTTCGAAAGTTATTAAAGTTATGTGACATATGGTATTCAAATATGTTTCTACCAATTGTAAACATTTGGCGCATAGTTGTTGTTATGCAATGCGCAAATATCAAAATAAAAATCGATACACTCGTTTCGCCAATTTTGCCCAAGCAAGTGTGGTAATCTGTCGCACCAAGTAATTATAATTTCTTCGAAGCTTATGTTTGTTTCTACCCGATCGCTCGCACTTGAATCGATATTTTCAGAGCAAAGGTTTTCTGCCTACGAATTGTAGACTTGGCCTGCCAGACATGAATTTGTGATCTGTTTGTTTTCCTTTATGCAATAATTCCACTATTTGCGACCGCATTATCAACAATATTCACCAAAACCGTGTTTTTGAACTTAAACAAAGGGTATTAGGTCCGTATATGTCTTTAACTAAACAAGCGGCCTGTTTTGATGTACTAGGTCGCCGGTAGATAGTCGATCGTACGATTCCTTGTATTTGTATAAGTTTATGTAACCCGATCTGGAATCGAATCAGCGTTAAATACTTGCCATGTAATATAGTGTAGTGAGCGCCGGGATGATGTGCGTTATATTAGTCGGTCGTATATATGTTGCCTGTGGGCATGCACCGTGACCAAATAATCGTAGGCTTTCGGAGAAAATTTTCTTTTGTTTTTCTGTAACGAAAGAGAGCAAAAGCGCAACTTTGAGAAATAAGTGAGAGATGGCGAAAAGTCGACGTCTCAGACTGCGGAGTGTCGCTTTTTCGCGTTTAAGCGAGTGCGACATTCAAATGGTTTCCAACTAGCGCGATCTCACTTCTAGTTGTTTTTGTAACTGGGGAAAAAACAAGTTTTTCCATCTCACACGCACATTGCACATATCCAAGCTAGCAAAAAAAAGATTTTTATGACATGCGGACACTCCCGGTTCTGACACGAATTTCGGCTTTGAATTTCAAAGTCCATTTCTAAACTTTCTAGGTGTTGTATATTATTTTCGAAATGTAGCGTGACGTTTGTTTTTTTACGCATTTTTCAGGACAGCGGGAGAGCAAAGCAAACAAACGACTTGATCAACGGCTCACGAAACGACACCGACTTTAACTCCATCGGCCGAGTAAGCATTATTAATATCTCAATTATATAATTGACGGGTTTGGCAACTCGGTAATGTTACATTACATTATCATGTTTAAAATTAAACAACATCCAAGACTATGATTATATTTTCATGTTACTTTTTTTGTTTGTTGGATTTTTTTAAACTTGTTATTTGTAAAAAGCCTAATTGAAGAAATGTATAAAAATGTCATACCAGACAGTATTAAACAGTTGTTAAAATTGTAAAACGAAACCCCATATCTGATTTGTGTACTTTCCAATGTTATTAAAATGTTTGTGGTGCCCGTTCAAATTTAATATCGATAATATTATTAAATTTTAACTGTCACCAATGTCACTTAATTTGCTTACTGTCATTATAAAACCTAAATTTGCGAGACATAGGCTAAATAAATTTTAACTACTTGCTATAAAACTTATTTTATTGGGATCTGTTTAGAGCACATTTATTACTATCAGGTTTCTAATATTAAATTTATAAGTTCTCTTAACTTGTTTTAAAAAAATATTTCTAGTGCTTTAACTTTTTAAACCAACTTTATAATGAAAATGTATTTATATTTATTTTATATAATACCAATTTATTTTGTTTTATCAATATGTATAAATTTTATTAAAAGTTTTGAAATTGTAATTTTGTTGAAGTTTACATTTTTTATTTACATTTTTTGGTTTTTATGTAAAGTTTTATATAATTAATCCCAAATTTACATTCCACTTATTTAAATACAAATCTCACAGTGTTAATAATTAATTAAATGTAATCAAGTCTACAAGTTTTTGTCACTTTTTCCAGCAGTTAAAGAGAAAGCATGATTGCAGCAATAATGCAGCTTTGGTGAAACCTAACAACATGATAAATGGCTGCGAAGGGCCACTGGTGCCTAACTGCGACATACAAAGCCTTATGGGAAACAATCGACCGTTTGATTTTCCCAATCAAAGCCATCCTGACGCGAAAGCCAAGAAAATGAAAATGGACTCCGAAAACCAGTTCAAAGGAAGCTCAAATAACGCCAAAAGCGCCGGTTTGTTGCTTGTGTGATATTCTGTTTATTATAATTGCTGATTTCAGCAGTTTATTGCTTGTCTGTAGACTAATAAGGTTGTTTTTTAATTTTTGTTTATGGAATACTACACAAAATTGATTTTCTTATATTATTTTTTCTCTTTTAATATAAAAAAATTTGAAGATTTTTATAGTTTAAGTCTTATTTAAATTCATGTCCAAATTTGATGAAGATTTTTTTCAACAAAATTTTTTTTATCATAAATTTTTGTTATGTATATATATATTTATTGTTATTATTTAACTACATTACTAGGGGGAGCTGGAAATAATAACTGTATGAGCGGAAATGTTGGCCTTCATGTGCAAATAGTGCAGCAATTCAACAATGAACAGCAAAGGCGAATTGAAACTACGGTCAATGTAAATACAAGTATTAACTCGAATAATGGAGAAAGAAATGGAGGTTTGTAATATTACTTAATGAGGTCTCAAAATTTATCAACATCCTTGAAAAAAATATCTCCCTTTCTTATGATTAAATTAATTTTTTTATAGAAATCACATTCACTTGCCTTACAATTTAAAAAAATATAAAATTTCTATTTGAATTTTTTTTAGGTGATATGCAATCAGTTAGTGTCAATGTCGGACCGAAAGACATCAAAAAAGAAAATGGCCCAGACGGTAAACCATCAACAAATACTCCTAATAGTTTTATGGGCAGCAATGATATGCAAATGCCAGCTAATAATCAAAGCAGCGAAGACGCAATTGGAGATGGACTTTCTTCTCTTATTAATGATACTGACTTGGATGTGGATCTTGAGGTATAAATAAATTTAAAAATGTAATATTTAAAGCTTGATGTGCTTTTTGATAAGCCTTTTACCAAAAAAGGTCCGATTTTAATTTTTTTCACAAATGCTAGCCAAGAATTGACATAATTTTATTTTTAGCATTGGTTAAATGAGTTGACACAAAACACGAATGACGAGGACGGACTTCCCGAGTTTTCCCTCCAGGACTCGAAAAAGCAACAAAAACAGAACACACCACAAAAACAAAATTCCATTCCAACCCCTGTCAGCAATAATATTCAGGTTAGCTATAAGGTTGTTGTTTTCCTGTGACAAATGAGACAGGTCGATTGTGTGCTACTCTATTTTTCCTTCCTGATCGACTTGGGCTTTATTCCCAAAATATTCTTCCAATACTTGAATGCATTTCCGGTTTGTGGCACACTCAACTGCACCGCACGCAATTGCAATGTTACTTTACTCTCTTGTTTATATTGTCATGTATTTTAAAGGTTTTGATTTTAAACTAGATCATTATTGTAAATAAATACGTATAGTTTTTTTTTTTAATTTAAGTTTAATAACATTACTTTTTTAATTAAAACTTTTTTGATTAGATATTTATTTTTTACCTTATTAGGTAAATATGGAAAACCAATTTCAGTGCAAAACTGAAAAAGTTGATTTTATGGGATTCGGCGGAAACAACAACAATTCCCAACAACAACAACAGCAACAACAGCAACAACAACAACAGCAACCCAACACGAAAAACAACAATCATCGATATTTCAGCAATGAAAGTCAGTCAAACAACATGTCGTACATGCCACATAATAATGGTAACAATATGTTCAATGGAGTTAAGACACCGCCTCCATTTAGTAATTCCAATCCACAAAACATTCATATGTCCCCTCATCAAACTACCAGCTCCATGAACGAAAATATGACTAGCCAGCATATTCACAAGTAATTTAAAAAAAATTTATGATAACGAAATAGTTTGTTACAATAGTTTTTGTTATATAATTATATTAAAAAGGGGTGAATCAATCTTTTATATCTTTTCTCTTTTTCATTTTTTTTTTTTTGCAGGCTTAGTGTTTCTGTTAATTCAAAATTCAATGTCTTACAACAACAGCAACAACAACAACAACAACAACAACAACAACAACAACAGCATCAACAACAACAGCAACAGCCTATGTACAACCACATGAGAATGCCAAACAGCAACGACAAGATGCGACAAACACCGGAATCCCAGCAGCCAAGATTGCCCCCCCACCAATCCCCCCAAACCAACACCGAAAAGTCAGTGTCCCCCTCTTCTGTCTCCTACTCTGTGTCCCACCAGCCCCATCCAGGGTTAAGTCACAGTATCCACAACACCCAAGCCAACGACTCTTCGTTTTACAGCCAAATGACGCAGAGCAATGATCCCAATCATCTGAACACTTCCCTGGCAACCATGCCTAACAACCAGAATATTCGAATGCACCTGCCACCTGTCAGTCAAGGTTACAATCAAGGGTATTCGGGCTCATTGAACAGAAACGAGCTTAACAACCCGAACATGGGTCCCAATCTGGGCCATGCTCAAACCCCGGGCATATCGAGAGCTCAACAGTTGAAAGAACTTGCTGAAAAAAGAGGGCCAGGTGGAGGTAAGCAGTGCCTAAATATTGTTTTTTTTCCTAATTTATTTAAGTTTGTTTAAAATACAAACCTATCCAATTTTCGCACTGGTTGACATT
Organism: Corella eumyota; assembly: GCF_963082875.1. Lineage (NCBI taxonomy): Eukaryota > Metazoa > Chordata > Ascidiacea > Phlebobranchia > Corellidae > Corella > Corella eumyota. Next base: position 8,182,988 of record NC_137490.1, read on the forward strand.
TTAAAAAGTTTTTTTTATATTTTTTAATGTAGGAATTAGCCAATGGAACACTAACGCAACTGCCAGTGTAAACATGTCGTCAAGTATGGGATTTAACGGTCAATCAATGAACCAGCAACAACACATATCTGCTGATATGCAATCATATACTTGTAAGTTTCACTCTCAACGTTTTTTGCTACGTTTTCTTGTACACAACTACAGTAAAATTTAACACGTTTAATTCCGAAGCTTTAATTTTTTTTTTAAAATTTTTTTTTTAATGTTCGTTTTTTACATTAGCATTCCAAGGGCCAGGGATGGGTATGAACACAATGGAAGCTAATCTACAATCAAACAACTATAGCGCCGCGTCCGCTGCTGCCCAAGCCGCTATGGTAGCAAGCGAACGACAGCAGCATAACCTTCCTTATGGACATTCGGCTACAAGGTTTTCGCATTACCAGTCCGAACAGCATTTTCTAAGCAACCAAAACCATTCCAGTCCTGATCTTGCCCCTAAGCAAATGTACGGCTCGGCGCAGTAAGTTAAATTCAAACGTCAGTTCCTTATATCTAGCATAATGTTTGTTTTATTCAAATTTTTTTGAATTGTGTTTTGATATTTTGTATTTTCTGCGAATTTTTTATTGTCATATTTGATTTTCCATTTGACGTCATTGACAATTTATTTATTTGTCTTGTCAGGTCGCGCAGGTTCGCCCACCGTGGACAACCACAACAGCAGCACATGGTCAGACGGGTTCGACCCAACCCGGGCGATATCAATACAGGTATAATACTCTCATAAATAAGCCGTTACTTAAACCCTTAAGCACTATGTGTAGTCGAGTGGAAACAATTTTAACACCAGGCCTCGCCAAAACTGCGACTTTTATTTGGCCTGTGTTTACGCGCGCATTAGTTAAATTTCTACCTGCGTAAATTCCTTTAAAAGTGCGTTGTCTTAAGAGTGAGCTTTAAAATCCTAAAATGATCGTTCGTTAAAATATCATCGGTGTTAAAATTATTGGTATCACGTTACTAACGGTTTAGTATTTCTGTTAAAAAACATTTCGACTGCAAATCGTGCTCTGGGGGAAACGCGGACTTTTATTCGTTGTCCTTAAGTAAAACTAGTAGCTCATTCTGATAATAACACTTCCTATGTTTTACCACAGCACCACGTTCAGGTGTAATGTACTATAACGACATTCCTGATCACCAGTACCGACCCCGGCAGCCTAATATGCCAGGTGGCGTGCTAAGCGGTTCGGCTTCGGTAAACATTCGAATGAACCAATCTGTGGGCAATCCGCAGCAACAGCAACGTCACATGCAGTCTGTTCAACACCAGGTAGGCCTAGACGCGAATTTGTCTGATTTATTGATCGTTATCCCTATCCTTATAGGCTTGGCTAAGATAACATCTTAGATTCTGGGCAGAAGCAAGCAATATTTATTTATTTGGTGTACCTTTTTTTTATTTTTAGGAATTAATTTGTTTACTAGTATGGAATAAAAAAGTTATGTTAATTTTTTTTGCTAGTTTAAATCGGAGAGTCTAATAAAATATTGCCTTAAAGTCACATTTTTTTATTTTCAAGTTAACTTTTATTCAACAGAAATACATGATGGAGCAATACAACATGAATATGGCGAACAAGCAAGGCGATATGATGGCCAATACAGGCACGCTCATCTCACCACGTGGTCCCAGTCACATGTCACGTACTCCGATGACGCAACCAGGTATGCAACATCAGGCGCAAGGACCTGCTATGGGCTCGCCTCTCTTGCCTGGCAGCACAAACACAGGCACAATTTTTCCTGCAAATGGAGGTAAAATATATAAAAACAAATGTGTCAAAATAAAATTTCTTTCGTTAAATGGAATTTAAAGTAATTTTAGGTGACTTTTTGTGGGTGTATGCGCGCATTGGTGGGTAAAAACTAGCCCCATTACTTAGGGCGTGAGAGATAATGATTGATAGTATCGTGTGACTAAACGTCTGCTGTGTCATTGCGTTGTTATTTTAGAAAAAAAATTTCCATATATGCCAAGTTTTTGTCAGTAGAGCTGTAAAACATTTGTTTGACTAAAAATTTTTTTTTTGATAAAAAATTAAATTTAAAAAAAGTTATTTTTCATTTGTAGGTAATACAAGAATGCCTGTTGGACAGTCAGTATTACGGCCACATTTAAATTCACAAGGTGCTCAAATGCAGGCATGGAAGCGAGGAAACCATGTCCAGGGTGGTTTTCCCATGAACAACGGACAGAAAATGTCGGGCTACGGTGGAAACATGCCGGGGCAAATGGGGGCAAAACCCGCGGGCTATGTCCCCGACAACGTCCATCGTCTCAACGCCATGCGCAATGCAATAGCGTCCGGTAGAACGGTTCCCAACCCGCAAGTTATGAGAACAAGTCCCTTAAATTCCCAACAGCCGCAGTCGATAGGTGGCGTATTTTCCCAGCCACAGCGCCATAGTCTACCGCCCTCTGGCGGCGGTGCTATGAATCCGAACATGAACCGCATGACGGGGATAGGCGTTCAACAACAACAGCAACACCTTGTTCAGAATAGCAATAACGACGTTTTAAGTGGCATTGAATCGGTTTTTGATACACCCTCCTCCCCCAACGTCGATTTAAATTTGATATCTGACGTCATCGAAACCTTTTCCGGTTAACGTTCCCATCTTACTACGTTGTTTTTTTGTTTTCTTTTTTATTTATTTGTCTATCGCTTTTTTCTCCTGCGGATTGTTTTTTATATGATGCAATAATGTCAATTGCATATTTTACTATTTTTTACTGAAGAAATTTATCTTTCGAAAGCAATACCATAACATACTATTCAGTAGGGTTATCATATAAATTATAAGTAACCTATTTTCCTATTTATTTTCTTGTCTTTTTTATATTTTAATTTTTTACTGCTTTGTTTTAGCTATTTTTAGTAGTGTTTTTATTATTTTGTAAGCTTTTCTATCAACGAAAAAAAAATTTTTGTTACACAATTTGGCCGTTTGCTGGCTAGTCATATCATTGTATATTTTCACGAATAATGTACACCTTGTTTTTTGCGCTGTAAAAGGTTCCTAATTGTAACGTAACAACTCTTTTTTATAGCTATAATTATGCTTTTTTACGTATTGTTGTAGTATTGTTTCTGTTTCTCCTTAATTGGTGTGTCGAGTGCTGACTGCAGTGTTTATTTTTAAAAACTACAATATCCCATGACAAAACGGTGTGATCTCTAACCTATGTTAAGGAATTTTATCTTTGGTCTAATGTTTATTGGCTAAAACAACAAGCAAGTTATTTTTATTTTGTTTAATAAAAATCTAGTTTTAAAATAGACAAACGGTAAGTGTATACAGGTGTTAACGATTGGGAGAAAGTATAAAAACGACTTAAGACATGTTACAAAAACATATAATAATCATACCTTACCTAAAAACAACTTAACAAAGGTACATTCAATAATTATTTTTAAACTAAAAAAAATTCAGTAAAGACTTATTTTTTGTTTGGCAACTTTGCAATATTCTAGGTCACGCGACTGTCTTCCATGTCTAAACGTCATGTTTTGCAAATCGCGCTTTAAGTATTTTGTAATAAGCCTTTATTTTTTACTTTTTTGAAAAAAAAATGTAACATAACTGTTTTGCAAACTAGTGTATCCTAAAAAATGTAATATTGTTCTATGGCAAAAGAGTTTCCAAAGTAGGCGATAAAAACTACAGCTGGTAAGCTAAATAAAAAATGGCAATTAATTGATCTTTAACTTTGGAAACAGAAACTAATGCAAATACATATAATTATTAATTAACTGTTATGTAAAATAAATATGTAAAAATAAAAACCATTTTGCTTTTTAACTACATGTCTCTTAATATACAAATATGTTTGATGGGCCATTGTTGGCATTTTTTCTGTAATCTGCCGCCAAACTTGTTTTAGATTGTCCCATTAAACAACTTTACGGATATGACTAATTGTAAGTAGTTAGGCATTATAAATATATGTGGGTTACACAAAACTATGTTTAAGCTTTAGTTTTTGTGTTCTTCTCCTTGCCATAACCTTTTTTTTTAAATTAAGACGGTCAGATGGTATCCAAAATGTTTTACTCTAATAAAGAATTTTTATCCTTGTTATTAATTAAATGTTTAAAAAAGCTTTTCGATTATTTGGTTGTTGAATATATCTTTTAGAACAAACAAAAAAAGTTGCATGAAACTACCAAAAATTAAATTAGTTTTTTTAATTTTTGAAACAAAAAAGGTATCGCGGAGTAATAGCAGGTTAAAGACAAAAACGGTTATTAATAGCGACACGATGAGCTTACTTTATATTTACACACTGAAGTATAAAACAGAGTCTGTATTTTTCTAACAACTTTGTATAGAAATTTAACAAATTCGAGTGTACCTTTGTCAGTACATTGCTGAACTTAATGAAAAAATGGATTATGGGTTTAGTATAGAGGTCTAGTATAGAGTAAAAGAGTTTAGTATAGAGTAAAAGAATAGTTTATAATTTAAATCTTAATTAAACCACCTTAGTTATTATTGGTATGTGATTTCAATTTAGTTTTAAAGGGCACAGCGGTTCTTAATGCTGTTTAGCAAGACGTAAAAACAAAAGAGTTTATGTGACGTAATAAACAATTAGAAATTTAAACGTATTGCATGGCATCCGTAATAAGATTTGATGTTAATTTGTGTGTTACCCGCTATAACATTTTGTGTGTCTTTTGCGGACACCTTAGATTTCTAAGCCTATCCTTGGGAAAAAGTTTGTCTTAATAGCCTAGAAATTTTTACACTAGTAAATCGCGAACATAAAAACAGATACGCTTGAACATAATTTACCAAATTTCAGTTTGGGCGCAAAGATTTTCTTAATACTTTTTATTTTGTTCGCTAGATGGCAAGCTGTACTACGAGCCGAATATCACCCCAATGCCAAATTATTTGCTCATGAGTTCGAGGTTCACAGTTAGGTTACACGGGTGTATCTTCAGCACATATTTTTAAAACAAAAATTAAATGAGTATTACCCTAAGATGACGTAAAACAGTTTTATTAAATTATTGTTGGAAATTAAATCTAACCTATTTTAAGTTTTCACATCCTTACTTATCAAAACCTTGTTTAAGGGCATTTACTACTAATAGTCACTCTATGCGGTATTTTAGTTTAACTGAACTGTTTAAAGGAATAAATGTTTACAAAACTTTGTCTCAAATTTTTGCAACAGCAACTAGACAGCTATTTTGACAAAAATTATTAGATTATCGCTTATGTTACCGCACTCTTCCTTTTCACATAAATCGTTATCGTGCACTTACGTAATACATCATCATTTAAATGTGTATACACAAAAGACGACAAAACAAAGGAAATATGGCTACCGTCTAACCCTTGTGTTTAAATAAGCGACGTTGGTGACTAAAGGCTAGCTGGTAAAAAGTTCGCAATGCCAGTGCAGTACATACATGTATTGTTAGGCGACAAGGCACATATTTGATGCCACTTTGTCTGTGGTATGTGTTTACTGTGAAATATGATGTTAAGTAAATCTTAATACTTTTGTTGTCATATGTGCGCCGCATGCGTTTTTGATTGATAAAGACAGAGCAAGGGAAATTTTTACTACTACCCGCATTGCTCAACACGCAAACTCGACTTTTAAGGAATGTGAGCCAAAGCGAATTAAGGCCTTAGCGGGTCACACTGCGCAAGTTTCAATGCAAAGCGCTTGTTGCAATGCAGTCGTCGCAGAAAGTGGTCGAGAATAGCCAGTCTGGCGTACGAGCGAAGAAAAATAAATAAGGAAAAAAATGGTGGAGTGGTGTGAGTGCATTCCTGTGGTATGACAGCATAACGTATTGAGTAAGTTATAACACACGGTTTAAGCTCGTTACGGCTGGCTGCCTCAAAAAACTGTCGATAGCGACATCCAGGCTATGCCCATACCCTCAGGGTGACTAGAAAGCGCATAAGCGGCCTATGGCGTTGACGAAAAAACAAAAATCGGAAAAGAATTTCGTATTTTGAAATTTTCTAAGACGTGTGCTTAGTTAGTCTTAATGTGTTTAGTTGTTACCTTAATTCGCTTCGCCCGTCGAGTTGCAATAAAAGACGATGGCGTAACGAAAAACTCGTTCAGCCCCGACGGAATTAGAACAATGTATTTACTTTCCGTCTTACGAGGCTTAGTACTTTGGGTTTTGCCAGAACAGAACACAACATTTTCTATGACAAATAGCGAAGTAAACATTAAAATATATGTTTTCAAATTCCAAAATAGTGGGCAGCAGATAGCAAGAAAAAAAACAACAACACTTGTTTGTTATTAACTTTAGCTTTGTCATATTTTCAGGGTTTTAAATCACCTTGACCTTAAGAATTTCTTTTTGTTGTAATTAGGTTAAGCGATTAAGGCAGGGCGAGGTTATTATAACGTTGGCCAGGTGTACTTAGTGTTCAACTAATTTTATTAATTTAACTACATATATAAAAAAATTCTCCGATTTTGCCGTTTTTGGCACCAAAAGTTAAATATTTTAGTGTCTTTTTGTTTAAATGTGAAAGTAAAAGAATTTATCTGGTAAATCCCGTTATAACTGATATATATATAAACATTTTAAAAACTTACTTATATTCAATTCATATTGAACTACACGTTGGAGTATTGTAGTAAAAAATAAAGTTTTTTTTAGGAATAGGTCAAAGAACAATGAATGAACTATAACTATACGGTCTAGCGATAGTTGTCAATAGTGTACTATCAGCAGGGGGAGCTAAGACATGCCGTCCATAATAAACAGGCAATTGTGAGCGCGAGCGTTTATTATCTGTTTATTTAAGTTTTATGATCTGCGACTTAACAAGGGGGCCACTTATGTATTAGCTTACTTAGTCGAATTTTGATGAATTATAGAACAGGTTACGAATGAATTCGTCGATTTACATATAATAGTATAATAAGCGTCAGAATTTTTATAATATCAAGATTTTTTTAGTCCTTAAATACGAGTTAAGGTATAGTATATTAACCATTATGCGAATTGGCAACACATTTTTCGCACCACTTTTTAACTGTAAATGGCAATTAACCTACATTGGCAAGTGGTAGAATACATTGTTTTTTTAAAATACGTGTGTTTAAATAAATTAAGTATACCAAACAGGTTATAATAGGTTTAGCACGGTTAAAAGTTATAAGACGAGAAATATAAGAATAAGACCCGAAGGCAAAGTTTTATGTGGATTACACGAGACTATCAATCGATATATCTACTGATTGGAGTTTTTAAAATCTCATTAATTTCCCGTTTGCTATCTGATTCAATTTCGTTAGTTTCGATTAAAAACAAAAACTGCGCACAGTTAGTTGGTTTTGGTTAATACTGGAGTAATACTATATCAGGCATAAGTATTGTAACCTGATTTAACTCATAATTACGTGCGTGACCGTTAAGTGAAATATGTGCGATTTTTGTAATTATACAGCAATTGACATTATTACGGCTCAGCGTAAATCACATGTCATATTTGTGGTGACAGGTCATTAGTGTGTAATTAATATTTAAGGAAACGTTTTTACAAGGAAATAATCGAATTTTTATTGTAAAGAAAAAATTGTGGGTTATAGTGTTGCCAAGTTGGTTGATTTTAATATAAAAAAAGGTTGCATTGCGTGCTTTGGACATTTTCTCAATACGTATTTAGTTATCAGATTTATGTTTTGTTCAAATGTCTTTTGGATTATCCTTGACGTGGTTAAGAATAACTGCACTCTTGATTAGCCAAGCATTATATGAGCTACAACACATGAGTCTTTTATTTTTTACCGATATCGAATAGTACACGAATCTTTCGAAAGCTTCCTTCCGAACCAAACAAATTAAGAATCTTGAAGCTATTTCCTAAAAATGTCGCATGCGTCTAGTTAATATAAATTAACGTAATAGCGGATGCCAACACATTCCTTGGGTAGGTTTTTTGGTAATTATACCTCTGTATAAAAATAGCACGTCACATATACTCCTACAATACATGAGTAATCTCCATACGTTCTCGGAAACAGATCTTAATTAGTAGCCAAACAAAGCCAGAAATCGAAAATTAAATAAGTTTTTTTTAAATCGTGTTCAGTATTACTGCTCAAAAAGTTTCCCGACCTGAATGAGGTCACGTAAATAAGCAATTTTTCAGTTGTCAATTATTGATCAATTCGAAGTTAGCATATTTTCGCGTGGATGTCATGTTATAGTTCTTATTTTTTTCTAACTAAGCTTGAAGAATTAGATTAAACAAAAAGAGAATTGATTTATTTTTGTGATAAAAAATATTTGAATTAAAAAGAGTGGTAATATGCGTTTTTACTCTTTTGGGGATTATATAAGAGCATTATTTTGATTTCGCTTCTATTTGTTTTCAGTTCAGTCATTTAAACATGTAATAGGGAGAAAGAAAACAAAGGCGTACGGGTTTTGTTTCGTACAAGTGGTCGGTTAAGTGTGCTATAGTTGGCCAAGTTTTTAGTTGTCGAGTGACTATAACGGGACGTGTTCACTGCGCAAAGGGTACTCCTTGCAAGTGGCCTGATTATTACATAGTCGAGAGCGTAGTTCTGTTTGAACATTACTTTGTTTGTTTTCTGGTGTATTTGGAGATAAGCCTTCAAACTAACTCCTAAACCTGGCGCTGTGTTGTTATCGCGAGTTCGCGTATTTATTCGCCACAATAGCAGCCTATGTTTGTTTATCGCTCATAAGTGATATTGCCCTTTAAATTACGCCAACATTGAATTGAAGTGGACATTTGAGTTTAAAATTTCAACTACGTTTATTATACGTCGCATTAGCCGAATTTTCTGTCGCAGTATTTATTTCCTGGACAGATAATAGCACGACACACGGAAATATTTTAGCTAAGAACATGTTATTAAATTTAAAATGCGGGCTCTTTGTCTGACATGTATGCGTGGTTAGGATTTCGTGATAGGTCTGAAGTTCTAGTTCTTTATCGGCCACGATTTCTTACAAATAAACGAAATAATCTTAACCAGCTTGCGCAAGTCAATTTATACACAAATACGCCGCAATTTGCGGTGCTAAATGCTAAGCCAATTAATCCCAAGTTTCTTTTTTTAAGGAGTTTAGTGGTTAAATGATATTGATTAATTGAATTATTAATAACAGCATGATGTTAAGGCCTGGCAAGCGGACACATGCATTAGCAAACTAGTCAAAGACAATGCTTTTTTCGTAGTCGAAACAAAACAAAAACAAGCAAGAAACAACATTAACGAGGGAGGAGTGTTTTCCCAAAAGACCAACGACCACGTAGCAAAGGCATGGACCCATCAGTAAAAGCCATGTCTAACTCCCTTGAGCCAGCGCGGAATAAATCAAAACAATCATCGACAACTGCTTTCAGTATCAGCACTGCCACTCAATTTGCATTCACTAATAACGACAACAACAACAACATTGCCGAGCGTAATTTGGAGACAGTCGGCCGCGCGCGCAGTGAATCTCCAATTATTGGCGAATGCGGTGAAGTCACTATTCCTGGCGAGCAGGAGTTTAATCAGCTCTACGATTCAGTGCGAAAGCAGTCGCTTCAAAACGGCGAAAAGAGAGAAAAAGAACTTTCTAGTTTCGTGAAGTCGTTTAGCAAGGTCGAAGCTCAAACCGATCAGACGACAGAAAATCATTACACTTTTGAAATAAATAAAACTTCGTCGAAGTATATGCAAATTGATGAAAAAAACAAATTGAAAACATCGCCTGGTGGGCACGTTACTTCGATTGCAATAATGCCCGATTACGTTTCAAGATTTGCCAAAGTTGACTCTCAGCCTCAAAACTCTACTAGCGAGGTCATTACCTTACAAAAGAAATTAAATATTACAGATGAAGCAAACAAAAGTGATTCTAGTCGCAGTACAGGGCGTAGACGTAGGGCGAGGGGCTCAACTACACCTAAGCGCGGCCCAGTGACCACTAAAGGCGACGGCGAGCGATCTCAAATCAAAATCTCGGCAAACTCAAAAACTATTAATTCGTGTGTACCTTCATACGTTAAACCCGTGTCAAAACCAAACAACATCGAACATGTTAACTATAGAACGCCACGTGATTCCCAGTTGACAACAACCGTTCCGAACAGACGGCATGCAAAACGAGGTTTTGTAAAAAGACAAGTGGCCAGAAGAGGTGAAAATCGTCTTTCCAGCAGCACGAGTGGTGATAGCAGCTCTAACGAATCTCCGCAACCCAAACCAAAAACAGAGAATAAATTACTAGAACGACTATCTTTTACTACCACCAAAAGTACTCATTACTCTTCAGAAAACGATCGGGACCCAAGCCCAAACACCAACGACCGTAAATCGCGTCGACAACGCCATAGGAATAGAAACAATCAACAGCAGCAACAGCGTTTTACACACACGCCCGACTACATAATGGCCAATCAATCAAGAAAAGTATCTGGGCCGATTCAAGCTTCCGCACTTATACAGGCTTTCGAACGCGACCTCTCTGTGGAGAGTGCCAACAACGTGCGCGAAAATAACTTGTCTGGTCAACCTGAACTCGAAAATCACACATCAAATCGAAAAAGTAAAGGGAAACAGGTGGCTATCGTTGACGACAAATATAATACACTTCCCGCTGATTTCCGTACTTCTAACGCACCACACATACCGCCCACCTTAGTCAATATCAATAGTAAAGAAAAGACCGATGTCAAGCAATCTCCGACAGTTTCACCACAAAACAAAATACGAAGTAACTCATATTCCGATGCCGATCAAATTCGTAATGAGTTAATGATTAGTTCTAAACAAACACCGCCCGTCTTGGAAGAAACCGAAACGAGAAAGCAGAGCGGGCAAAATATCGACGCAAATCAATTACAAGAAAAGAAACATTCGCGATCGAATTCTCTCAGTCAAACTAGTACGATCAGTTCGAATTCTCGTATTGACAGATATGGTAGCGCCTCGGGCCGTAAAGGATCATTGACCGACAAGTCGCCGTTATTGGTACCCCAATTCAAGTCAAAACCAGTCGGCAATTTGCGAAATTTTTTCAGTGCACAAGAAAATTCAAAGCGAGAGTTCGGACAGGTTTTTAGCAAGCCAAAAAAATCGGTAATTGAGCAGCAAGAGCACCAAAAACATCACGTTCAAACCGCTAATACGATTTCTACCGAAACAAAGAATAGCAGCCCTGTTGTTTACCACAACGCCATTGTAGAGCAGGTAATTGCAAGCAACACAAAACTTAAGGCCCGTAAAGTCAGCGAAGATTTTTGGCCTCGTGATGAAGCAACTGAGAAGTTATTAAGTCGTAATAGTTCGGGTAGCCTACAACCAGACGTGACACCTACGCAAAGATACGATGATCAGGTCGCAATGCCTGCCAATCCTACAACAGATACAATGAAAACATTAAATGAACAAGAAATATTATCTAGGTTAGGTCATTCAACTGACAACACTGCTTCTACAAACGATGCAAGTACAATGCCTCAAAATAATTTACCTATTGAAACAGAAAGAGCCAAACCAAATGAAACTGGTAGAAGGGAAAGTAATAAAAAGTCACCAAAAGTTGGATTTAATCGTGCTTTAAGTGTGGACAGTTCAGTTTCAAACAAAAACGAAAAGTTGATAAGCCAATGGAGTTTTCAAGATCCAGATGCGAAGTTAAAAGAATTTGACAGCAAAATCAGCAAAAATGTTGGATTTTCACCTGAAACAAATGCAGAAATAATGAAAATTGCAGAATCGGATTTAAATGAACTGACCAATTCTTTGCACGATATTGAAATAAATGGATCTCCACTATACACTGCAATTAAATTCAACTTAAAAAGTGATAAACAAACTGAAAGTATTACAAGTTTAGGACCCAAAAGTCCAAAGAGTTTAACCCATCCTCCCAATCAGACTTTACAAACAAAACCTTGTACCGGAACCAATAAAGCTTCAACAATTTCCACTTCGTCACGAAAAAGCAGTATTGTTTCACAATCAACTGCTCTGCCGCGTAAGACCAGCGTTAGCCAAAGTGAAATTGTTGGTTCTGAGGCAGGTGACATTGACGAAGGTTGTTTTATAGAGGAAGATGTTTTGCCCAAACCTTACACATTAGATCTAGGATTTGACCTTACTGGTAAAATGGACAATGACCTTGCAGCTGCAAATAACCGTCGCAGACGAAAATACTCAGCTGCAAGTGCACAATCAGACTCATGTAATACGGGTACAGAATCTAGTAGGTCGTTGAGTGACCCTATACCCCGAAATAAACCTATAAACAATGAACTGTCTGGTTCAATTGACAGCAATTTGTTAGGCGCCTTAAAAACAATAACGAACGTTGATACAGAAGATGACAATGCACAAATGGCAAATTCTGTCAGCGATTTATCAATGTACAGTGAAGGTGCATCAATACAAGGTGACTTTAATGACAATGTTCCAATTTCTGAACACAGTAACACAAAAGACAATGTTTTGTCTGTTGATTCAGAAGGCAAGTTTGCTAGCAAATTACCTAAAAAGAAATCGTTTAGTGACCCCAATGCAAATGCTGTTATAACAGCTGGCTTGATGGACAAAGGGATGTTAGAACTAGATAGCACAACTTTGTATAACTCATCAAGTGAACCAACTTTAATAGAACAATGTGACGAACTTGGCGAACTTAATCAATTTCGGAATTACCAATCAGCTCGTTTTAATGAAACCACTCATTCCAAACACAAGGATATTCTTACAACGGTTCCTTCTTCAATAGAGAATATGAGAAATATGTTAATGTCGCCGACAGTCGAAAAGAAAACCATATTATCGGCTGTTAAGAGCTTGCCACAAAGCAATGAGCAAAGTGGGCAAGATGTACCTGGTAACACATTTGAAAGTGAGGAGCAAAGATTTCGACAAATTTATGAAAGTATGAAAATGCCGATATCACACACACGCTCGAACAGTGCCCCTTCGAAAAACTCACTTACAGAGTCCCAGCTTCTCAATGAAGCAATGCAGCGTGAAAGAAGGTCAGGTATTGTGCAAGCTCCATCTTTATTGGACGTAATGATAGGGAACAGAAAGTCAGATAGCACTAATATGACTTCATTAAAGAAAATGTCCAATTCAGTCGACAGAATTCATTCAGCAACTTTACCTCGTGCTGCAGGCGGCCGAGAACTGGATTACAAAACCTTTATGAGTGAAAAAGATGACTTGGTGAGCAGCTTATTAGTTTAAATAACATAAACCTCCTTTTTTAGAATCTTTTTTAATTTGAAATATGCTAAAACAGATTTAGCCTACTTTAAAATATTTTTTGAACCTTTAAAAGCATTTTTATCATACATTAGATAAAGAATTTTTGTAAACAAACAAAGGGCTATTATCATCTAAAAATAGACATTCAACTAAGATTAATAAGTAGAATTCCTTTTAATCATTTTTAATTGTTTATTTACAGGATTTACGAAAACACGTTGTAAAAAATCTTTTAGAAACAGAGGAGTCATATGTAAATTCCTTACATACTCTATACGAGGTAGGATATCATTTTTATATGACTTTAAATTTACTTGTGTTATATTTAAAATGGTGTTAAAACATTTGTTTACATTTTGGTTAAGTCATTTTAAACGGTGACTCACTTTACAAAATTCTAGTCACATTCAGCATATTTTGAAAACTTTGTTATTTTAACATTTAATAATGAAGTCATAAAATGCCTTCATTATAACTCAAGTATTTACTCTAAAACATTTGAGTATACAACTTCATTATTTAAATGTTATTTCAGCGTAAGAAATGACCCCTTTGTTTGCTAATAAACTAAAGTTAATTATTACAAATGACTTGTCATTTATTGCATCTTATTAAAAAACTTTAATCTTTAAATGGCATTAATTGTTAAATTACATTTAAAAGTTTTATATCTGCTGCTGTAATGAATATGGTTTAGCAATATTACTTTAACACTACTATTTTTGACAAAACAGGCGTAAAGAAATGTTTTGCAATTTTAATTTCTAAAAAATCAATATTTGTAAGGCATTCATAAACTACATTATTAAAAAAAAAATTATAGCATTATCAACTCTAAAACAGTGCTCAAAAAATATTTTTATTAACTCACAATATTATTGATTATTTAATAACTAAGCTAATGCAAAACCTATTAAGGAATGTAAAGGGAAACATTTATTGAGAGTTTATGTTCAATATAGACCTACTTCAAACCATTAAAACTTCCTGAAAACCATGGAATATGCGAACCCAGGCTGGTTGATGAAATGTTTTTCCAAATTCCACAAATTCTGCAACATCATCAGAAGTTTTTCGAGAATGTTCAAGATTGTTTTGAAAATTGGGATTCTGATTATGTGAAAATTGGAGATGTATTTATGCAATCAGTAAGTTTCTTATTAAATTTTTAGTTTTTTGTTAGTATTTTAGGTTATGTTTAACAATAACATTTTAGTTACATGTTTGTGTTTTAAGTTCGTCAAATGCTACCCACACCAAAATTTTTAAACAAAAATTAACAAAAAATGATTTTTATACAGATAAAAACTGTTTTAAATATACACCTACAATATAAAAACATAGTGTTGTTGGTTGTTACAACATTTGTATTAATTAATGTATAAAACCCAAAACATATAATTTAACTTTTTATTCAGTTTAACAAAGACATGTTACTGGAATCTTACACAAGTTATATTAAGAATTATCTTAATGCCAGGGAAGCTGTTACTATTGCTATCCAAGCCAAAGTTGCCTTTAAGCTGTTTTTGGAGGTAACTTATTCCTATATTTGAAGTATTTTATAGATGCATCACATATAATTTGAAAATATTGATTTTTGTGCAGCTTAATTTGATGTGTACTATAAAAGATAGATTATTAGTCAAAAAATACAATTATAAATAAAAAAGGGTCTGTAATTTAAAATAGTGTATTGTTGTTAATTTTTTATTTATAATTCTAAAGCATTGTTATAACCTGTTAAAAATGTATTACAAAAATAAACAAGTGGAATATTTTTTGCCTAAAAAATGTTAATTTGCAAACTAAACAGAGAGAAAAGCACTCAGTAATTTTCTAAATTTGTTACATGTTGGTAAAGCTATATAAACACACATATCCATCCACCAAAATAATTAATAAATATTTTAAATATTTTTAGCAATGCCAAAGGGAGAATCGTGATAAGCAAGGATTGTCAGATCTAATGATTAAACCTGTTCAGAGAATTCCTCGATATGAACTAATCATTAAGGTAGGCTACTACTTAGTGCTTACTGTCACTTTTGTAGACTTAACTTAAGCAAACATTTCAATCTTGATTGACTGCTATTTTATTAGGGACCAGAGGATGATTAAAAATCAATTTTAATGGGCAGTTTTTATTTGCCATGTGTCAGAAATAAAATAACATGTCTGTGTATTTATTTTTTTTCTCATAATAAAGATAAACAATATAAATATTAAAAAACTGAGAAAACAAAACACTAATTAATTAAAATTTGTTTTTATTTCAAATAGCAATCATTCCATCCCTATATTTTGCTACAGTTAATTAAGTTTAAAAATATATGTAGTGCAAAAAGTTTCCGTGCTAATAACAAGTTTATTATAATCACTTAAACTTTGGATTTAAAGGAAAGTAATCTTGGTTAACCACTAATGAATTTGCCTGTCTGTTAATTTTAACCGATGATTGAAAATGATTATCGTTTATTAGGAAATTAAGCAAACTAATTTTATTTCGAGAATTTAAAAAATTAGTTTTTAAAAATTTTGACTATTTTTTTTCTTCAAAACAATAAAACGAATGATTTTTAAACCTATTTATCCATATACGATGTGGTTTTTTAATGCTGATTATTTAGCTCTATTTTTATTTGTATCGGTAAATTTTATGTTGAAATCACGCTATGACTAATGCCAAGTTGTTTTGTAAACCAAAAAATTTAATTACCAAACTTCAGCAACAAACCAGCGTTAATTTGTTTCAGGATTTGCTGAAACATACACCCGAAGATCACCCTGACTGTGAGAGTTTACGGATAGCACAGAGAGAAATACACGCCCTGTCTGTGCAAATGAACAAAGGTTCGTGTAAATTAAGGCGTGTGTATACTGTACAGTTTAAATAGGTACAGCCAGTCCTGTTGTTTACCGTTTGTTATTAATAGTTATGGAATGCTATTAGATTGTCACACCTGCTGTGTAGTGTTTAATTATTTAGGTGTAGTATAAATTTGATTAATTTTGAAACTGTTGTTTGAATTCTTTGACCTTTGTAATCATTTTTTATCAAACTTTAATATTTTTTTTAGCCAGTTGAATTTGCAATTTTGTTTATTGTTTGGTCTTCTAAAAAACATTTATTATCTATAGAAAGTGGTTACTTTTTTATATGATTTTAATTTCTATCCTAATTTATTTAATTGAATTTAAATTTTTTGAAATATGTGTAGTCTTTTTTATTATATTGGGATACCAAAATATATACTTTATTATATTATATTCATTTTAAAACCTTATATTTAAACATTTATAAAAAAATTATATCTTAAAATTACAAACAATTTAACACAGGAGAGAAAGAAGCAGATGCAGTCGAGCGTCACACTCGGTTGCTTCAAGAAATTGAGCAGATTATTGAAGGCTGTATTGAAGTAAATAAAATAATATACACTTGAAAACAAACACTTATCTTTTAAGCTAATTACTACTCCGTGTGTTTATTGCAGATTGGTGGTGTACCAAAACGCAGGTTCATACGTCAAGACATTTGCATTGAATTGGTAAGCAAAAAGAATTGTTTACTTCATCTATTTTATGTTACATAACATATTTTTGTGTTCAAATTTTTTTGTTTTTTTTTAAATTTTTTTTTAAAGATTTAAGTTTGCGCTTTACATAACTTTTTTTTGTGTTCAAATTTTTAGAAGTCTGGGAACAAAAAGGATCGTAGCTTATGGTTATTTAACGATATTCTTATGTGTACAACTGTTAAAAAAGGAAGAATGGGCTCTTTACGCAGAAGTTCTATGAATCTGTAAGTATTAATATAGGTGATATATGACTTCATTTTAAGTATATATACAGCGAAAGCATAAAGGATTGCAGAATTAGTTCTGTTTTTTTCTCACAGTATATATTTAATTTTACTTTGGTTGTTCTTAAAGCTCATATATAATTTATATGATAAAATTTGTGGTTTAAGTTTTAAATATTTTAGATCTTTGGGCTTATTTAATTAAGATAAGGCTTATATAAAACTATTCTAAATTAAATTAGTGTCATTTTAAATAGGATAGCACATAATAAAATGGGATTAAACCAAAATTTACTCTAAGTCTACCCAACTTTTTTTACAAAAAGCTAACTTTTAAAAGTATTTTTTATACCATGTCCATAAAACAATATAAACATAACATGTCCTTTAACTTTTTTTCATGATATTTAAAAACAATGTAAATTTAATTTGTTTACAGTTGGTCAATGACGTCAGATCGTGTAATGGTCGACTTCACAAGCAAATACAAATTCCTTTGGAAGTTTCCCCTTGAAGATGTTGAACTTAAAAGTAAGATTAATTCATGCCTTTTAAACTCATAAAATCGCTCTCTTAAAAAAGTTAATATTTACTGCTTTTGTTTGTATAGGCTTAATGTAGCCGATACTTGGCAGAAAAAAGTTAATAATGTCATTACTCGTTTTTTTTAATTAATGATATTTTTGTAAATCCTTACTCAAATTTGTTTCCTATTTGGCTGCTAATTGGTTTTTAATTGGATTTGTTTTTAATTTTAGGCTCTAGTGGAATTAACAGACAAAAACAAATCCAACAGCTTCAAAATGACCAAAATACTATTCTGCAAATTGAAAAACTCGCAGTGGACATAAGCTGTAATCATTCTGTGAGTGTTTTATTTTTTACTAGTTATATGGTTAAGGACTTTAAATTAGTATTAAAATCTTTCCAACCTTTGCCACACTTTTTAAGGATTTTAAAAGAATGTATTTTTTTCAATATTGTCAAACATAAATTAAGGTTACCAACATCAAACCTTTTAAATCGCCAAATTTTTGCTTTGATCATCTTCAAACTATTTCCATGTGACGGTTGACCTTACTAGACACTGTGGCGTGTGTATTTTGTCCAATGTCTCTGCTTGTTTAGTTGTTTGTTCAATTTTGATCGACATTCGATGTAATTGTTTTTAGTTACTTGATGAGGCAGTAAAAGATCTCCTAATACAAACAAAACAGAAGCTGACGGAAAAACAACAAACACCATTTCATGGTTTAATGTTGCCTGGCCGCCTCGAAATTGGAATATCAACTCCGTAAGAAAAGCTCAAAAAAGTTTTAAATTTTTTGTAGTTTAACAGAGTTGGACTAAATATTAATTTAAAAACTGTTCCTTTGCTATGATTTTTAGCAGCATTTTAGTCACTTTAAACTTAAATCAAGCACAATTTGCCTTTAGTAATGTTAATTAAGCAACAAAAAAATAAACTGCCAAAAAAAAGAAAAAATACCAAATAATTAAAAACATAAAATAAAAACAAAATTTACGAAACAAAACAAATTGTCCTTGAATGTCCCTTTCTCCTCGAAAACAATTTTTAATTAAATTTTTATTTTTTAAGTGATGGAATGAAGATGTTCCAGTTTGAGTTTTCAAGTGAAGATATTAAATCTCAATTTGAACTTCTCTTCTCAAGTGCAAAGAAAAACTTCAGTAAGTCTTCGATTTTAATATAAAACTCAACAAACCATTTACTAAAACATTATAACAAAACTTTGTAATACCTGTTATTAGTTTTTTACTTTAGTTTATTTTTAACATCCTAAATTCAAGTTTCAATTTTTTTTTTAAATCAATTTTTTTATTTTTTTAAGCGTCACAAAAAGGAAGGTGGGATCCCTCTTTTATGAAGGCAATCCCCATTAGTAAAACCCGAAATGGGATGCAATTCTCATGTGCAACATCTAATATAAACACCTCACCTGGTACAAGGGAAGTGTGGGTGTGTAACACTGATGGTTATGTTGGCCAGGTGAGAAAATTAAAGTTTTAAGTTTACTTTTATTTGATCAGACAAATTATTTTATTTGGCATGGTCCTACTAACTAAATTATAAGCAATGTATTGCATATTATTTGTGCACTGTGGCAGTGCTTAAAAAACTGTATTAATTCTTTATCAGAAATTCTTCTTTTTATGTTGTGGTTACCTATACTTTAATGTGTTGTTGTTTTTTCAGGTTTGCGTATTAACCCTTGAGCCAGAACCAGTTCAATCCCAATGTATTACAGTTTGTAACTCAAAAATATGCTGCATAGCACAGGTAAATTTAGTTGTCAATTTTTTTTTAATTTTAAATTTACAACCAAGTAAGTTATTTGATCTGCTCTGACATTGAGTGGGATTTAATTATTTATGGTAAGGTTAAAAACAGAAAAATATATCTTCATATTGACATTTTAATCAAAATTGTATAAACCTTTTTAGGTGCCTGTCCTGTAGGCCTTATTTAAGGTGTTATAACATAGTTGCAACTTGCAGCTAATATTTGCCTATAATAATTTACCTGCAGACCACAAACAGCACTTTTTTATTTTAAAAGCCATTTAATAATAAATTAATATATATATAATTATGTATTGTCCATCAAGTTTTATTATATAAGGACAATTGAGAAATATTGTTTAGGTACCAACTTGGGATCACAAGTATGTTCCTCGCGAAAAAATGGTGAACATGTTTTCTGATGCTCCCATCTCTCGATTAAGTGAAAATATCAGAAAATCTTCAACTAACAGTAACCCAGCACACCGAATTATTCCATTTGATGACCCGTAAGTTCAACTTTATATAATTTATTTTTAACAAGTTAGTTTTATATATAAATAAAATATTGTCTATAAAGCCTATTTATGCTTTTATAAAAAAATCAATAGCGTAGAATAACGTGTGTTTATTTTAAGTTTAACATTTTTTACATCAAAATTCGATATTTAAACTGGTTTTGCATGTGACAAAAACTTACTTTTATATATTAATCATCATTTAAATTAACAATACAAAATTACTGTGTGTTACAAAACCAAAAACTTATTGATATTTAATAATAGTAAACCTCAAAAGGCTCGCACAAATTTATTTTTATATTAAATGTCCTTGTTTTGTATATATGAGTAATCAATTTCAAATATATTATTTTTATAATTTATTAGTCATGAATTTTTATTGTATTATAACAGTGATGATTCTGATGAAGATAACACAAGTCCAAGCAGTACAATTAGTAGTTACAGCCCTTATAGAAGCCCATATAGCACAAACAACAGCACATATAACTACGGTATGTACTTGTTTACTTTTTAAAAAATTAAATTCCTAACAGTTTGTTGTTCAACTCTTTTATAAAAAAGGCATTTAAATTAACGAATTGGTTTTCTGTATTACTTGTGGGTAGTGGTAGTGATGTAGCATTGGAAATTCCAATCGGTGGATTGCATTTTTTTTATATAAACTAGTATTGTGTATTTTTGCAACCAAACTTTCAGGTGAAAATGAGCTTTCCTCTATTAAAGAAAATACCTGGGGAATAGGCTCAGGTAAACGCATGGTTTTCTGCCAGAATCTTATTATTTTTTCAACAGATTGCAAACTTCTTTCTGTGTGTTTACTGATTTCTTGGTTTTTGTTTTGCACTCATTTTATTTACAGACTGATTTTTATTTGGTTGCATTTTAAATACTAGAAACAAGTGTGTTCAGGACTAAGGGATTTAATACTATGCAGTAGTAGAGTTTTATGGACTAAAAACAATTGAATAACATTTTGACCAGCAGATTTATAAAAATTTACACCTTCTTGCATGGAACTGTTTCATTACAGACACATTAGAATTTTGTTTTTGTACTAGTGACTATCAATATTAACTTGGTAATTTTAAGTAGGTTTTTAAGTCAATATCTGTTTGGTAAAAACTGTAGAAATAATGTTAACTAACTAAATTAATTTTGAGTGACGACTCTGAAAAAAACTGTTTGAAATTAATAGTTTCATTTTTTAAAATAAATAACAAAAAAAGCATGACAGTGTGTGGCGACTACTTATTTATTATTACTTTGGTTTCATTGCTGTTATTATTTGCCTGCCATTTTTTCCTAAATCTTCATTAATAATCTATTCGTTTCGATGAAATAATCTTATCCCAAACAACTCTAAACCTTAGATGAGGAAATATTTGTCCCCGTAATGAGCCCGTTAATGACGAGCCCCTTTCTTAATCGCCGCTTTGGATTTCAAAACTCTACCGGCCTGTCTAAAAATGGTGCTGGTAGCTCTGATTCCTTGTCTGGTGAGTAAAAAACTCGAAATATCCTCATCTTTACTTCTTGAAAAAAAATTTTGTTGGCATAATTATTGTACCAAGCTTTAGAAAATTAAAAAAAAATGATTTTTATTTTTTGCGAAATTTTGTATTTCTAATAATACTTTACTGTTGTAGTCTTGGTGCTTACAATATTCTTTCTATTTATCATATTCTGTGGTGGTAGCGTTTGTTTAGCTTACATTTAAAAACTCTGTTACCTTCTGTTAAGATTTCTAAATCGTATGCATTTAAATTTTTTAAACACATGAAATAAAATGGACCAAATTGGCAATTTTAGGAACAACAATAAAACGTATAATATCAGAACTGTGAATCAAAATTTTATGTTCAATGCGTAACCTAATTTACCTTTTTTTATAAATGTTTAAATGTAAAAATTGCTGTTACAAAATCCTAGATATTTCTAACTCCACTGGAGGAGATGGAAGTTTTGTCGGAGAACATCACGGATCAGTTCCTGCAAACTCTTTTATGCAAGCTCTTATGGGAAGCGGAGCATGGAAGAAGGACAGTGACGGATCAACTCTTCATGGAAGCCTGGAAGATCTGCTCGCCATCGGAAACGGGGAAGTAAATAGAAGCAGTGCTCCAGCAAATCAGGGAGGAGGGAATAAAGCAGAAGGGGAGGAGCCAAAATTATCCAATCACGCTGGGAGTAAGATGTTAGCGAATAATGGGTCGATGTGGTTAGGAACTGAAGATGGAAAGTAAGATTTAAATATAATTTTATTCTTAAAACTAGATTTTTTAAATATTTTAATCTTATTAGGACATTGTTATTGTGTTGGGAGAATTACATTTTTAAGACAAATAATTTATTTTTGGAGTTAACAACTAAGAGAAGTGTTCTTTTTAATAATTGTTTATTAAATAATTGAAGTTCACCTACTTGTCCACTTATCTTTTTTACGCTAAAAATAAATTTGTGATTTTTCTATTACAGGGTTATGGTGTATTCCACTATAGAGTCAATACGTGGAAGTAAGCACTGTGTACAACTTAACCATGCTGCTTCAATACAATGCATTGTACATCATAATGGCCAGGTTAATATTTTTTTCAGAGATTTTTTTTTTTTATAAAATAGACCAAAATAGTTTAATTTATAAATTTTTTTGTAATAATTACTGATTAAAAACAAATAAATAAAACATTTTATGTTTTAATTTGATTTTTACTAATAAATTTAAAAAAAATAGTTTATTATTTTTTATTAAAATAAGATTACTTTTTAATAATTTTAAATTTGTTTTTTAGAATATTTTTTAATTTGTTTTTAGGTTTTTGTTGCATTAAGCAACAGTAATTTGGTGATATATTCAAGAGATAGGGAGACAGGGCATTGGGATTTTGATAACAAGAAAACTATTTCATTAGGTAAAAAAATCAATATTATATTACAGTCCTCAGAATTCATTTTTTAGATTTTTTATTTAAGTATATCAATAACATTGAATTTTAACAAAAATTTTGTTTTTATAGTAAATGTAATTTCAAAACCAAGTTAATTTTTTTTTTTGGTAAAAAAATGAAAGTAATTTAGTTTAAGACATGTAATACCTTATCACGTATAATATTATTTTAATGTTTTTATTAAATAGAATTTTATTTACAAACGTGCAAGTAATAAGTAAATTTAATTTAGTTATGTTACCAAAAAAAATATATGAAAATATTCAACTTATACATTTATGAACCCTTTTATCTTTTTTGTATCAGCTATCAAAGTGATATGTTTTTGTATTGCGATGAATAGTGTGACTTTGGTGCGGCTTGAACTCAAAACTTTTCGGCTTGGACAGTTTTAACTATTTGACCAATTTTGTTTAATCATTTTACTTTATAAAATTCTAATATATTTTTTTTCCACTAGCCACAGGTAATTCTCCCCACCCAATCAGTAGAATGGTTGTAGTGTCGGATAAAGAACTCTGGTGTGGTTGTCAGAATCAAATTATTATATTAGACCTAAAAACCCATCTTAGAACGTCGTCGTTTTTTGTCAGCCAAGATGCTAAACGACAGGTAAAAATCATATAACAACTTTTTTTATTAGGCATATCATGCTTACATGCATAATAAACAATAGCAATAGAGAAAAAATGAAAAAAAATTATGGATTAAATTTAAAAAGATTTACTGCTATATTATTGAATACCTATTCCAAAAACAATATTAAATTGGCAATAAAGGTTTTATTAACCCTTTATTGTTCTAATTTCCCACTGAAAAATGACTTTCAACTAAAATTGGTTAACCTTAATTTTAAAATGTGTTGTTTTAAAGTTTTGGTTTTGAAAAAATATACATATTATTAAATAGTGTTTGGTAACATAGGGGATACTGTTTAAAATAAAAACAAATTTTTACTTAAAGCTATTATTACTTTATCGACAATATCTTATTTATATTAATTCTTTTAAAGTTATATTTATTCCCTTTTTACTATTTTTCCAGGTATACTGTATGGTCTGCAGTGGTTTTGGGGTCTGGGTAGCATTGGACAGAAGAGCACAAATTAAGCTTTACCACTCCGTAACTCACGACCTCTTAACCGACATCGACGTTTCGCATTCAGTCAGCAAAATGCTAGCAAGTGAGTATACAGCTTTGCTATAGATAAACATTGTGGTTATTGGTAAAGTTATTTTTGGTATATTTTAAACAAGCGAGTGTTGATTTTGGCTGTAGTGTGGTTACACTTTTTAAACAAGGACTTTGTAAATTGCGCGTGATTTATGTTGGGCTAGTGTTGCAAAATTTGTTAACAGTTAACGCCGAAGTAATTGTTGTTCGAATTACTTTTCTAGTAAGTGGTTTCATTTAATGCCTTTAAACGCAAACTTAAAACTTAAATTTAACCTACAATAGAAAATCGTTTTACATGTTAAAAATTTATTTTAATTAAATTTAACGACTATCCATTTAAAAATTAAGTATTTTAAGTTTACAATTTTTTTGGTCCTATAAAATTTTATTTATTTAAACGCTATAGGCTCCGATGCTATTATCCGACAACACAAGGCTGCATGTCTACGTATAACCTCCTTGCTTGTATGCAAAGAACTATTGTGGGTGGGAACCAGTGCTGGAGTGGTATTAAGTATGGCCATACAAAACATTACAGCCACGACTACATCGTTACCACTTCCTATGATGCCACAAGGACTAGCATACGGACATACAGGTCACGTGAGGTTTCTGACTTCGGTTGAAATTGTCGAAAAGGAAACTGCACCGAATAGAGGTAAGGGTCCTTTATTTGAAGGGGTTTTAATTGGTCGAAACAATAATTTATAAAATTTTGTACAGCTGCAATTTTGAAATTTTTTTTCTTCTTTTTTATTTTAAATTTTTTTTGTAGTACGTCGGTCGTCGTCAGCAAAACGAAGATCGAGTTCTAATTCAGCGATTTCACCACAGCGAACAACTACTATGGTTATAAGCGGGGGCGACGGGTAAAAATTAATTATTTTATTTTCGGCTTCAATATTTATACCACTAAAAAGCGAGTACTACTTTAATGCATTTTTGACAGGTACTCTTTAGTAAAAGTACCTCCCCATCACCCTAATTTTAATTACCATCTGTAATCAGGAAAAAAAACTTCATTTTTTTCCTAAAAACATTGGTCTGGTGGTAATACAAAACGAAACGTAAAAAAGGGCGAAAAATAAATTATTTTCTCTAAATTGATTCACTAATACTGAGAATGAATTTGTTTGTTTAGATATGAAGATTTCCGAATGAACTCCGCCAGTGATATAGCTGGTAGGGAGGATTCGACAAACCATCTGCTAATGTGGAGAGTCTAATTCGATACACAAATAATGTGTTACCACATATTAGGTAGGTTAAAAAATTACTTAAAAATTATATTATATTTTTGTATATTTTTAGAAATTGTTTGTTTATTTTTTATACTATATTTTTGTATATTTTTTAGCAATTGTTTGTTCATATTTTTAGCAACTGTTTGTTTATTTTAGGCAGGGCCCAACAGTTAAAAAACTCGAAGCTGGAAAGTCACGTGACGTGGAGAATAACACTAACACACAGGCACCCGTGTTTGCCTTCCAATAATCGAAATTAAAATTTATTTTCGAGAAATTTCGGTCGATAGGACGATTTTGCACTTTATCAACTTGACGCGAATGACGTCACGACGTTTGCAATTGATTTTACAAAATCACGCGATATTACAAAATCACGCGATATTACAAAGGCCAGTATTTCACTGTCTTTGTTACTATAAAAATACAACTTTTTAACTGCCATGGATTAATTTGGAGACACATTCCTGACCCAATCATATTCATAAGGTTTCTTCAAAAAACAGACCATTCATATATTTAAGGCAATTATTTTTATTATAGCGTGATCACATATTACTTATACCCGTTTACGCTTTAGCGTTTAAACGGAATTAAATCGTGTTTTTCTGTTATCAGTATTTTTCTTACTTGTAAATGTCACGTTAAAAGGTACAGGACAAAGTTGCGAATAATTATTACTACACTGCTTTCATTATTTTACTCTTTTCTTCCAGGCATGGTTTAAAATTGATTGTTTGTTTCAAATGCGATTGTTTCTTATCTTTTTACACCATTGCATCGTTTTCAATCTCCAAACCATTTTTGAAAATACAAAAAACTACCTTTATACTTACTAGTTAATAGCTAGCCCTACCGTCGGCATTTTAATTGGTGTAATATGATCGCTACCCTCGACTAATATTTGCTCATAAAAGGCAATTTTTATAGGCTTTTAAATTGAATGCATATTGTTCACTTAGCCTTGTTATATATAGATTACGCAAGTTGTTGTAGGCCCAATGTTTTTTTGCTGACCTTAGAGATATATAGTTATTGAACATTTAAAAACAAAACAACTTTGGAAATTTTGTGACGTAATTTGTTGAATGTTCGGCAAACGCTCGAGGCCGAACCTTGATTGACTTGCGTTTTTGAGGCTAAATTTCGATGTAGTACACAATTTTGTTTAACCGTAAGATTAAATGGTTGGTTTATTATGACGTCGAGGCCCTTTCTTATCTACACTGGTAATTATACCGAGGGCAATTTACAGATAACAATCATATTGTAACCAATTACATGAACATTTCGATAAAATCTAGCAAAAAATGTAAGTTGCATTTTAAATCTTTTATCTAAATTTTTTTTGAGAGCGACTTAATTTACGTTAAGCGAAAGTAAGTATTTCACCTTGGTAAAAGTATACTGAAAATATGGTAAAAGCCTTTTAAGGGTAAGAAAATGTACCTACGAAAAAAAATCACAACAAATTTTTTATGTACAAAATTTATTTTTACAAAATATTTCTAGAGCCGTTGGTCATGATGTGACTACCTGCGAGATGTAATTTAAATGTTAAGGAAAAAAGTTCTCTAAATTATTTTCATTTTTTAAGTAGATAACAACTAGCCATAATTTATAAATAAATGCATATATTTTAACAAAAAAATATAACATCTTGGGTAAAAAAGGATATTCTCTCTCTGACTTGCTAATGCGTTCACTTTTCTTTTCCCGTTCATTTCGTGTTTCCTATAAGGGTAAAAAAATTTAAGTTATTTTACTTACAAACAAATATATTTTAGTTTATTTTTATTTCTTTGTTATTGTATTGAGAGATTTACCTTTAATGCTCTCACGTCTGACTTCTTTTCCTTACTTCGTCGGTCTCCTAAATCCAACATTTCGGGTGTTAAATTTATCTTAAAATTCCTTCTCATAAGTCAAATACTACTTTTTAATGTTAGTGTTACTACTTAGTATACATATTTTAGTGCGTGTTACTAGTATAATTACTAAATCGGTATACAGAAAATACACTGTATATTTGCAAAAAAACATTTCGCCAAATGTAAATATTCCCGTAAACAAAGTTGCTCCAAAATTTTGGTAAATTTTTTTTTGTGATGTAAATAAGATTTTCCAGGAAGGAGTTTTGGGTAAAAGAAGGTTAATCACAAATGTCGGTAAAATAGTGTTTTTGGGCATGAGGTCTTGTTTTTGATAATATAGTACTCTAGGTAAACTCGTCAATTTTTTGCATAAGTTTGGGCTATTCACAATTTAACAGTCAGTATAGGTAGAAGATAAAAGATTACAATTAAGTTATTTTGTTGAGATTTGTTTTTGAAATCGAGCTACTCACCGTTTTCGGCCCTCGATCTTTTAGTAAGAGTTGGGGCATCTCTCGGACTTGAAGTGAGCTCTCGTTTTCTCTCCTTGCTCTTTCTCTTTAAACTTTCCTCCTCTTTCGCCATGCTACTTCTCTCCATACTCTTCTCACTTTTGCGCTAAAAAAGACAAATTTTACGAGGGGGGGGCATTGTTTAAAAGTAAAATGCAAAATTTTTAAAAACAAAATAAATGTTGGAAAAAGAATAATTTTCAGTCAAAATTTTACCTTTGTTTCCCTGTCCTTCTTTTCAACACGTTGTTCCTGTGTGGACATACGAGATGAGACGAGAATTAAGAGGAAAGTAGAAAATTAGTGAAGTTTCATAAATTTTTTTTTAATTTGAGGAGGTAGATATATGCTACGTGGACAAAAATTTTAACTTTTTCGATTTTTCCCTTTTGTAAGGAAAGACAACACAGGATAATAATTAAAGATTGATTGTGAATATTGCACAGTCTTCAAAGGACAAAAAGTTGAAATCTTAAAACTCTCAACGCTGGGTAAACGTAGCACCGTTTACCTTTGGCTTTAAATGAACAGAAAGTCAAAAAAGATTAGGTTTCTACCATTTTTTATCTAAGCAAAAATACTGAAAACGGTGATGTCAGTTGTGAATTATAAAATGTTAGTAAATATGTTTTTTATTATGATTACAGACCTTGCTGTTTGCCTCAGTTTTTCTTCTTTTGTGTTCTGTAAAATCATTTTGAGTACACTTAAATTTTACTACAATATTTGTTACAAAAATGTTTGATTTTAAATTTCACTTAATTTCACCTCGCTCCGAATTAGCATTAGGAAGTGATTCACTTCTGGATTTGGTTTGTGATACTGATCTTTCTTTCTTAGTTGTGTCTTCTCCCTTGCTGTGTCTTTTTCCATCTCCTAGGTTGTTTAAACATTTATAAAAAAACCAAACCAATAAAATCACAAATGGCTTAAAAAAAATGTTTTTTGGTACCTGAAGCCAATGATTTTTCTTTGCTTCTACCACGATCTAATGATGTACTGTCACTGTTTTTCGGAGTTCTTAATTTTCTGCAACGTCATAAGTTTAAAATTCAAAACCAACTTTAAATTGTTAAAAGTGGAGGTTAGCTCCAAACTTAATTGGCTGTATTTAAAAAAGCCAATTACACTAACCAACAAAGTATTACCTATCTTCAGATGTTCTTTTTACTCCTCTCTCTTTTCCCTTTGTAGAATCTAAAGTAATCATAAACCAAATTTAATTACTAGTCTACGAGCTAAAAAAGTTTAGACTGTCTAAAGTTACCATTGGTGGTTTTAGCTGGTGCCTTTTCTTTTGGTGGTGCTTTGTTATGAAATTCGTGTTCAGGAATCAAGTTGGGACGCTTTGCTTTAAGCATTCCAGAATAACTAAAACATTTAAATACATTTATATCTTCATAATAAGTTAACATTAAATTTTTTTGTATGATAGTAAATTGCCAACATTGAAGGGTCAGATTTTATCTATATGGTTTCAAAAAACTTTACTTGACATTGCTTATACTAAATTTTAAGTGAAAGTATATATTTTTACTGATAAAAGCTATTCAGTCTTCTTATAGTAAGTTTTTTATTTTATGGCATACCCCATTGCTAAAGCAAACAGATCAGGTCGCTTGTCTTTTTCTTCAGTTCTTATTTTGTCAATTCTTTTCTCCAGTGCACCTGCAAGGGCAGTAACGGCTGGAAAGTGGGGCAGTATCTAAAAAGGGACAATTGAGTAAAAAAGATGCCCCTGTTGGGTTTTTACACTAATGCTTGAAATTGTACTTACCTTTGTCAGTATCATCAATGCATTTCGAATCTGGGTAAATTCCTTGGATTCCAAACAAACCTAAAAACAAATTTGTCCAAATATTAAAATATTTTTATGTAAACACTTTCGCTTTCTATGTTATAAATCATCCAAAAACATTTTTGAATTACAACAATATGAATAAATTACCACTAGGGCTTTGGTAAGTTTGTATTGCCATTTATGACAAACATGTCGAAAGTTTTCGTAATCCAGCTGATTTGCTTTGCTTGATCCATCCTGAAATTTAGCTCTTAATACTGTCACAAAACCTGGATAATTTCCACATTCCTAAAAACATAATTTTAAGCTAATTAATTAAGATTTAAGTCCCTTATATTCTAAACTTCCACCCTTTATTAAAAAAATAATTTGACTTCTTTAAAATAAAAGCAAATTGAATGAACTTAAAAAAATTATGGGACTCATGAAAATGCCCTAACACTGTTTTACATCCATAGGAGCAAAATTAGGAAAAACCAAAAACATTGCAACTAAATTTTTGTTGGTCACTTAAATAAATGTAAAAAAAAACACTGAAAAAGATTCACAAACCTTGTCATAAGTTGCTTTATTAGCATGCCATCTCTTAGCTATTTCCAGCATGGTACATAAAAATCTTCCATACCTGGATGCCTCGTTCTCAGAAAAACTTGCAACAGTGTATGAGATATCACAAAAAACCTGATAACCAATATTTATTTGTTTATAGTATTGCATTAAAAAATGTTTTTTTACTCAACATTTTGACGGATTTTTGACTACAGCGAAAAAATAAATTTAATTGCTAACAAAAATTTTTTAAATTTATTTTTAAATTAAGGAGAAAGCACAAGAGCGTTTTATCCAGATAGGTTGTTCTGGTATTAAAAAATACATGGTTTACAATTAAAGCAAAAAGTTACTGTAAAAGCCATAAAAAATATTAAAAAGTCTTTCAAAATTTTTTTGTGCAATTTTCCTTAGCGCAATGTCTATTGTACACCAAATACACTTACTCGATCAAAACAAAGTAGGGTGGAAAAATTTGGAGCTTTGAGCTGATGTAAGATGTAAATAAATTTGGCACAATACACTGCATCCAAGGGTGAGAAAATACTGCGGGGAAATATACAAAGTTGAAGGAACTTTGTTATCGTGTCGTTCTTGGTAGTTTCTGTAGATAACAAATACATTTAATATGGGGTTTACAAAAAAATATCAACTTATTAATAAATTAATAGCTTGCCATTTTATATGATATTTTGAAGAATTATGCTATCAATTAATAGATATCTTAAAACTGTAATTTTTAAAATCTTTTTGTTTGAAATAAGATTGTGTTTGTTTGTAAATTTTAACATATTAATTTTACTACTTACTTGCGAGAAACCAGCCCTCTCTTTCGCTCTTAAACCTCGCTTTAACTCGACTCTTATGCTCATCCTGCTTTTTTTGCTCCTCCTTTAACTTAGAGATCAACGATTCGCACCTCTCCTTCTCCCGTCTGCGCCGAGTGTCATGAGACTAAAAATAAAAAATTTCAAAAAAAAAATTTCAAATATTTTTTTTCAAAATAATTTTTGTACATTTTCTTGGTCGATTCCCTGTATAGTTTGCTTCAGTTTGCTAATTTCTCTGTCGTAAGCAGCATTCGGTACTTCAATATCATACAAACCCAAAGTCCAAAATGTTGTGTAGAATTTGGGGGAGATATCAAGCCATACCTATAATAAAATATACAACAAAATTTTTAAAATTAGAAAAGATTCGCACAATATAATATAAAAAAGTAGTTTTTTTATACATAACAACATTCAGACAGCAAAAAACATAAAACTTTTAAACATCAGTAGGTAAATGGAAAATATAAGACAACGTGTAGAGCTACAAATACTTACATTATTATAGTGTTTTAATTTTTATGTATTTACACATTTAAATTTAACATAAAACAGAAATTCTTACAGAATCAGGGTGCATGGTATGAACAAGGGTTGAAATTGGAGTATTTACACTCTCAGAAGCTAATATGTAACGCTGGGTTTTGTCCTGGCTCGTCTTCTGTTTTGTTCGATCTTGTTTTCGTAACTCATCATATTTAGTCTACAAATATAACGTTTAAAAAGAGAAAAAGGTACATTTTTTAAAGTCTTGCTACATACGTTCATTTGATGATTAAACATGGGACGTGAAAGAAAAAAAGCAACATCTGCCGGTGTGTGATATAAGGAGGATAAAACATCGATCGAAGGAAAACGTTTTACATACTCTTCGATGCCGAGTTGGATGGCAAGAAAGTTACCAAACTGAACTAAAGTATCGTGGCACTAAAAATAAAAAATTAATTCTTTGTAAAACCCAATTTTTTCAGGTGCTAAAACATAGAAAAGTAAAAAAAATCAAATATCAAAATCAATTATTGACAAAATCAAAATTTACCTCATCGGTTAATTTTCCAACCAGTTTTAAATGGATGTCTTCTCCTTCATGAAACACAATTCCTTGTCTTTGTTGTGCCATGAGAAGACAGAGTGGCAAGGCAAGATTCTGTTCAACTAAAGCTTCTTTTAACCTGTTCGAAGATTTCTTAGTGTTTCGAATTTGACCAAAATAACCTCCCTACAAAATAGTGTAAAAAAATGTTAAAATTATAAATAAAAGATGAGCATGTCGTTTGTGACAAGACATAGCAACTATTAAAACTTTTATAATTTGAGTTAACTTACACATTGCTAAGTTTTAAACACTGGTCAATAGCCCGCCATCAACTAATATTCGCATGCGATAATTTACCAACACACCAGAAATGGCAGTTTATTATTTTGTAGGCCTACAAATTGGACATACACACATATATATATTGTCCACTAAGCTTTATTATATAAAGATATAGATGATACATTGTATAATAGATTTTACATTCTGGAACATATAAAATTCTAATGTATTTTTACCTCTGCTTTGAGTATTTCTCCTCCAGCTAATGCTTCCAATTGATCATTGGTAATTTCTTCTGATATTTCAATTCCCGACATTTTTTGTATTACTTCTTTCATAATCAATAAATCAAAACTAAACAATAAAATTCACATCCATAAATATTAAACCAAATTTTTATATGTTGTCATAAATCTTAACAAAATAATTTTGTTTTATGAATGTAGTAAATATATTTTAAACCTTTTTCCAGCCTTAAGTTGGTTTGCAACATATTGAAGAAGACCACTTAGTTCAATTGGATATTTCTTGAAAATTGCACCACAAAAGCATGCCAGACCTACAATAAAATTTTATTTCAACAAAAATCATGTATAATTATAATCTAGATGGTACCATTTAAAATACAATAATTTTAAGGTACAAGTGCAGCTTACTTTTAAGCCAATTAGAGATATTGGTGTCATCGTGTTTCATTCTTTCTTTTTCAGGGTTAGCTAATGCTTCAATGATACAAACTAAAAAAGTGGGCTTAGTTAGGCAAAAAACAAATTACCAGATTGTTTATTTAAAATTTTATTTTGACAAAATGTAAATTACATGCAAGTATATCATAAGTGAGATTGGTGAGATATTTGAAAGCATCCACAACTGGCAAAATAAGATTGTCGTATCGCTGGATCTGAGATAAAATCTAAAAATAAAAAGTAAAGTTATATTAACATACAATTTTAATTTTAAATATCAATTGTAAGTTGTTTTTTTTATTTTGCCAAAACTTTTATTACCGTTTTTAAAATGTTTATGTCTGTAAAATAATATTTTTCACAAAAATATGAATTTTTTTTGATTTTTACATGACATAGATATTAACTTTTTTGATATAATACAAAAAAAATACAGATTTAAGCGCCTACTTACACAGTCAAATACTATGGTAGGGCTGCTGTGACTTAACTTTCCGATTTGTCTTCCTGTTTGTTTTACATTTTCCTTTGTCAGCCGCCTTTAAAACATCAAAGAGTTGGGTTGTTAAAACTTCTTAATTAAACTGTCAAATTACTTTATAATTTCACCTCATAATGTATTTAGTTTTGTCGATGACGTGAGCTTTAGCAAGAAGTAACTCTGGGTGGCCGTTATAACTTTCATTTTTCCATTCACCATACAAACGATATCTATTAAAATATTTTTATTAATTAAACACTAAGTTTAACAAAATGTATTTCTAGGTAAATTATGTTTAAAAAACTAAAAAAATTATTAGTTTGTATGATAAACACATCTAAAAAGTAATGATAAAATGATACCTTGAGTGAAGTACACAGTTTATAGTCCTTTGTATATCATAATTTAATACATGAATTATATCATAATTTAATACATGAAAGCACAAGAAACAAACCTGATTTGATATGGAAGCTGTTTCATCATATCCCAAACTTCTTCAGATATATTTGCATTACATAAAAGTAGTGAAAGGGAAGGTAATATAACTTGACATATGATCTCTAGGAGATTTCCAAAAACTTTTCTCTGTAACATAGGGTAATATTTTAACAGTAATTTACAATTACATTATTTATTTTTCAAAGAAAATGTGGTAAATCAGTTAATTACCCATTTTTCTTGTTGTGATTTTTCGGTTGAAAAATACTGCAAAAAAGAAACCAAATTGATTAAAAGTTTTTTCATAAGATTAAGAATAAGAAGTATTGCTTAGTCAATAATTTATAAAATTGTGAAAAAAATAAATCATACCATTTTAAAGAAGGCCTTGGCAATTCGAATTGACTTAACAACCAAAATTGGAGACAAAGCTGTCTTGGGTCCCAGTCTAAACAGCATTTCAAATGGTTCTCCACATAAATCATTATAATTAGTAACTTTTCTGTTGTTTAGAAAATACAAATTTTCTGTTTTTGTTTCAACTTTGGAACCTTTTACAAATGAAACTCTAAAAAAATGAAACAGAAGATTATATATAAGTTTATAACTTTATTAAAGTCCATCACCTAAAAGAAACAAAATTTTAGGGAGAAACAATACAATATAAAAGAAACAATATATTAAGGAATTTCCAAAATTAGTCTGGTACAAATGTAGTTTAAATCTAAAGGCTAAATTTAAGGCTTATATATACATGCTATTTAATTAGTTTTGTAAATAGATTAAAATTGACCTGAAAAATATGCAAACTACAGCTTTTAAATGACATCTAGTGAGAGTAGTTTATTGCCAACCCTACGGGCTTCATTTTTTGGGGGTAATATGGTTGCAATTTATAACCAATATTTGCCTAAGATAATTTACCTCTGCACCATCAATAGCAGTTTTATTTTAAAATCCCCCAAATAGACACATATTGTATATACAATGAGTTCCATTATATATAATTAGTCCTTTTTTACTTACTTGTTATATAAAGGATTAAGAATATGAGAAACAAGTTGGCAAAGTGCCACGGCAATGTTTTTTGATGAGACCATCTGATAGAAACCAAATTTTTCCATAATTTCTCTGGCATGAACCCAATCACCAACACGAAGAAGAGCTTCACATAAACCAAATTTCTGATTAGGTAGTTCCTAAGAAATAACAAATTTAAAGAACTAAATTTTTTTACTAAAAAAACGATGAAGAAAAATAGAATTTTGTTTTCGTTAAAATATCACATCAAATTTTTTCCGAATTTTTACTTATATAATACAATGTACTTTAAAGATTTTAAGTTTATTAAGTTATTACAGTTATGTATTTTTTGTTACTTACTTCTACTTCCATTTTGGTTTCCTTTTCTTCTTTCTTTTCATTGGTATTTAATGAAACAACAGTGGTTCGTTTTGCTTCATCTGCTGAAGTCTTCAAATATTTTGTCCATTCCGCATCCAATTCTTTGTTCTCTGGTATTAACTATAAAATTCAATTGTTTAAAGAAAATTTAAGCTTTATTAGTGCATTCCTTATAAGCTATATTTTTTACCCAATATGTTGGTTACTATTGAATCGCTCGGTGTAATACAGTTAACAATATTCCAAATTTGCAAAAAACACAAATAAAAACTAACCTAAGGTAAAAAAATTTAAAATTTATTTTTAGCTTAAATTGAATACTCACATGAACCCAAAGATCTTCCAATGAAACCAGGTTATATTGCATAAGTAAAGCAGCAACAATATAAAGAGAATCAGGGGTTTTCTTACCAGAAGTCTAAACAACAAAATAAAACATATATATATTTAAAAATGGTTGCTCAATTTGCCTTTTGTGTATCTTTTAGAGATTAATAAAATCCAAATTTCACCTGATAATGTGTGAATTTAAACCCAAGAAGATGACATAAAGTTGATTTTTCACATAAAATTAAATAGTTTTCCAGCAATGGGGTGAATATTGTTTTAGCAAGTTGAGGATGGCTTTCAAATGACTCCAGAATTAAATCAAGGACCCGATTTGGGTCAATATTGAAACAACCTAAAATATAACAGAAATGTTTAGAAATGTTTACCTTTAACATACAAAATTAATACAATGGTTGGATAAATCTTAGTCAATATTCTACAATGCTTTATTTCCTTTATGCTACTACCATGTATTTACAAAGTTTTAGCAAGCACAATCCCTACCAATTAAGCTTTTAATGTTTTGAAGTAAACAAGCAGTAGTGATTCTTGATTCACTTAAATCTCCCAACTCTACTGCAAGTTTTGAGTAACCTTCCATCTCCTCACGTAATAAGTTAAATTTTTGTTGCTTGTAACTAATAATTTAAGGTAATGATTAATTTACTTATTGACATGTCTAGATAAAAAATGAGTATTAGAAAAAAAAAATTTAATTGAAACTACTTGAAATACCCAATTTTTTAATAAAAATACAATTCAAAGTGTGGTTAGGAACTTACAACAGTCTTGTTTTTGTCTTAATATATTTTTGTTGAAATAACTTTGTGCTGTTAATGAGACCCAACGATTCTAAGGTTTCAACATCAAGCCGTTCTTTCAACAACGACTCACCAACTTTATCCTAATATACAAATCAGGGTAAAAGAGTAGGCTACTTTAGGAAAAATTTATTGTAAATGTGTACTGTAACTGTTACAGTTACAGCACACTGTTACAGTTACAGTACACATTTACAATAAATTTTTGTTTAATTAGTTTAAACCAAGATTAATTATAACCATTATGTAATAAAATTTACAAAATTAATCATTTAGCTTATTAAAAAATCTAGATTAAGCGCATAAGTAAAAGAGTATTCTAGTATACTTATTCTGTTTGAGGATTACCTTGCATGCTAAGACTAGTGATATAAATTTTTCCCTTGCTTTTTTATCATCCAATGCAACAAGCTCAATGTCAATAACTGAAAATACATCTGCCACAATTGAGCAAGTCTCATCAGATAACTCCTAAAAAATAAATAACAATGAAGAAAGATTTGCTTGTCGTGGCACCCATATATACTAAATGCACTCCCCAAACTAAATAGTTTTAATATTTGGAATCAGTGACATTTAAAACACATGGAACGCACTTTTAATAGACACTTAATTTTATTTAAATTTTTTTCATTAGGAGTTTTTTTGCTATTTTAAGTTTTAATGGTTGTGTTTCTCTTGTGGAGGTCATGTCAGGGAATTTACTTTTAGTAATATTAAACACAAACCTTAAGTGAGGTTAATAATGCTACATAATTTTCAGCTTTTAATTTTCCAGTTAGAACCAGATGAATAAATTCGTATATGATTCGTTGAATATCTAAAACACACCAATGCAATTTGTAAGATTTATTTTTCAGCCAATAGGCCTATAAAAACTATTTATAAAAAATTTTGTGAAGTATTAAATTATTCATATTTCTACCTTGTTTTTTAGTTTTTTTAGATAACTTGTTGGTTTTTAAATTTTCCTTGCAAAGCGTCAAACTGCAAATTAATTTAATCCTTTTTATAAATATATTGTGTAAAACTTTAAAAAAAATTTTTTTTTAATATTAAATTATTTTAACCAATTAATAATACCTTAATAATAAAAAATTAAACAAAAAAATATTAATCAGGTACTCACACTGTCTTTTTTCCAGTTTTCTCCCAATTTTTGTAAACGTCAGGTTTAAGAATTTTATAATTAACACATGCCATACTTGTGAAATTGTTACTAAATATCCCTGAAATGACCAATTAAAGAATGCCTAAAGGTAATTACCCATTTAACCTAAAAAAAATTAAATTAAATTTTAAATAAATATTTATAAAAACAAAACAGGAGCATTTTTAAACACACTTTGATAATAAAAAACGAACATGGCGTTTTTATTTTTCTCCATACACGATTTTCTTCCCTGTATACTACAATAAAGTGATTTTCGGCCACAAAGACGCGGAAATAGTTAAAGTTAAAACTAATATTATTTAAAGTGTTTACCTTTTTGTTTTTTAAAAAAAAACTTTGTTTGATACAATTAATTTTGTTAACTGTATTGTTGTATTATAATATTAGTTTATTAAAATATTTAAAAAAAATCAGCTAATTTTTATTTAACTTTGTGTTTTTTTTTGTTTTATAGTACATATATGAAAACATTTTTATAATTTTAGCAAATTAAAAACAACCTGGATCATATTTTATAAATAATAAAATAGTATAATGTTAATTAATTCGCTTCGTTGAATTTAACGAAGAAAAAAAGGAAAAATTATTTACAAAAAAGACAAAATGCCCCTGAACCACAAACAAGTCGAGCGTGACAAATGAGAAAAACGGTTCTCTCGTGTGCTTATGTCACGCTCCTATGTAAACGAGTTTTATGGAGCTATCATTTCTTTTGTACAATTGCGATAGTGTTGTGAAGAGGTCCTGCGTTAAACTTTTTATTTGTAAAGAAACGCCTAAAACTCTTCTGAACCTCAATTTTGCGGTTTTGTACAAAAATTGTTAAAGTAATCGTCTTATGGTGCACGTATACTGAAAATTTATGCTAATATTTACTGATTTAATTGACCATGCGTCGTGTCCAACAAAAAACAACATCAATTTCGTTAGAGCGTTCAAAAAAACAGCTGACTAACAGAATACGGCGGGTCTGTTATTGCTGTTGCGGAACGCTAAGGATTGTGGCTATGTGTTTACCTTATTATTGACACGTTTTTATGATTTTATTATGACATACTAAAAATGTCCAGTTTTGGTATTCAATTAATAAGGTTGATACATATATAAACTCAACAACAACAAATAATTCTTTTTTTATTTTCAGCATTTTAAATTAAAATTGAATTTGTTTAAACTTGTAAATGTTGAATTTAACACTGGTGTCCACTTAGCACTTGCAAATAAAAAGTTTTTTTGGATATGGCCACTCCGGTGGAATTAGATCCTGTTTTTATCAAAGCCTTAGAATATCTTCGTTGCAAAACTCCAGACTCTACAGAAAAGTTAAACAATGTTTTGACAGAAGTTATCGAGCATTCGAAGAAAAGGTAAAATTAGTTAAAGTATATATAATTTTTACAGAATGTTGTATAAGACAAAAACATCATATATTGACCTTTTTATTTTTTTTAAATATAATTATAAAAGAACGAAGCACAATGGCAATAAATAGATTAATTTACATCACTTTAATATAAAAAATCTACTACTGCAAGGGAAATATTTCTTCAACAAAGAATAATTTAATGGCAACTGTTCAAACGGATAAACTATAACTAACAGATTAACAGCCCGAGGTTGAAAACTTATTTGTTGTGACTAAAAATTATATAAATCCTAGGCCAATAGACCAAATAGAGTCAATCAAGTTGAATAGAATGAATCTAACTAAACAGAACAAAACTTCCTTAGCTGTTGATTCTCACAAGAAAGAACGCGACATGGCTCAAAAAAGACAATACGACAAGGTTTGAACATAAAATGTGCACAATTAAGCCATTGGTAATAAATTACTGTATCTAATGGATTTTAACTGGGTTAGGGTTTGATCCATACTTTATTC
This sequence comes from Corella eumyota, assembly GCF_963082875.1. NCBI lineage: Eukaryota > Metazoa > Chordata > Ascidiacea > Phlebobranchia > Corellidae > Corella > Corella eumyota. The sequence goes on from NC_137490.1 coordinate 8,222,401, forward strand.
AATTCTTTTATTTTATTCGATCCTCTAAATTTTATAGATACCCTAGTGTTGTATGGTCAAAAATATGACAATCTGTTACTGTAAAAATAAGATTAAAATATTTTTGCCAATAATGCTGATATGTATTATGATCAGATACAAAGAGATCTGGATGAACTGAATAACGAAAGTAACAAAAAATTTCACCCTGACCTGCCCGAACAATCCATCGTATCATCCAGCAACATTCCTAACTATACTTCCCAGCTAAGTGAACCGGGTTTTATTAATGATGTAAACACAAATCAATTTGGAAGCAACACCGACCTAGTTGATCCAGCTGATTTTGAACTGGAAATGGAAGGTCTGGCCTGTATAAAATGCAGGTAAACATTGCTTGACAAACTACTGTTGAACTTTGTTTATGTGGTTTTCTGTGTTCTAAGGATAAATATTTTGTTCACACAAAGACCGTATAGTTAAAGTTTATTTGATTTCAAAGTTGACCAACATATATATCCTCTTTAATATATTTACAATTTTGGGTATATATAATTTGTTGTAAGTTGAGGTGTATTAAATTTTGCATTTGACTCATATTTTATATACTTTTCTATTTCCCTGTTAGTGAAATGACTGTTGGATCTGGAAATCAATTAGTTGAATGTCAAGAATGCCACAACCTTTATCATCAGGTAAGAATAATAAATTTTCATTCATGTTATGTTTTAAAAGGTAATTTTTTTTGAGGATATTTTGATTGAGTATTTGCAATAAATGTTTTTATTATAATTTAAAGGCATTGATATTTTTTCAGGTTTCAGACTATGTGAAATACTGTTTTTTTATTTAAAATTGTTTTATGCAATTTTTTTATTTGAATTTTTGTGCACCTTAACTATTTTAGTAACTTGTTTAAATTTAGGTTGTCAACACGTTATACTTTTTAATATTTATTATTATTTATTATATATACATACACCATGTAATGCAACTACCAACTTAGTCATCTGATCTGATTAATATTTAATATTTTTTTAGGATTGTCACAACCCGTATGTAAGCGATGCCGAAGTAAATGATCCCCGCTGTATATGGTATTGTTCGACTTGCAAAAAATCAATGAAAAAGCAAGAAAAACAAAATTTCTTGAAAACTCCTTCCTCCATTTTAGGTTTGTTTTTTTGCATTAATGTATGTTGTTGTCTTCCTGCTTAATTAAAAATGTACTTTAACATGAAAATAGTAATCTTGTCAAGGATCGTTATTTAAGTCTTTCATTGTGTTTAAATCAAGGTAGGCTAATTTTTAAATTTTATATTATTTATAGTAAATTCCAACAGCAATGAAAAGCACTTATTGTTAAATGAAACGAAGAATAAAGCTACTGTTACCCCATTTAAAAGAAGTGAATTAAAAGTAGGTTTTTTTAAACCATTAAATTTTTTTATTTTTTATGTATCTTTATTGCCAGGCGTACAGACCCCCACATAAAACTGTTAGCTTAAATACCTTATCTATCAAATAAAATTTGTGCAATTTAAATTTAAAACATTTGGTTACATTGTGGTTGAAAACATAAATAAGACATAAAAATAATTTTTGTGTTATTGAAATTAATAAGTTTGTTACCAAAATATTTATTTAAGAAATGTCTTATTAATTTTAAATAACATCTTTAATACTCATAAGCCGCTATCTTCCTTTACAACTTGTAAATCATTTTTATATTGATTGTAACTTCGTTTTTTATCTTTTTAGACAAATGTAGCATCATCAACCAGCAATGTTTCAATGTCAGGTTGGGCTGCTCTAAGTGGCAAACCGATACCCTCTTCTAATAAACAATCACACGAACACATTACTAAAAGTTCAGATAACAGAGAAAAACATAAACATCACAAGGAAAAAACTAAATCTGCAAAAGCCCATTCCAAACAGAACAATGCCAAAATGATCGTATCTGACGTATGGGCAGAAGCATTGGGGGCACAAAACACTCCTCAACCTGTAACAAACAATAACTCAAAACATATTCAACTGTCATCAGGCTCTTGGTTGTCGGGTTCACATAACAGTAATAATACCTCAAAGTCAAGTGCAAATTTAAAGAAAAACTCTCACAAATCATCCGCCTTTCCCAAAGCATCTGCCAGTTCACATAGCGTAGAAAAAAGCTCAAACGGTAAAACCCAGAACCCAGACTCTTTAAAGCGTTTGCATCCCGATAAAAAGAAACCTTTTTCAAAAATTCAATCTAAAAGAAAACATGTATAACAAAAATTTTATATTTTTTTATATTAACAGAGCTGAAAAGATCGGTAAAAATTGCTATTTTTTTGGTAATTTTCTGAAATTTCTAAGTAATGTTTGTTTTTTGCGCATAACAAAGTCACTGTTATTTGTTGTCTCGAATGGGTTTTGACTTCCTAAAACTTTGGTAGGGCAATGCAATTCCTTGTTGAATTTGATTTTTTTTTTTGATTCATAAATGTTCTGTGTTTAATCATGAACTTATATATGAATTCCAAAAATTGCAATAGATATACTGTTTCTGCTGTTACTTGGAAGTTTATCAAGTCACAAAATGTGTTTCAATTTTAATTTTTCTTCTGTTACCCAAATTTTTACAGAATGTTGTTATTTACAAATTGAAAAATGATAAAAAACGTTTTTCTTACATTGCATTTGATGTGTAAAATTTGATTGAAGTGTTAAAGGTAGTGAATTTTCATTAGTTTTACAATATGTAAAGATGAATTCCATTTTGCAGCAAGTAAGTTGATTTAACCTAACAATATTCGTATTTATTGATCATTAATGGAAAAGACCGACTTCACGATTTACATAAACAGCAACATTTGTTAATTTCGGCTTAGGTAGTTTGAGATGTTATAATTGCCCTATTATTTACCTGACAATTGTGTTTTTGGTTCAGGAGGAGTTCGTTACAGCAAAGAAGCAGTGGGTAACAAACAAAAGATCTTACAAAGTAATTTTTTCGACACAATTTAACATACATTTTATTAGATTCAACAAAAACTTCACTATAAATTATTTTTTGTGGAGGATGAACATTTTAAGTAAAAGTTTTGACAACATTTAAACTGAAAAAAAAACGACAACCCTGTTGCTATAGTTTTTGACGAAAATTAAAACAAAATTTTTCGGTGTTGTTCTAATGGTTTAGCTAAGAAAAAAAACACGTAAGTTATGCAATAACATTTTATTTTTATATTAACGTTTACTTGCTTAACTAAAATTAGCTAAAAAAATGTTATCGTCACATCCAAATAAAGTCCCACGTAGCTCAGGAATTCCTCGCGAAGTTTTAAAATGGATTCAAAGTTTGGATTTAACATATTCATTTAAAAACACGAGAAGGTAAAATTATTTTATCAGGTTTTCATTTGTTAAAAACATTTTATTTGGGCAATTGATAAATTCGTTTTCCCTGTTTTAATTCTGGAAGCTCTATTAGCGTCGTTTATGCGGAAAAGTACGGAATTTTTATATCTTACCCTAATCTTCCTTTGCGAATTCATCCAATTTTGTTCCTATGGTTGTGTAAGGCGCTATGAACAGTATAAGTTCCTGCTGAGACAAACTTCTGCAGCATATTAATCATCATGTAAATTTATTAACATCCTAAACTTCCAGAGTAATCTTGGGACTGGGTTGGATATTGCATGTTTCTCTATGCTGTAAAGAGGCTGTGAAGTTGGCTTTTACACTTTAAAGATAAAAATTTACAAAAAAAAAATTGCGGGTTGCATGTCATAGCAATAATTTTCTGTGAAGTTTTTTTAATCAGGTTAAAACTAACGTTATTTTAATTTAAAAATTACAGTAATGTTTTTAGGGATTTTTCAAATGGATTTTTGGTAGCCGAAATATTTTCCTGGTACTATCCTAAGGACATTCAAATGCATTCTTATGATAATGGAACTTCCCTGCCAACTAAACTAGGAAACTGGTCACAACTTGAAAGAGTAAATATAGCTTTTTTAAATCCAAATTAATATAATAATCAGTATTATTAATTGTATGGAGGTTTTCACGGTTTAAGGTGGGGACGCGGAATTTAAAGGAATGGAAAATGAAGAAACGGAAATTGAAGGAATGGAAAATGAAGGAACCGAAAAATGAAGGAACGGAAAATGAAGGAACCGGAAAATGAAGGAACGAAAATGAAGGAACCGGTAAATGAAGGAACAGAAATTAAAGGAAAGTGAAAAAAGGAGAGGCGGAATCTTAAAAAAATAAAACATGGAAATTCCGTTAACTGTTTATTTGTATTTAAGTCAATATTATTTTAGAAATAAACAGGCATTTTATAGAAGAGGGTTAGGGTATGCTGGGGTGATAAAAATTAACTCATTATCGCTTCAGTTCTCGAATAAATGACAGAAATCCTAAATAAACAGTCAACGGTATTTCCGCGTTTTAGTATTTAAGATTCCGCCCTCTCCTTTTTTGCTTTCCTTCATTTTCCGGTTCCTTCATTTTCCGTTTCCTTCATTTTCTGTTCCTTCATTTTCTGGTTCCTTTATTTTCTGTTTCTTCATTTTCCAGTTCCTTCATTTTCCGTTCCTTCATTTTCGGTTCCTTTATTTTCCGTTCCTTCATTTTCCGTTCCTTCAATTTCCATTCCCTCATTTTCAGTCGACCCTTTAAGGTTACTTCTTATTGTGTTTCCATTTTAAAATAATGGTAATGTTTAGGTACATTTTTTAATTTCAAAACAATTTCACATTCGATTACCAGAAAATTTGGTTTCGTAAACCTATGTAGGTCTATTTTTAAGATATATTGTTTTTATAAAAATGTTTAACAGTTTTGTGTGGTTGTTAGTTTACTTTTTTTTATTTTCAGTTTTTTGTAAGAAAGAAAATAGATATTCCTAAAGAAATGATTGATGGAACAATACACTGTAAACAGGGTGCTGCCGAGTTGCTTGTGCAAACTATTTATTCACTGCTTACTAATCGAGTGTATGTATTGTATTTTTTTATATTTTTATTGTTAAATTTTACTGTTTCTATAAGCAATCAGTGCATATTTATGTTTTTAATATTCAAGTTTTTAAGGGTAATTTTACTTTTTATTTAAAATCAATGTTGGTTTGAAAATATAATCAGTCTAAGGTTAAGAAAAAAGTATTATAAATTTTAATTAAACTGCTATAAAGTTTTGTGATACTGCAATTATTCTATCATTTTATGATTTTATAGTGTTAGAACATTGGCAGAAAATCGTGAAGTTGACTTTACAGATAGAATGTACCAGGTTTGATTTAAAACTTAGCCAATAAATTTTTTTAATCACTTGCAAATAATTAATTGTTAGGTGTTGCGACCAAATTTTTTAGTATTTTAGTGTTCTTTAATACATGTATTTATATACCATAATTCAAAAATTGTCTTATATTTACACTCTGACCATAACCTCATAATCACTATATATCCCATATTAAAATAGTATTATTTTGTTTCTGTAATAGTTAATGCATATTGTTACTGTTACTTTTTGTTTTTGTAATTTTTAACTTTTGTGACTTTAAAAAAAGAGTGGTCTTTCATTTTAAAGTGGCTCTCAAAAAAAACTTAATGAAATACTTAGTTCATTTTTTAGGTCAGGTTGCCTATGCATGCAAGATCAACAGCTTCACATGCAATCAAAAACAACTTAAAAATAACTGAGTTTATGACTGAGCCAAATATTATCACAAACAAGCAAAAGGTGGGACTTTATATTTTAATTTTATTAGGAACTTATGTAGAGCATTATGTGTAAATATACAAAAAGACTATTAAAATTATATTCATAAAAATGTATGCAAAATAAAAATTTATTATTTTTTCAATTTTTATTAAATTTCTAATAAAATGAAAAAATTGTAATTTATTTATGAAACATGATTGTTGTAACAAATATAAACTTTTCTATCAGTGCCCCTTTTTTGCTATCATAAGTTTTAGGTAATACCTTTAAAGGCACATTTCTTTATATTCTATCCCTTGTAAGTATTGGCACCTTGGCCTGTACTTTGTGTAATTTTTTGATGTTTAGTTCAGTTGATTTGTTTAAGGGTGTTTTAATATAATAACTGATCTTTATAAATAATTTGTTTTTAATTTTTAATTCTATTGGAAGATCTTTGTTATAAATGGTAAGGTTAATAACAAAAAAACTTAAAATCATCTAGTACAATTTTATAAGGTTAACCATGTACTTTAGGCACATGCTATTATTAATCGTCACCTGGAACATAGAAATCAAGACAGAATGGAAGATCCTAAAAGGTTTAGCATTAAACCAACTTTAGGGGAAATGGCTGTGAGGTTAATGCCTTTTAACACAGATCCCGATGAAGAGAATAATAAAACTAATGCTGACATTGGGTCGTTGTCGATGGATTCAAAGCCAAGGAAATCTCAACGTAAGTTGAACCATATTATACCTACCCTTTGTTACAAATAACAGCCCTAGTATTTTACCTATAAATGTCTGGGACCCCACCTAGACTGTTTTTGCTACAAATCAATGGTAAATAATATTCAAAAATGACAATTGGAACTTAAGACAGGCCCGGTGAACGTAATTTTCTGTGGTAAGTTGTGAATGTCTCACACCGAACATAGTTAAATTTAATAGGATATAAAACGGTGCTAAGATTTCTCTGCATTGAATTAACGCTGTGACGTATAGTTTTTAGTACGTTTCATGACCATTTTATTGCCTTGCGTTGTATAAAATGGTTAAAACACTTTTAAAATAGACACTAATTAGTGAAAACACGTATTTTTATGACAATACTTACTTACTATAAATTTTAAAGGATCGTGTTATGCAACAAATTTGAATTGTATACTGTTAAATAAGTCGTAAAATTCTCTTTAAGACTTAACGTTAACCTTTATTAATTGCCCCATTTTAAAATTTCTTTGTGTATATTTTGATATATTATAACAATATATTAATATCTTAAAAAACATAAATTTGTATTTTTAGACCAATCTGTAACAGGTGATAGCGAACCGCAACGAACTAGTAGTGTTCAGTTTCGGGAAATTCAAGTACAACAGATGGATAAGTCGTCACAAATGTCAGTAAGGCCGGGTACAATTCACACCGTTCAAACTCCCGTGTTCACTCATTAATTGCTTACTACCAAAATCTATTACAAAATCTTATCGTGTATTTTTTATTGTTTTTTTCCGAGAATACGTAGTCCTAACATAAAACCGTTTTTTAATGAGAAGTTTATTTTCATTTGCAAATAAATTATCATTTAAACATAAATTTAACCAGAATGAGAACCTAGTAAAAATTTTAAATAAAGGTATAGAAAGCAATATACAAAAAAGGAAAACGCAATCTTTAGTTAAAGACAACCTAATGAGGTTTCATTAGCCGAATTACCTGTGTTTATATTTTGGTCAAAGACATCCAGCAGTTTTACTTAACACAGACAGTGCACATAAACTAAATTACGTGACATTGGCAACCGTTGTTAAAACCTCAAAATAAAATTGTTGTTAACAGTTTGTAACCTATCTATTAAGTAGCATAAAGCTGCTTGCTTAAAGCGGTTTTCGGTATTGTTTATGTCTGACGTAAGTTGCCCAATAAGGAAGGTTGTTTTAAATTATTTTCTAACGCCAACTGATAGCATTAATATGAATCTTTATTTCCGACTAAGAACTAGTAGTTATATTGTTTGTATATATAGATATATTACACGTTTTGTTGTGAGTATTCTATTTGAATAAGGTTTATTTATAAAGTATTTAAATTGATAATAACTGATTAGTGATTGAATTGGATATATATATGAAATACTTAAAATTGAAGATATTCAATCAATTAGGTTTAACACCTGTGATATTGTGGAATAATTGTTAAGCTTTGCTTTTTTATTTGTGTAGATTAATTGTAATGTTTAAATTGTATATTTATTGTAATGTTTGATGCTCAAACTACGAATAAAGCAAGGATTGATGTGTTTAAAATACCCTTGGGTGTAAAATTTATTCTGTACGTTAAATATAAGTATACAAAAAAAGCCAACAGTTGTTAAATCGCAATTTAATAAACAACGATTAAAACTTAAACTCGCCGCAAGAGAAGAACAAATTTAGACTTTAGGATTAAGCCGGGAATTATAAACCCCTTTTCTTCGTATTCATTTATTCTCGATGTAAAAAGGTCGGTCGACTTCACGACCTAAACATGGAATATCAATATCATTAGCTACCCCGACCAAGTTTCGAGTTGCCCTTTAGGAGTTAAGAATATCATAGGTTATGATTGGCCGTCAATTAAGCATAGGAACAGTTGGACTCAAACCAAAAAACCTCAAGTAGTCAAGCCAAATGTTCTGAACACTACTCAACGCTGCCGACTTAATATATTGTAACGTATTTATAGTATTTTATTGCACTCTATCGTCCGCAAAACTCGCATCACGAATACTCCATACAATACATTTGAACACAGTTAAACTATAAATCACGTGATTTAGAATACGTGATGGCGTTAAGGTGTAAACACGTGACTTAAGGTGTAAACACGTGACTAAAACTAGATTACAACTTTTATGTAAACAACAAAATGGCGAATTCGTTACAATATCAGTTAACTAATAACTAGTTAACTAACCTAAACTCCTAACAAAATTATAAACGTATATTAATTATACTAAAAATTGCATAATAATATTACTAGATATTAAATATGGCTTGTTTTTAACTCGTTTTAGATTTATTTACCACGCATCAAATCGGTATAAGTTTACATTGTATTAATTAGTATTATTATCACACTACATACATAACTGCCAATACATAGTACAAACTAACACAACATAGTAATATATAAATGATACTTGACTGCATAATTTTGCATTAAATGATAACATATAAACTTTAAGTAAAACACTAAAAACACTTCAGTTATAATTATTACATAATAACGACAATACTATTTGGATGTGGTTTTTGGTTGGGGATTGTGTTGTCAGACTTAAATTGTCAGGTTGTCTTTTAGCATTATAATAATTCCTTGATTTTTTGATTTTTATTAAAATAGGATCGATTCTTCGCTTTCCTTATTTCTTCGTTAAGTTTTTTTAATTTTTTTTAGATGTGTAACTTATACAAAACTATAAAATCGTGCACTGCTGAACCTACTTGCAATGACTCAATTTAAAGTGATTAACTAACTGACTATTATAACAAACATTTGTTAATTAATATACGTAGCATGAATTTAATCACAATTTTATTATGAAGTGAAGATAGGTAAGATAAAATTTAAAAACATACAAATTAATTGACTCTTGTTGAAAATAAATTTAAAAACATAGTTTAAACTGCAATTGAATTTCACTTTATTTTCAAAGGTTTTACACAAGTTTGGTTGAAACCTAACTATAAGTAAGTTTAAAATTTGTAAATATTAACTAGTTTTGTTACACCAAAACATATTAATCAAATATTGCCGAAAGATATATAAATTATATTGAAATTAAGTTAATCAAAAAGTTTTTACCAAAAATTTATGTCATATAAAAAGAAAACGAACATTAACATTTCAGAAAAAAAATATATGAATAATTAATACCAGGAAAATTATCGAAATATTGTAAAAGAAGAGATGTACAATACAGTAAGTAAAAGCCTTTAAAAATTGGAAATCCAGTTTTAAAATTTACTCTACTATAATAATCGTAGTGCCGTATTAAAATAAATAAGTCAAAAATTATAATTTTTTTAAAACCAATGCTTTAGTATCATAATGCACTTTAACTTGAAATAAAAAATAAAACAATTTTTGGTTTGTTGCTACGTTTTGACGTATATGATTATTTGTTTGCAGGTTTGAAGGAATTTGATATTTGATGTCTTGTGCACTTCCAGCAAAGCATCGATGTGAAATGCCAGAATAAAATACGTGAAACAACGATTTTACATTTTACCTAATTGTATTTTTACTTTTGGCAATTAACGTTTTAAATTTTTTTTGTGTAATATTTTAATCTAGTAAATTAATTTTTTTGTGTATTATTTTAATAATTTTTTTTGTGTATACACCGAAGCGATTGTTGTCTTACTTCCTTGTTAGCTCGGCGGTTAAGGCTTTGTACTACCAAACCTGAAGCGCAGGTTCGAATCCAAGTCAAAGTAATTTGACGGTCAGAAGATCCTATTTTTAAATGAACAACTTGTGCTTACTCAAGCGGAACTAATTAGGCACGTGACCAATCAACGTCATTACTCAAGCTGATTACAATTAAATCAAAGAGACAACAATCCTTTAACGCGGATTCTAAAATATAATCAACAAATCGCTCACATAAGCGACCCTATTTGGTCACTTGCCCAATCAACGCTGATTAGACTCTGCAGACTAACGTTTTTAATCTAAGAGAAATTTTTTGGGATTATCAAAGCATTCTAAAATAAAATCAACACTGAATGGTCACGTGACCAATTACATATAGCGTTTTTATTAAATTTCATAATAAGCCAGAAACTAAACAGTATGTAATTTATTTCACAGAAATAAAGCGCACTTAAGTATCTTAGCATTTAAACTGTGGTTAGGTTGACAACACACATCCATATTGAAATAAAACTGAAATTACAAACACGTTAAAAATCTCGCAGCCATGCCACAGTAATGAAGAAAACAATTTTTTTTCGAAGGAACACTTAGTTGCATAAAATTAGAAATTTGTACATATAATAAAGCCCACATATATTAATTTAACAATTATACACTGATATGTTAATTGGTTAAGTAATTTTTAATAAAAACATAGCTTTAAAAATAATATCTACAAAATTGGCGAAGTAAAATTTGTACTAAGTTTTGTAGAAATAAAAATGTTCAAGTTTTTTGTTGCACAATGTGACATGCATAGTTTCAGTTACATAATGTGGTAATGTATAAGATTTCTTTATTGCCATTCTTCGCATAAATTAGTGTGTTAAGTAAAAATGAACTATAAATTTGTTCGCATAAAATTATGTTGGGCGAGGAAAAACAATACTTTAAAACTAAATTGGTTTCACTGAATAACACCTTTTTTAAACCGGAAAAATTTAATTCTATATTAGGCATTGAATAGTTAAATTCTCAGATCACATGGTTAAACATCCAAAGAATAATCTCCCAAATCAAGATAGTCTTCTCTCCAGTAAGTAAAATCGCTATAACTGTGAGCTTGAACAAATTGCTCGTTTTGCAACATTGGGAAAAAATTATCGACTAATTCCCCCAAATCATTATATCTAAAATTTTAAAAAATAAATGAAAAATAAATAACTTAATAATAAAGTAACAGTTTGGACTTCGCAATGTGTATTAACTTAAAGAAAATTAAAATTGTTGTATGAAAATTTAAACACAGATTAAATTTAATTAAAAAACCAGCAACAACACATATTTGATTTTCAAAGTTTTTTAAACTTACGAAGTAGTGTAGGTTTGCAGTTCCTCATGTTTTAGTTCGCCTCTGTGGTTGATTGTAAAAAGTCGATTACTAGGAACACCCACTGTAGTGTAAGCAAACACATCCTGGACAAAATGTAGTTATAGTTAAAATATATGTTTCGTTTTAGTGTATGAAGTTACACTATTTTTTGTAATAAAATAATTTTGTCATAAATAAATTTGTTTAAAAAAATACATATTTAGTTATGTTTTAAATTCGATTTTATATACTAAAAATAGAATTGGAATGTATTTAAGACTTTAACAATTTCATTTATAAAAATATAAGTTTTTTTTATTTACGGAGTAAATGATTACATTTAAAGTAGAAATCTACCGGGCCTTTAAAATGCAATAAAATACATAGTTCTCTTAAATTTAAATTCTTGCAAAAACTAAAATATTTTTTACTTACATTTGACTTATTACCAAATCCGGCAGCAAAAGGATTTTGTGGAAACAAAGCTTTAATATCTTTTAGACATTCAATCTTAAACTTTTCTGGCTTCTTTTCTATAACTTCTCTGTAATAGAAAAAATAAAATTTTTGTGTGTGATTCTTATATTTAAAAAAAGAAAAATTGTAAATACTAATTATAACGAAGGCCTATTTTTGCAATTAGTGTAACTATTATTAACACAAAAAATAGAATTATTTTAAATTAATATAAGCACATTTTAACTTTAGTTAAAAAAAATAGGAAAAATTCAACAATTTCCCAAAAAAATTATCATAAGTTTTATTAAGTTACCTTTTAAAAGCAATCATGAGTGAGCTAGGTGACAACAATAAAGGGCCAGGAGGTAGACAAACACCTTGTTGGTTTATCCAAGTGAGGTAACCTTTTGTCATGGCTGCTTGACCAATAGCACGTGAAGAAACATAAATAAATTTGTAGCCATTTCTAAAAAAATAAAAAAAGTTAATTAGAATTAAAAATCTTGACAATGTTTTATATGGTAGAAATAATATAGTAGAGTATGCCATATAAGTTGTTTTTTAGAGTGGTTATTATTTAAAGCAATAACATAACATAATTGTATGTTTAATATTTAGTTTTGGCATGGTGGTTTAACTATTTTAGCCATTGTACCAGCCCTAGTTTTTGTTTTATTTTTTAATTTAATGCAAATCAAAAATTATAATATATTTTACCTGCTGATATTTTGGTACAACTTTGCTACTCCACCGTGTGTCCAATCTTTACCCACCACCGGTAAAATTTGTCCGAAAACATCAGATTTTGTTATTGTACCATCAATATCGGAAACAATTATTCTATCCGACCATTTCCACTTGTAAATAGTTGCCACACAACGAGTTGTGCCTTGATATTGAGTGGTTACGCTAAATGTTATCTTGTTTTCCCCATTTTCAAGATTCAAAATTTTCTGTAAATAATTCAAAAAACTTGGATATTTTGTTATGTCAAACAAAAAAATATTTTTAATATGGTTTTACAACAACCAAAATAATGCCTGTTCTTTAGTAATATAAAATATTATACTAAAACATAAAAATAAAAGCTTATTACAACAAATGTAACTAAGTATTCAGTACACACTTTAAAAAAAATTTTAAAACAAAACTTGAAAAAAAATTTTAATATTACAACTTGCTCACCAGTTGTTCTGTAGTTAACCTTGTAGTTTTTCTCATCATAATGTTATCCTTTAAGAAAGTTTGTTCAGGATCCAACATTTTATTATTCCTTGATGTTGTGAATACTTCTTGAGCAGAGTGAGATCTATAAAATAAAAAATTATTTTCAATTTTTTTTATATAAATTGGCTGCTAAGTATATTAAGATAGTGCCATTACTGTTAGAGCATAACATCTAGAAATTAAAAAAAAATTGTTTTTAAGATGAAAACATGTTGAATAAAACATTATTTGGTAAAACATAAGCTTTTTTGTTTACCCTTTTTCTTAGAAGTTATAAGGCATTAGATTACTCATATAAACATTTTTACATACAGGGATTTAGGTTGTTTTTAGGTTTTTTAAAATTTATTATTTTAGGAGATTAAAATACTTTTTCCAAAACCTTAATCTCAAGACGTATTAAAGTTGATTACAAATTTTTTCTGAAAATAAAAACAATTTTTCTATATTAATAAACAGACCTTTGTAAATCCATGTCGATAATCGTACTTTCCATATCAGTTTCAATTTTAGGGATCACTGCACTTTCTGTCTGTCTTCTGTTTCGCGATGGAATTGCTCTTGGTTGGCTGTGTTCCAAGTTTGTATTATTATTAATTAAGGGGTCAGTGGTATTTTCAAAGGGAGTATCTGAGGAGGGTTCTATGGGTTTGGTAGATGAAGATGGGTCAGAGGTAGTTGAAGCACCTGAATTTATTAAAACAAATTTTGTAAAAAAATAAGACTAAATTGTTAAACTTTATGAAAATATCTAAAAATTAAGTTAAATTAGTAACATTTAAAAAAAAATTGGCTCATGATATTAAAAAAAACTAGCCTTATAATCATATTTAAATGAAAACAATTAGATTTTTAGTCTAGAGATCAAGGTATATATGTTCTACTACAAAGCTATATATGTAAACATTATTTGGATTTGGGTTTTTACTTACTGTCGATTTTGCTTGGTCTCCTCCACAACCAACCCATAAGTCGACTTGATGAAGGGGGACTTGGTCTACTTGGTTGAGGTATTTTTTCCAAACATTCCTAAAAAATTTTAAAAATTAAAAAAAATGCTCTAATAATGGTTAATGAGTAAACAAAAAACATATTTTAATTTGAAAAGTTAAATATTTTAAGTCAATTTTAAATTTAAAAATTTTATTTTAATTTATTAAAGAAATATAAAAAAGCTCTATTTAAGTTTTTTTTAGCATTTTTATAAAACTGTTTTAATAGTTTTCACTTACTTGTGGTAGTGGTTGTTTAAATACAGCAAGTGAAATAATAAAAGGGGCAGCAGTTTGCCAGTTCATGTATTTATTTCCTATCTTTACAACTAAGTTTGGATTGTTTGTGATTATTGAAGGATTTTGAATAAAACTTTCGTAACTAATTCGCTCAGATTCAAATTTTTCTAAAAAAAAAAATTTTTGTTTAAAATTTTAACATTTTTAATTTTACATTTAAATGACTAGCAAAGCTGAACTAATATAGCTTGTTTAATTAACTAAAACCAAAGTTTCGAATTAGTAAAGTACCAATTAGCATCCAATTGTTAAAACTAAGTTGGTTTAGTAAGAGGTTTAAATTATTAATTAGTTTTTATAATTAAAGTTCATAATAGACCTACTGTATATTCTCTTTTATATAAAGATACCATGCAAAATTAACATTAAAGTGAACTGAGTATTTTTTGTTATTACCAAAAATTAAATAAAATATATTTTTGTTTTTTTTAGTTTTGTATCATAGTTTTAATTTTGAAGTAATAACATAACTATTATAAAAAGGAACTAACCTTCATCAATTTGATTTGTTTTAAGGCCACAAAGTGAAAGTTTAATGTCTGACAGTTCTTCAGATGACAAATCACTAAAATTTAATAATAAAAATCATTTATTTAAATTGAAAAAATGGCAGATGGCCTGTTATTAAACATTTTAATACATGTTTTTATGTATAAAACTTATAATAATTTTAACTTAAATAAAGGATATTATCAGTAGCCTATATTGGTATTTTTGAGTATTAAAATTGAGTATTAAAATTTTAATGTAAACAAACCAGTTTTGAACATGTAAACAAAAAATTGGTATAAATTTCCTGTTATAATAAACTTATAAAATAAAACAAAATTTGAGCAATAAAAATAAAACATGTTGACCTTGCAAAACTGCAAGCCTTTTTAAAAATACTTAATCCGACCTTATCCTATTCAGTTACCACACTTACATAACCTCAGGTCATCAAAGCACAGTCCAAAATAAAGGCCTGTGATTGGTTGACCAAACGTACACACCTACTTAGCAACTTACTAGACAAATCACACCACAATCTTAACATATGGACCAAACTGCTAGCATTTACATAGCAAAAGTTGTTTAACCAGTAAATATATGTTTACCCAAAATGAAAGTTAACTTGTTAAGTTATATGTAATACAACAAATAAGATTTTATGTTTAGTGATTATGAACTTCAGCCTAGTTTTAAAAAAATTTCTTTGCAATATTATTAATAAAAACAGCAAGTCTAGTTTTTAAATTATTGGCAATAAATTTTAAAAACACAACAAGAGTTAAAAAAATACATATTTAAAAATCTAATTAAAAAACTAAGTAATACATTTTAACATAAATTTAAACCAACAAACAAATATCTATAGCTAAATAACTTTTAAATTATAAAAAAAAGGTAATACAACAGCTAAAATCAATGTTAAATTAATTTTAAATAAGGTCAATTTAATTACCATAAACATTCCTCCCTAGCTTGACAATCAGTTCCACTATCAATATCACTTCCCCCACCTCTATTACATTCATGAACAACTATACTGTCTGGTTGGTCAGTGTTAGTGTCTTTAAGAGAACCCTAGTAAAGAAATATAAAAATAATAACTGCAAAGAATATTAATTTTTAGTATAATTAAAAGTTTAAAATTATTTTTTATGAAAATTTTAAAATTTTCCCAAAAAAATTCAATTATTGTCTATAAGCCAAACTATAATCTATAGGCAATACATAAAAATTGTTTTTTTAAATTTTGTTAATTGGTATATAAAGATTAATCCTAAACAAAATCTAAAGTGATATAGGACAAGAATTAGAAGTAACCACCATTTTCTAGCACATTCTACCACACCGTTTAATTACCTGCAAGTAAAGGTTAGCTTTGGATGGAGCTAAACTAAGAACATCGTCAAGATATAAACCTTCAACTTCTTTTTGTTGAGGGATAGGTTGAGTTTGTGAGGTAGCAGAATTTAAAACTTTAAATCAAAAAATATTTTAAATTAAACCAATCAAATTATCTTTCAAATTGGTCATATATCATGCAAGTCTACACATAAATTTATAATTCCTTGTTAAAAAGGGGAGCCATTTTTAATTATTTTATAAGGTTCTATCTCATTTTATATTAAAATAGCAACTTTTTACTAATTTTAATAAGCTTAAAATATTTTAAATTGCAAAAATATATTTTTTAGCCTATTTTTTATTAACATAATAGTTAAGTAAGAGGCCCTATTAAGTAATAGCATATTTAAAAAACAAATATTTCAATACTAAGCAAAATAGTTTAAATTAACAATTTAAAAATGTTAATAAAAACAAATAAACACACCTTGTTCAGTGACTGCACTTTTCTCCTCTATATTATCTTCAGGGCTATTTGAAAAAAACAAAGAATTTTAAAAATTTACATACGCATCACTTAAAAAATGTCAAAACTTTAAATTTTCTACTACTTAAAAATTACCCAAAGCTTAAGTAACCAAATTCTTAAAAAAAAAATTCAAAAATTTTTTTTTGTTATACAATCTACTTAAAGTGTTATGTTACAGAGTTTTGCAATTTTGTAAATGATGTATATAGCATGTTAGTATGGTTGACAATGAATCACAAAATGGCTTTAAAACCTTTAAAAAATGTCTGTGGTAATTACAATTTAATTTTGAAAAATACTGGAAAATGATTAACATAAAAAAACAGGTTACCATATTTTTTGTGTGACGTAGAAAGTACTAAGTAGCATAGTGAATGTATACACGCTAGTACTTTCTACGTCATCACAAACAGGGCTTCCCTTTTCTTTTTTTTTTAATTAATTTAATTTTTTTTTTTAAAGTTGAATAACTTAAAAAGTAGGTAAAATTATTTAAAGTTAAAATCATTTTTGTCTTCAGTAACACCAACTTTATTAATTTTTGAGTATAAAAATATCGCTAATATATGACTTTAAGTAACAGAATAGTTTAACTATTTAAATTTTTCCTTAATTGCAAGAAATTTCCAAATTTATGGTATGTATTACTCATTGCAATTAAGGTTAAACGATTGACTACTCACATGGGAACAGGGGAAATTTGATCTTGTTCATGAGTTGAATGTGTTGAAGAATCATCTGATGAACCTTCAACTAAAAGTTTTTTTAGTTACTTTATTTTTTTAACTATTTTTTGATTTATTATTATATCTGTTCTAAACCTGTTTAATTTAAAATTTCAGCACATAAACTTTAAAGGATTACAAACCATTTCCATCACCGGGTAATTGACCCCAACCCCACTGTACCGTGGTTTTTGATCTATTTTCAATTGTTTCAGAATCACTAAATGGACTGTTTATTTGTTGGTTGCTAAAAAAAATTAAAAATAAAGATTTTAAACAAAAGTTACTGAGAGTAAATTAAAAAACGGCCATAATTTAAATATTTTGGTTAGGTTTTGAATTAAATGACAATTAGGAAAAATCACAAAACATTAAAAAAGTTATAAAAAAAATTTGTGACCCCAATATTGTATATTTTAAGTATAACTACTAAGAAAACAAATATTTTGCAAATATTTAAACAGGTAAAATTGCAACAACTACAAATACCACAATCACAAGACGATTACTCACTATTCAGAAGATGGTAAATCACTGTCAGATTGTACACAGCGCAACATCGAAAGTTCATTTGCAATTTCATTATTTTTGAAATCCTCACTAAACATTAAGTTTATTATGTTTAATTGGATATAAAACAATTAATTATAAAATTATCTGCATTAAAATCCTTTTAAAGGAAATCTTCCTCCCAGTTTAATTTTTTTAATGTTATTTCTTGAATTTGTTTTATATGAAGCTTGAAATAGATTATTTGTTGAAATAAAAAAAGTTGTTTACAAATATCTAATCATATTGTTTACCCTTCTTACCTCATGTTGTTTTGTTATAAATATAGTCATCATTACATTTTAATAATATTAATATTTGTGCTAAATACATTTTGTTTACCCTTGCTGATATTGCCAATATTGTTCATTACAAAATAACCAAGAACAAAAAAATTAAGTAACAATTAAAAAATACCATGGTTATAAGGCTTTCAAATTTTTTAAATCCATATCTTATAATTTTTAACAACCCTGAATTAAAAATTAAATTTCGAACTTACTCAAATTCTTTTGGAGCAGAACCCAAACGCTGTTCCACATCTTCTATAGAGGAAGATGCTGCTGGAGTGGAGTCATCTGACTCCCAAGATGCGGCAGGATCTTCATGAAAAGATGATGCATTAATTAAACTTCTTCTTTTTCTTTTCCTACGTCTTCGTCGCTTTCCCTCAGTTGAGATATTATTAAAATCACTAAAAAAATATTTATTTAAAAGTTAACAAAAACAAATGACTTTTTTATTTTAAAATCTATTACAATTTAATAAAAGGGTAGCTGCACAAAAAATATTAGAAGATTAAGTTACCCAATATATTTAAATGTTGGAAATTATGTACAGCCCTATAATGCTTAAATATAACATAAATCTACTTACAATGGTTCAACTTCAGGTTTTTCAGTTTTAGTTGGTGTGGAAGGACGTGAAGGAAGGGGTGATGTGATTAAGCGAGCTGGAATTATTTCGCTGCATTCGTCAATCTCTTCAAGAAAAAAGGCTTCACCCTGGTCACCAAGCTTCATGTGAAGATTGCGAACTTTTTCGTCATTAATTGCAATTTTAACCTAAATAAAAAAAATTATTTAAAATAAAAATTCCAAAAAATGTCTCATAAATGTAAAGGTTAAATTATACATACATATGAAAACAAGTTTTTTTTTTTCATTTTTTAAATTCTCAACTTTTTAGTTTAAACTAATGTCAAATTAGTAGAAGAGAATTTTAAATATTCATGCATTGACCTTTAAAACATCAAACTACAATATTTCAAACAAAATCAATAATGAACATAAAATATAATTATTATGGGCTACATTTGTAAAGGTTGTTATAAAAAGTTTGCAATAACCATAGGCTATTACAAAAAACTTTTACAAAGCAACAATTAAATGTAAGGCAATTAGTCATTTACTTAATTGTTTGCTACTGTGCTTATTTATACATTTTAATTGGTGTTCGTATGTATAGATAGTTATTTATTGTTTGCCCCATATGAGTATGTACAAACAACCTATTTGCTAGTTGTTTTAACTTTACAATGCATAGCTTATTTACAGCAAAATTGAATAACAATTATGTTGTAAAAGTTTATTATTCGACAATGAACTGATTGTTAATCAAGTTTTATTACTTTGTAGTGCAGTGTTAGCTTGCCATACAAATAGTATATCATACAAAAATGGCTTTTAAAGAGTACACCAACAATAAGTGATCAGCATTATTGAAACATTTTAAATAAAAAGTGAAAGTAAAACTGATCAATTAATACATGCCTCCTATTTCTACAATTTGTGTTAAAGTTTATTATATATACCAATTCAACGGAGTCAAAATTATGTTTTAAACAAATGGGTAAATAACCAAGCTGGTTTAACAAAATTATCAAATCACTTTAATTTAAAACAAAAAGTAAAACATTATAACTTAAGTGTAACACAACAATGTTATGCTTTACATCCGTTAAGTGTTGACAAATAGTGCTTATAGCAACTATAAATAATCCCTCATATTAGTTAATGCTGACAATGTTAATTTAACCTTAGTGTGACAAAACACCAGTGCATGAATAAGTCACTAAAGTTTAAACAAACATTAAAAAGTTAAACATTTGCTGAATCATCAATAAACAGTTCGCATATTTTTACATAACAAAGAATATCCCACAGACGAGCAAGTCAAATAAAATTGATTTGTAATGCTATACCTTCTACTTTGATTAAAGCTTCTAGTGCTTTCAATTAACAACACAAATTTACTTAACAATAACAAAAAGAATTATAAAAACAAAAAACTAATATTTTTTTATTTAAAATGATCTTGCTTGTTTATACAACAAAATAAATCACATAATGGTTAATCAAATTTA
Organism: Corella eumyota; assembly: GCF_963082875.1. Classification (NCBI taxonomy): domain Eukaryota; kingdom Metazoa; phylum Chordata; class Ascidiacea; order Phlebobranchia; family Corellidae; genus Corella; species Corella eumyota. The sequence goes on from NC_137490.1 coordinate 8,242,841, forward strand.
AAAGTAGCCTATTTTAACCTAGACCTACTTAATTAACCTATATGATAAACTAACCACAAAATATTAGGAAAAAGTAAAATAAAAAGTTACCACTTTCTCTTTTGCTCTCAGAACTCCAAGCTTTCCGAATCGAACATGAAATGGAGAAGCAACAAGGGTGCCATCAGGTTGTTCTACCACAACTATATCAATTGCACCTTTAATATAAAAGTCACTTAGTTAAAATTAGTCTCAACAGTTTATAAGTATGTAAATATTGACATTTACTTGATTTAATAATTGTTTTAATAAATTTAAAACGATAACTTAGTGACTGAAACTTTAAAAGGTTAACCTAACAAAGGGTAACAATAAAGCATGAAAAAACATATCAAATTTAAAAAGTGTTTTTATTTATCATTACCTGTCAGAGTTGCAGGATTAAGTTGATTGTACATACTTTTTAAAAACCCAAAACTTTTATAAACCACATTCATTTTTAAGTTTTATATAAACGTAATGTTTAATTACACCCTATAATTCTACTACAAATTTAAAATATGTTATTTTTTCTTATTTATTTTAAAGTTTGTAATACACGACCTACAGACCTATTACATTTAAAACATAACATAAACAAAAAAAAGCCTGTAATTTTAAAGCTGGCACATTGACGTTTTACATTATAAACATTAATAGCTAACTAACACCAATATAACCTAGGCTATTTTAAATCACTATTGTTTGGTGGTTGATAGTCTGTTAAATAACAAAATTTAAACAAGCAAATAACTGAATAATGAAATCACGAGCATCTTAAATCCCACCTATACTACATAATGGCGCAATTGAATCTATCACGAGAAACACAAAAATTCCTGAATGACGTAATGCACGTATTTTCGGTTCTGTTTTTATTTTTTTTGGTCATTTGTCTTAGTTTAAAGCCTTTTAACGTGAACTGCTTTAAATATTTACTAAATAAAACAAAACTTGCAAATTTTAATTTATACAAAGTTGTATATTGAGATATCGCAATCTACGAACAAAACCAACGTTTCAGAAATCTTTAAAAAACTTTCTTCTAACAAAAAATAAACTTTTACGCCATAGCATTCTCTCCTTACATATAAATTAAACTTGTAAAAAACTCTCTGATACGAAAAAACGCCGCACAGCTGTACCGGCACTCGTTTTGCACGTTTACTACACGAGGTGTCGGTTGCCTGCGGTTCGTACAAGAATCACGCCACTTATTTTGCTTTGTTTGTTGTTAAATCGGAATCTATGGGAGTGCCATGCTTCAGTGAGTTTTAGGCTTATATTACATTTCTAGTCTTGAATTATTTGCAAATTGAAACTTGAAACAAAATAGTTTAAACAATAGAAAAATTACTAAGTTGTTGTAATTTTTTTATATTATAGTAAAAAGGCCTAAAAAGTGTACCTTTAATTCAGGATGTCATGTGGTGTTATGTGCCTGTAAATTTTTTTTTTTTTTTTGTATATATCCTTATCCTCGATGTGGGAAAGTCGAATGCGCGACTTAAACATAGAGTAACATAAGTTACTCCGACCTAGTCTCGAGTTGCCTGTGGCAGTTTGGGATATTATAGAGACTATAATTGCCCGGTAATTATGCTGCTGATTAAGTGCTGGCTCAGCAGTAGTTTATACCGTTTATAGCGCCTTACTCAAGAGCGCTACAGCATGAGATCAAATAGCATTCCATGTTGCCATGTTTGACTAACTTCTAATAAACGTTATAAAATATAATAAATATAAAATTATTACCATATATTATTGTTATTATTTTGTATTACTTTATCGGTTATTGAATTTTTGAATTATTACCGTCACTGATGCGTGAAAATCTTTTGGAGCTTTTTGGGAAATCCCCGAATAAGGGCGTTAGGAAAACGATTGGTGGTGTTTACAAATTTGGTTTCTAATATATTGTACAAAGAATAAATAGTGGTCATATTTAAAAAAAATATATTTAGTTATAGTTCTATAATAGCTTCGCTTAAAGCTCATTATAGGCTTTACTCTAGATGAAGCTCTTGGTTTAATCCCCACTGCGTCCATGTCGAAGCAAAAAAATATTTAAAAAAATCTTACTCTATTGTTTAGAAGTTTAAATAAAAGGTTAAAATAATAAACCACCTATCATAACCAACAGAGGTTGTTTTTACACTTCACCAAATATGTCTCAGTGTTATTTAAGATCCTAAAATTAATTATCGATTAACTATTTTAACAAAACTTTGTAATAAACTATTTTTTTTTACTTCTTTTTTTAAATCTTTTTTATAGAAAGACAGAAAAACAATATTTTTGGTATATATATATCAGATGTTGATAAAATAATGTCATTTGAAACCCTACCTGACTCAACTGTTCTCTATATAAGCCAGTATTTAAATTTGCAAGATTTAATAAGCTTTTCATTAGTTTCGCAAAACATTAACAAAATCTTGTCACAGTACGAAACTTCTGTTTGGAGACCATTGTGTGGAAGATACTGGCTGTTGAAAAGTTTACCAGAGGAATGTAAATCATGGAAAAGTGCATTTATTTCACAGTACAAAAAGTTTGGAGAATGTATGGACTGCTATAGTGAAGTTAAAGAACTGTGGACAAAGTTTGAGAACTGGCTTAGTGAAAAATGTCCCCCACTGCTTGCAGCTTTGCAAGGTGGAATTGATAAAAACAAAATGAATTCACTTTTGAAAGATAAAAATGTAAAATTGTCCAATGCCTTGAAATGTAGCTATCTAATTCACAATGGTCAAAACTTTGAAGGATTAAACATATACTATGGAGTTTTTGGTAATGTGGAAAACAACTACAACATAACCTTGGCAGATTTTGAAACTGCCCTTAGTCATAGTAGATTTGCGGTCAATGTGAAAAAAATGTACAACTACAATGGTGAAATCCTTCCTGAATTTTACCCCTTTGTTTCAATTGATACAGATGGTTCAGTGGCAGTGTGTCTGATGGGAAAATTACAGAATGTGGCAAACTCATTTTTGGAATGGTTTTGCAGGTATGTCGATGATGTGGTGAATGGTCGCTACCCTATTGATAAAGAAGAGATAATTCCATATCATTCGTCAACAGAAGTTTCTATGGATAGCGGATACTTTACAGTAAAGGTTAGGTGGCTGCATTTGTTGCACCAATCTGGTAGAACACAGGGTGCAAATTACAGTTATCGAATTACAATGTCCATGGACAAAAATGCACCTGAATCACAATCCTGTCGACTTTCGACCAGGCACTGGGTCGTAACTGAGGGTGAAAACGACTCTGGACATCCCTACGTGACATGGGGCACTGGGGTGGTGGGGGAATACCCAGTTATGACACCGGGTGCTGAATACACTTGGATAAGCTATAACTCATTCCCTACAGTTGTCGGATCAATGGAAGGGCATTTTGTGATGAGGCTGCTTTCGGACTATGACACCGAAATCGAAGTGTCCTGTCCTAAGTTTACAATGAAACCATTTTACAATGGAGAGTATTTGCCATATGAAATAGTGAAAGAAGAAGAGTGATTTTTAAAGGAAAAAAAATCACTAAAACTTTCAGGGTAAATGCCAAATTAGTTTTTCAAAACCTAAAAAGTAACATTGTAACTTAAAAAATAACGATATGGAACTTGATTAGTGTTTTCAAAAACTTAAAAAAGATTTTAAGGTATATGTATACTCTAAAAATAAAAAATTTGTGCAAAAACCTTTTTAAATATATACACACTTTTGTTCCACAGTTATGCTTGTTTTTAAATTGCATTACTACCTCATACAATTACAAGTCACCTGATAATAACACAACAATAACTAAAAAATGTCTGATTGTAAATTTTGTACATAAATAAATTGCATGATAACACACCCTATTGTAATTTGTAAATGTTATTGCCAATAACTGTCCAAAAATTACTTTTATTTGCAATATTATGAAAAAGTTATGTTCTGTAATTCTTAAAAATTTTTTAGCAAAAGCATCAATATGTTATTTAGTTTGGCAATTTTTAATATTTGAAATGATTTTTATGAAAGTTAAGAATGGAATTCTTTTACTATTCAAAACAAATCTCAAATCTGTTTTTTCTACAAAGCATAATCTATTTACGTTCATTTAATAAATTTAAGTTAACTTAACACTCTGGTTGTTTTTGGTTAAGTAGAGAGTAAGATAAAATATGCGACATGCTATTTTAGAATCAAATAAAATTTGTCAAAACTGAGAACGGAAATAAGGGTCTTGTTACGTTTTATTTATTAACTCATTTCTAATTAAAAAAAACATTAGGAAATAATGAGCAATGTAAAATATAAATGTCTTATTCAGTTGTTTTATGTTTAGCCTTTTATTTTAATTTTTGTTGTTTTTCAATGAAAATTGGAAATTTCGATAATTTTTAACATACGATATTAATTGTTACGTCACACATCTAATATTTAAGCGTGGAGATAGAAATAACGTAACCTAAAGAAAAAAGTTTGCAAAATTAAAAACAGAATTGTATATATGGCATAATAGAAACTTTCTTTTGGTGTAAATTAGTTTTTTTAGACAAGATATAACTTTATTAATTAGACAACTACGTAAAATTGAGTACAAAAATGGTAAGTGAATGTATAATCAATATAAATTATGGTGCTAAAATCAACAAATAATTAAATTTATCAATGCCAACAGTATAACAATTTTTAAACCAAAAAAATACGTTTTTAGGATTTATGGGCGTCGGCTAAATCAAGACATGGATATTTCTTTACAGTTATTTTCTATTTAACTTTGCTAGTCTTGGAAAAACATTTTAGCGAAATAAATTTTTATCTCAAATTAATTGCTAAGGTAACCTACACCATAACTTAAATTAGTATAACGTTTAACGGCTTTGGATAACTTGAAGTTTAAAGGCATTGCAAGAACTCATTGCTTTTGCGCCTACCTTTGCGGAGCCCGCTTCTTTTAAAATATGTAATTAGAAATATTAACGTGATATATTATACACCTTAATCACTATCTAAAAATAAGTTGTTATTTTTTTATAATCGCAGTAATTAATATATGTTGTACTTTACGGTTTCAACATTTTTTGAATTGTGCAGTCTTATTTTTAAAACAGCTTAAACCAATATATTAATTTAAAAAAACAGCAAATTATAACCAAATATTACCTAACAAAAATCCTAATAACATTTTAAACTTTTGCACTTTATTCTAGTGCCTTCCGATTTTGTATCTTATACTAATAACGTGGACCCAACTTGAAAAACTTGGACAATTTCGGGAAAAAAATATTCTATTTTTTGGACTTTTATTTTCAGTGGCGGGAGACGCTTTTATCGCAATAGATAAAACAATGTTTATACCAGGTAAAATTAGTTAAATATTTTGGTGAACTAAAAATGCAATTCGAATTTTTTTTAGGTGTGATTTGTTTTTTGATAACCCACTTTATATATTCTTCTGCGTTTGGATTTAAACCGTTCGGACACATTCAATTGTTTATTTGCACATTCATCACCGTTTCCGTGGACATATTGTAGGTGTAACCTTTATTTGTGTTTTTATAAAAAATTATTTTTGAAGCTAGTAAAAAAATTTACTAGTAAAACAAAAAAGAACTACCGCCATCTCATCAAAAACACTTTTATAGAATAAACATTCGACCAAACCATATGCGAGGAAATTCCATTTTACTAACCATTAGACATTTTTTATTAACCCTTCTGGAAAATGCTCTTAAATTTTCAAATAGTTTTTTTTTATAGGAGGGGGGGGGGGGGGGCTATTTGTTTAACTAGTTTTAGGTGATAACAAACACCAAATAAAACATACCGTAAATTGATATCAGGAGCTCGATTAAACCAGATTTAAAAAAATATAACTAGACCAGTTTAAAAATAAGAAAATTTTCTCTAAACTATATTTTAAATGCAATGACCTTGTGACAAATGTTTAAAAATTGTTATAAACACATGTTTATTTTAGCCTATGCTATAATGGAGTATCTGATGAAGTACGGTTTGAATTTACTCTGTGCATATTAACTTATAGTCCAGCAATTGGGTTAATGTTTTGGCGATCATTAAGTCGCCTAAAATTTAAAGAAATTAAACAAGGTTTGTGATAATTTTTTTAATATTCTGTTTTAAATATTCAATAATTATTTTTTTTATTCAGGGAATTATAAAAACTTGACTTTGGCAATAGGCGGTATGTTTTTTGTTGTTTCTGACGTCCTGTTGGCAACGGAAAGATATCGTTTTGTATTTACTGGAATTGATTACTGTATAATTTTAACTTATTACGTTGCCCAATTTTGTATCACTATTTCGATTATTACTCCAAATTTAAAGAAGACTGTATAACAGAATCAAAACGCATATAGATTTTGCTTCAGCCGATTTTAAACAGATGCTATATTGTTGGTTGTTTAAACGGAGAAGCCATTAAATACCTATTAGTTGTATTTTTTGTTTTAACTTGTCCACAATACATAAAACCTCAATATCAAATCTGGGCGCTGTTTTTTAATTGAGTCGCCTGGAAATAAGAAAATGGAAAATAAAGGGACGGAAAATAAAGGATCCGGTTCTTTATTTTTCATTTCCTTAAAATGAGCGTCTCCTTTTACCTAGCAAAATATACTATTTAAGGTTAGTCAAGCATTCTTTAAAAGAAATTAACATTCCAAATTTAAACTGTGTTAAACGGCAATATTATATGATATGTTATATCTAAATTAAGGATTGATGTCGTGGTATTTTTCGTTTACATGCTTTATGTTTTTGTTTGACATATGTACTTCCTTTATTTAATCACAGTAGTAAAACGCTTTGCCTAATAATAACAACAACGTAAAAACTAATTTAAAGAATGCAAAAAAAATATATCAGGTGTTACAAAAAAGTTTGATCATCTCGTAATTTAGCCTAACGTTTAGCTGGAGATATAATAATAAAAGTTCTAATAGAATATTAAATATTAAAAAGTTCTAATAGAATATAAAAGTTTTAATAGAATACTCCTACCCTAGACTGCTAATTAAGCAAGGCCATCTCCCAAGTTTAGTAAAAGGTATTCCGCATTTACAGCATACCATAAAAATCAAATTAGCTAACTCTGTTATTTACAATAAAACATACGGTAAGTGATGTAACTTACGTTAACAAAACAATAAAAACTAGTTATGCAATACTTTAGGTAAAAACGTTAAAACAACAAAATAGTACAGTTAAAAAATGCACGTCCTGCAGCCAATAAAAAAAAAGATCCAGTAAGTTTGTTTGTTTTTATTGTTTGGGTAACATATAATTATAAATCACAATCTCTGTAATATAATATATTTCCACAATCTGTTATTAAAATAAAATGTGTTAAAACAAATATAGTCTTATTACATGTGGCACATGATGACGAGCAATTAATACGAACCGGTAGCGTGGTGTAGTGGTAAGAACACTTGCTACACCACACATGAAGTCGTGGGTTCAATCCCCACTGATCTCATGCTGTAGCGCCCTTAAGTAAGGCGCTATAAACAGTATGGATTCCTGCTGAGCCAACACTTAATCAGCAGTGTAATAATCGGGCAATTATAATTTATAATATCCCAAACTGCACAGGCAACTCGAGACTGGGTCGGAGTAACTGATGTTACTCTATGTTTAAGTCGCGCATTCGACTTTCCCACATCGAGGATAAAGATATATACAAAAAAAACAAAAAAAATACCGTTTTTCCTGAAGGCATGCTAATAAAACTCATGGTAATAAAAGAAATTTTTTCTTTAAAGTCATACAAAATTAAGAAAATACAATTGTTTTATAACTATCTACAGTTTTAAACAAATTTCTGGTTTATATTAGTTTTAAACAATTACTTAATTTTTACTAGTTTCAAACAACTACCTGGTTTTTACTAGTTTTGAACAACTGTCTGATTTATACCAGTTTTATGCAACAACCTAAATTGCACTAGTTTTGAAAAATTAAAACCGACAGACCTAGATAAAGACTTACTTTCAAAGGTTTCAACATATACCCAAAGTTTTATACTGATAATTTATTAATACCATTAAGTGGCCGACAGTTCGATATTCTGCTGCATATGCTAATTTAAAACATGCAATTGCAATACGCTTTTTTGTCTAGATCGGTTTTCTCAATGTATAATCACCTATAAACATTAAATTTAAAAAAAATTACTGTTTATGGAAAAACCTGTTATGGAAAATTCATTTAACTAGCCTGGCTCCATGGCTTCTCGTATTAACTTAGATAATACATAAAAATCTTTACTTGATATTCTAAATTTTTTGACCCACTGACTATTGGTAAACTGTAGAATCACGTTTTCCCAAAAATCGTAAGTTCTAACAAAAATAGCTGGATTGTAGAACACAACATATATGGTTATATGGTGACTTGTTAAATAATACATTTAAAATGTTAATTAACCTACTGTGTAAACATATACCTAGGCAGTGCCCAGGGCCTTACAAAGTTTTTTTCGAGTAAGCATTTGTTGCTGCTGCCTAAACTTCATTCGCGGACGTTTACATCGCTTTTGGCATTGAACAAACAACATATTGCAGCTGACTACATACTGAGCCATAACAAATAAACTAAATTTTATCCTATACTATAACTCTCCATCTCTTATTTATTCTTGAAAAGCTTGATAAAACCCAAATTAAATGTTGTAAATTAAAAGCTGACTTCTTTGTTGACGATAGTTTGCGCCAAATTAAAAATATCCCCGTTTTAACTACTTCTGTAGTTCCGGTTTATTTGATTACAACTTAATCCACTTGACGAGAATATATTTTCGGATCGTATGGATTGATTGACTATTAGATGGATAGAAGGATCGAAAGGGTCGGATGTGTTAATGGATAATCTGAATAGGTGAGGGTTAGGGTAAGGGTTTAATTCATGAAAACGTTTTGTTTAATTAAATATCCGTCAAATATGCATTTGAATTATGTAATATCTATTTAATATATATTCGATTCAGTTAATAAAACTTGATCCATTAATCTGTTCGATCCGTTGATCCGTCAAATATATATTTTCGTCAGGTAGATTAAGTCCGATTCGGTTTATTTATGACATGTGAACAGAACCGAAACTAAGGCATGCGCGACAATTGCAATGACGTTGTGAATACCGGTTTGTTCCCGATAACAAAAAATGTTCATGTAAACAGGATAATTAACTATTACGTCACATAATTATTATTTAAGCATTGTTATACAAACCTAATAAATATTTAAGCATTGCATACAATATTGTATACAGGCCAGCCATAATAGAAACTAAAAAAAAATTACCCTTCGTGTAGATTAGTTTTTTTAGACAAGATTTAACATTTTTGATAAACACGAAAATTAAGTAAAAAAATGGTAAGTGAATGTATAATCAAATCAATATAAATTTTGGTACTAAAATCAACAAATAATTAAATTTATTAATTCCAATTTTTAACTTTCTATACAAACTAGTTAATATATATTAATTGTTTTTAGGATTTATGGACGTCGGCTAAATTAAGACATGGTTATTTCTTTACAGTTATTTTCTATTTAACTTTGCTGTGTTTGGAAAAACATTTTGGCGAAATTAATTTTTATCTCAAATTATTTGCTAAGGTAACCTACACCATAACTTAACTATTATAAAGTTTAAGGGATTTGGATAAATTATGTTACTTTACTATTTTTGCATCTTTTTATTTTCACAGTCCTGTTTTTGAAGTGACAAAGGCTTTATACAGAATGCTAAAATCAACATATTGCCAAATTTTTTTAATTAAACATCTTAAAGCAATACATTAATTTAAAAATAAAGCAAATTATAACTCAATATTACTTAGCAAAAATCTATTAACATTTTACACTATATTTTAGTGCCTTCCAATTTTCTATCTAATACTGTTAACGTGGGCGCAATTGGACAAATTTGGACAATTTCGGGAAAAAAATATTCTATTCTTTGGACTTTTATTTTCGGTAGTGGGAGACGCGTTTATCGCAATGGATAAAACAATGTTTATACCAGGTAAAATTAGTTAAATATTTTGGTGAACTAAAAATAAAATTTGAATTTTTTTAGGAATGGTTTGTTTTTTCATAACCCATTTTATATATTCTACTGCGTTTGGATTTAAATCTTTCGGACGCATTCAACTGGTTATCTGCATATTCATCACCGCTTCCGTTGATACATTGTAGGTGTACAGTTACTTCTTGTTTTGTTATAAAAAATTAATTTTAAAAAAAGTTAAAAATTTTTACAAGTATAATAAAACGGATTACTGTCATGTCACCAGAAACACCTTTACCGAACAGACATTTGAAAAAAACATATTCCTGGAAATTCCATTTTACCGACAATAAGTTACTTTCTATTAAACTCTCTGATGTCTTAAAAAATGCCCTTCAACTTCTAACAAAAATAGTGATCTAAACTTTGGCAAATTGTTTTTTTTTTCGAAATTTTGTTTTATTTCGATAAATGTTTATTTGTTTAAATAGTTTTAGGTAAAAACGCAAATCCTAAATAAAAAAAAACTCTAAGCATTGAGAGTTGGGGATTAAATAAGAAAAAATGTTTTATGTTTACAGGCGTTCAAATTCGCTTTGCAAAAAAAAATAAAACGATTTCGGAAACTATATCCATATCAGTTCCTAAATTCTATTTTAAATGCAATGCCTTTATGCAATTTAAAACAAATGCTTAAAAATAATTCTGAACTTAAACATTTTAGTTTAAGCTATAATGAAGTACCTGATGAAGCACGGTTTGAATTTACTCTGTGCATATTAACTTATAGTCCAGCAATTGGATTAATGTTTTGGCGATCATTAAGTCGCCTGAAATTTAAAGAAATTAAACAAGGTTTGTGTTAATTTTTTTTTATATTTTGTTTTTAAAATTTAATGAATTTTTTTTATTAAGGGAATTATGAAAACTTGATTTTGGCAATGGGCGGTGTGTTCTTTGTTGTGTCTGACCTCCTATTGGCAACGGAAAGATATCGCTTTGTATTTACTGGAATTGATTACTGTATAACTTTAACTTATTACGTTGCCCAATTCTGTATCACTATTTCAATTATTACTCCAAACTTAAAGAAAACTGTATAACAGACCGGTACCGTAGTGTAGTGGTAAGATAACTTGCCACGCTACATGAGGTCGTGAGTTCATTTTCCACTGCCCTTGTGCTGTAGAGCCCTTGAGGAAGGTACTGTAAACGGTATAAACTTCTGCTGAGCCGGCGCTTAATCAGCGGCTTAAATTTTGGGCAATAATATTATATAATATTCCAAAATGCTTAAAGCAACTTGAGACTGGATCAGAGTAGCTGATGTTATTCTATGTTTAGGTCGCGCATTCGACCTTCGCACATCGAGGATAAAGATACATACAAAAAAAATACTCAAAACACATATAGTTTTTACATAAGCCTGTATAAACAGAGGCAATAGTATGGTTGTTTAAACGGAGAAGCATATTAAATATTTATTAGTTGTCTTTTTTGTTTTAACTTGTCCAATATTAAAGAAAACCTTAATAAAATATGTCATGCGTATGTCTGGAGAGCGCACACGCAACAAACGTTTTCATGAAAAATACAAATCTCATATCTGAGCGCTGTACTTTAATCAACACAGGAAACATATTGTTTGCTGTTTGTGCGTTATAATTAAGCAATCCATCTTTTTGTTAATATTACCGGACGAGGTATAGCCTATGGTATTAAATATTTATCAGATTGCGTAGGCCTTAAGTTTGTAATTTAGAGTAGGTTCTTGACCACGCTTTACAAAAAGGGTTTAGAGAAAATTGCAGATAATTTACAATTGTATAAATTAAAAAACTAATTGTAATAAAGATCTATTTAGTTAAAATAAAACAATTTAGACAGATTTATAAGAAAAGTTTATTACTATACAATTATTAATATGTGGCTAAACTTTAATATATTCATAGCACGATTTACTTACTAATTTCAATGTTTATGTTATAATGTAAGCTTTTTCAGAACCTAATTAGCAAAGCAGGCAAAAGTCTAGATGTCTTAATGTTTAATATCTTTATCTAATTAAGGGCAGCACAAAATATGAAAAGATTAGACTCCCGTTCTGAAAAACTAAGGCCAGGGGTAAGTAAATTATATAAAATTGATAAGTTCAAAATTAAAGCATTTCCACCAAAATAACAAAACAAATTAATCTTAGTTTTGATTAACATGACGACATGATGTTTTATTATAAATTATTTTAGACTAATCGAAAGCATGGCAGTATTATTTTAAAACATATATTTTTTTTTTGAAGTGTCCCAAAGTTGACACCCAAATCTGCCAAGTTGTAAAATCTAGCACAGTGTTCTTTACAACAGTTGCATTTTATTTTTCTGTTCTTTACTTGGAAGATGTTCATCAATTTTACCTACCAAAATATATTAAAGCCCTCTTTAAAGTGAGTAAAGCGTTTAGAAATAACATATCAAATTTAAAATGTGGTAAACGATAATAATGTATATAATATGTAATACCTAACTTAAAGATTAATGTTGTGGTGAAAAAATAAACTTTACACAAACTCAACAAACATATTTCCTTCTTTGGATAACACACTCTAAATTTCAAATTTCCGCTATTGCCTTTTGTGTGAGATTTCCTAGTATCAAATTTTTTTAAAAAAGTCATTCCTGATTGATCTATTTAGTGTGCACCAATATTATATCTTATCCTGTTTATGGGCGTGCAATACAATCATTTGGATAAGTTAAAACAAAACCATGTTGCCTTTTACGTTTTTATTGGACTTCTATTATCAATAGTTGGCGATGCTTTGCTTATTTGGCACGAAACCTTATTTATACCAGGTGTGTTCTATTTTGTTCAAGCTTAAAAATGTATTTTTACTTTAATAAAAATTGCAATATTTGAAGAAATTTTTTGGTTTTGAAAGGTCTCCTTAACGCGGGCTATTCTATGATAAAGTCACAATACAACATCAATAATTCACATATATCAACCAGTATTTTTTGTTTATTTTAGGTTTGATATGTTTTGCGGCGGTCCATATATTCTACATAGTTGGTTTCGGCTTTGAAAAATTTCGACCTCGCCTTTTTCTTTCTATGGCGATTCCGTCCTTTTTTATTACCACATAGTGGGTCAAAGGAAAAAAACATTTATAAACAACTATCTAATAAAGGCAATTTTTAATAAAGTACCATGACAACTAACTTTTGTTTTGTATTTAAAAGCTTTGTGATTAGCGCCCCACCTGAGCGGTTTTTGCTTGTAAGTATAAGTGCTCTGTTGTACATTCCTATCCTTACTGTGATGGAGTGGAGAGCGTGTAGTAGAGTGGATAAACGCGAATGCTGGGAAGGTAATAAATCCAGTTACAGTTACAATTCTATGTAGTTAAACATGATTTATATTTTTACTTGACAAATGTACTTCCTTTATTTAATCACCATAGTAAAACGCTTAACTTAATAATAATAACAACAACATAAAAAGCCAAAGCGGAAAAAATATTATAAGTGTTATAAAAAAAGTTTAATCATTTTGCAATTTAGCCTGTCGTTTAGGTGGCGATATAATTATGTATATTACCCTTACTCTGAACTGTTTATTAAGACGAGACGATCTTCCTAATTTAGTAAAGGCCTAGGTACTCCGCTTTAACGGCTCACCGTAAAAATAAAATTAGCTAACTCTGTTATTTATATTATTACGTACAGTTGATGCTGTAACTTACTTCAATAAAGCGATAAAAATAATAATAAATTAGTAAAAAACATAAAAACAATAAAATAGTACAGTTAAAGGTACATGTTTGCACTTTTATTGCACCCAAATCAGAACTTGCTTTACTTAGGCGCCTTACCAAAACATTCGAAAGCCCAATTAAGCTTGGGGCAACATAACACGATAAGATAGCAACTTTACAATCAGGGTATGCTTCGGTAATATGACCAACTAAAAGGCGTCATGACACGCATGACAACATTTATTTTACATAGGGTTAATTGTACCAAAATAACAATAAACTAAACAACGTATGGACTAAGCTACGAAGTTAATCACGGTTAAATTACAGGATCAGCCATTTTTTATACATAAACATTCTTAAAGATAAAAACAATCTATAAACAGTAAAACTTGATTTAGTTTTGCCGACTAGACCCAGTATCCTAATATACGCAAAAACAAAAGGTAATACGCATTTTTACTCTCTCTACTAGGTGATTGGTCAACCTTGGTTGCTGCGGTTGGAGCAAGCCTATTTGTAATATCAGACGCGACAATCGGTATCGCTGCATTTGTGTACGATTTTTCTGGTTCAAGCTATTGGATTATCTCAACATATTACATCGGTCAATTTTTTATTGTAATCTCTGTAAAACCACGTGATCAAAGTATTAAAAAACGTGATTTTGCCAGCTTTTTTTACTCGCAATAGATTGTATTTTTTAATGCAATATTTATATTTTTAATATTGCCTCATTTAGAAGTATGCATTTTTAAGCCAAAATAGTGTACGTGTTTTAAGTTAAGAATTCAACATTTTTATGTTTTATCCGTTTTTAAAACTTTGTTTTTTACAATTTACACATCTTGTCGTGTTATAACAAATAAACACCATTAACATAGTAATAATAAAAACAAGAAAACAAATGGACTGTAATATTATTAACAGATTCTGCCGGCGCATTTTAGAAATTTATCAATTACTCTAGAGGCAGTATCAACAGATTACATTATTAACACGCGCTACTTTTCTTTAACAATTGTAAACTTTAACAATTTTTTTAGGAAGTTAATTTATAACAGCTGGCTTACGAAACAGTAGGAAGATATAAGTTATACTATTAAACAACACACAATGTCATCTGCCCATTTTTTAACTTTAGATATTTAGTAGTAAAAACTACCAAAAATTAATAATAAAAACTACTTAATATGTATAAAATTACCTGTTAAATCTTGTTGTAATCATTAAAAGATGTCCACTTTTATGAATTTCGTAGTCATAACTATCTGTTCACTTTACTAACTATTAGACTA
Organism: Corella eumyota; assembly: GCF_963082875.1. NCBI lineage: Eukaryota > Metazoa > Chordata > Ascidiacea > Phlebobranchia > Corellidae > Corella > Corella eumyota. The sequence goes on from NC_137490.1 coordinate 8,257,948, forward strand.
AAGCAATAAATTTAACTTAAGAACAACAGCAAGCATTCTTTTAGTTAAAATACTGTTCTTGCTTGGGGATATTTTCACTTTATTTTTTCCATTAATTATGTCTCGCAAAATTCTGAAGGCTACAACAAATAAAACTGAATCTCCTTATTTAATAATAAAAGTTTTTCAGATTATATGTACTTTACAGGTTCTAAATTTACTCAATATTAATACGGTTTTTATACACCGTCTTATTACTGTTATGTTTTTTTTCCAAATCTAAATTACTTTAACGACTATTTGATAAAATATATATATATATACATATACTCAAACCCTACCTATTAAAAAACCGTAAAAGTAACTTTAACCCCAACTTTATCCTCACTATTCATCTAATGATAGGTTAATGATGTTTTAAAATTCTGGTTATCAATTTTTGTTGTTCTTGTTACTTTTACGATTTTCACATCTCTGTACCTTTACAGCATCTGCTTGATCTTTTATTATTTTTCTTTAAACCTTGAAGAACCGAAATGAATAGAAAATTTAGTTTATTATTAGGTCCTTATCTTTCTTTACAAAAACCAACTGTTATTTTCATAATTTAAATTTTGTATTAGCAATAACAGAGCAAGAATAATAAAAATCAAGAAAAAAATAAAAGAGAAAAAAGAAAACAAAAAATCACGTCGGAAAAGCAACTTATTCTGACGTGCCTTCTCCCAACAATGTCACGTGACTAAAATTTAACAGTGCTAAAATGCTGAACAATGGCAGTGGGCAACAATAATGTTATTGAGGTGAAAGCAAAAACAATATAAATAAACATTATAGCACGTTGTAAGTGTGAACTATGACATCTTTAAATCAAAATAATCGGAAAGCATTTATTTGTTGACAGCGACTTGACACGCACATCCCTTCGGCGACCTCTTGTGGTTAAACCGGCCTTTGCAGTGGAACATGTTTCGTTTATCCTCTATTTTAAGTTCAACCTTCCAGAGAGGGTTTAGATCTTTTCAGTGACTCTTTGATCTGCAGAAGTTGTTGAACTTTGATGTGACCAAACGCCTTGTTGTACCACTCGGGATTGCGCCCTTTAGTGTCGACTCTGCTCACGTGAGTAAGAAGACACTTGTTCGGGTTGTCTGTAGGTTCGATGAGGTAACGTGACGTCAGAACCACGCCCCTAACGTCGCCCAATAGGGTTTGTTGAGCGGTGGAGGTTTCAATAATGGCGGAGGTTCCTTTATCGTTGACGTCAGTTCGCCAAGATCTGTTAAAAAGAAAGCAGATGGTTAAATAAGACCAAAAATGTGATGAAATTTATTTGTTAAAAAATTTTAATTAAAATTCCGGGACAAAGTACTTTCGATTTATTTAAAAATTAAAAAGCAAGAATAAGTGAAAGTTGTTTTAACCAAATGCTATTTTTGAATATTTATATGATATTAATACATACCTTAATACGCAGTAGTCCCTTGTCGGGTGCGGGCTCATTTCGTCAATAACAGTTTGAAAAACTTGTGTTCTTTCGTCGGGTTTTTGGAGGACTTTCCACTGGGCAAGATTGTCGTCCCAGAGATGACGTTCCTGGAGGATTCTCTCCATGATCTGAGCGGGAGTTGAACCCGAGACCTCGACCTGACATCTCCACATTCGAAGGTGGTTACCATCGTTCATCTAAAATTAAAGAAAAAAAATTAATAAAATTGTAAATGAATTTTAATATTTTTAATTTTATAATTAAATATACAAGATATTCGATGTTTAGACTAATGGCCTACCTTTTTAAACATAAGCTCGCTGCCTTGCGCACTTGGCACTGTCTGCCAGCCCCCCTTGTTTTGACTTATCCTCTGCTCTTCTCGGATAGTCTGGGCGACAGTACGGTCAACAAATTGATGGAAATCCTTATAATAATCAACTTCTTTTCCCGGGTCGCATGAATAACCGATTTCGGCGGCCAAAACGTCTTCAGTCTGTTGCATAACCGACATTCGACATTGAGTCATGGCGTCTTCGGAAATCTAAGAAAAAAAAATATTTGTTTAATGACAAGTCTTCATATTTTTTTTTTGTTCAAGATAAGTCTAAAAAATAAAATTTGAAACAATTTCTTTAATAAATAGGATATTAAACAAGCACTTTGTATTAACATGAACAATCTTTATATGCTAGTAATTACCGAATTTAATTAAAATACTTTAAATAAGCTTTTGTACTCAAAAAATTAAATTAAATTTACCTTAAATAGGTTGTTGACTTCTTGAATCATGAAAGCCAGGCATTGATTTGCAGCCATGTTTTCGTTCATTTCTTTCATGTCAGGTCGACCCAGGGCAATTCCGCTAATTTTATTTCCCTGATGTTTACGAACCCTTTAAAAAATAAAAAAAACGCATTTAGATAACTCATTTAACCGCAATTCCAAAATTACATCTAAAAAAAACAAAATTATTTTCGAAAGTTTCCCGGTGCAGCCACTTCAAAGAAATTATTTACAGATACAATCATTTGATGACGTATTAGTTAATCTCTTACTTTGGTGACGAGGCTGACGTCATCGTACGTGCGCTGTTGAGTTGTTGATAAAACAACGAAGGGGCAAAACAGGTAGCCAGGTTGGCTTCGTTCATTTGGTTTTCGTTGGAGCAAAAAGCTACGTCACTGAGAAAGCAGAGCAGGGTTTTGAGAGTTTCCCTGACTTCGTCGGGCAACAACATTGTCGCCGCTTGTAGGGTTTGTAAACGAAGTTCTGTTGGTACATCTAAACAAAAAATAATTGAATTATAACAAATCCAATTCAACGTTTTATGCTTATTATTTTGTACTATTAGAAATACAATGAAGTTTTATAAAGACTTACATAGAAAGATGCCGACAAAAGTTTCCGACATTTTCATAGTCATAAGCGGATCGGGCAAATCGCGGAAAAATTGTTTCACCATATCGGCTACGTCAAAAGGGGTGCAATCTTCAAACGTTTTCAGGTCGGGGTTACTTTCGCACATGTTCCTTAGTCTTTGAATTCGGGATTTCACGCCGGGTTTGCGGAATAGACCGACCTGGTCCAAGGCTGTACGGCGTAGATAAAGCAAAGCATGCTGAATACACTGAGGCAGAGGTTGTCCAAATCGTTGAACGTTGTGGAGCAGTGGAACTCCGAATACACCTTTATCTTTATAGTCGGGCACTTTAATTCGGCGAATAAAACGAGGTACGGACCTATAAAATTCAAATAGAAGTTTTTATTATAAAAATAAGTTAAAAAATGACAGATTTAATACTCAATTCATTGGGTATAGTTTATGTTTTATTCAACTAGGAATTTACCAGTTAATTGTTCCTTTATTGTTGTGGTTGGACGCGTAACTTTCCATTAGGGCGGTTAACTTGAGCAAAGAAAGCCGTCGTAAAATCATGAGTTGACCGACCGACAAACTATGCAGTTGTAAGGAATCCGTGTCAGTACCTAGTTCGACGTGTCGGTTATAAACCCAACGACATTTCGATCTGTTAAATAAAGAATTGGATTTAATACAAAGTATTTTTATACTGCGTATATAACCGCGGGTTAATGCCGAACACAAACAGTCGTTAAAACTCAAATTTAAATTAACTTTTTTATGACAATGCCTGACCTAGAAATTAGTGAACTCAATCGTATGAAACAATCCCGACCTTTGACAGTATAAAAAAAAACGATCAAATAATATGACCTTATCAATAAACATCAAAGCAAACATTGAAATAGTACAAAGTCGAAGCCTAGCGGGGATAACATTTCGAATAAAAACAAGTAAGACATTAACTAAATAGCGTGTAAGTATAGTATTACATGTACCAATCAATGTTGTTTCTATGTAGTACAAAATTCTTGACTACATTATATGTTAAGTCATGTACGTAAACGATGTCAATTTTACTCGCAATTTACAATTTTTACAGGAAAATAACACGTGATGACTAAAGGTCTGATCAGTACACCAATCTACGTTTTTTTCGAGTACTGCCAGAAATGAGGAGGCCGCAAAACGCGGAACTATTTTAAGTGGTTTGGCAGACATAAAGCTGTCTTTTTATCTTTCCGTAGTAAAACATAAACAAACGTTTGAAGGCTTTGAAAGTGCAATAATGTAATGCGGCTAGTATCGCAAGTCGATCTTTATATTTTTACAGTTACATAACCATTTTTCTATGGGCAACCGTGGGTTATTCTCGAAATAAAAATAATAAACAATTTGCACTTACGATGGTCGTCTTTGATGGTAGTATGATAAATTCACGTTTTCCGCGTCCTCATCTTCGTGGGCAATATTCTAAATACGTAAAAAAATACTGATTAGACCCTAAAGCTTTTAACTCGATTATTTTTGGACGCGTTCAAAGGAATTTACTCTGCTTTGATCTACAGATACGAAACTGTATACCAGTTTTACAGAACACAAAACCATACCCAAAAATAGACAATTTACATTCCAGAAAAAATTAAAAACATATTTTAACGTTTTATAAATGTATCATACCTCGGAACTATATGACGAAGGAATTTCTTGGGGAGTTGGCAATAGACGATCTAACGTTTCGATGGAGGTGGATGTTGTTTTATGCTCCTCATCCGCTTCCCACGTGCTTACAAAGTTTTTAAGAGATTCTGTTTGCTCCACAATTTCGTCCACACTCCAGAAAGCTGTGTCCGGAGCGGGGTTATCAAGCGACTCCAGGCTTCCAACTGTGTAGACCCCGGAGTCATTTACTACAGAAGTACTTGGATCTAATATGTCTAAAATGTCCTGAGCGGATGCTGCTCCAAGTCCGGAAGACGGAATGTTGTCATAGATGCTACCTGGACGGGTCAACCTTCGGATGTCATCCGAAGATTGTAAAGGATGGACGGAGTCAGAGCTGGATGGTGATCTGGAAGAAGGTCCGGAAGATGAAGGGTAAAAATCTTCATCATCATTTGCCTTTCGGATGGCGGAAGGAAATTTCCCGGGTACGTGTGACTTAGGAACGACAAATATATTTTGTTCAGGGTTGACAGGTTGGGGTTGAACTCGATTTCGGTTTGAGTATTCTAAAATGTTTCGGTTTCGTTCTAAGATACCGGGAGAAATGGGACCAAGATCGCCGGGGTCTGAACGAGTGGTAATATCCTCATCTACTCCCCTCATTCTGAAGGCTGGAGTGGAAGATGCGCTAGTGCTTCCGCTGGCGGAGGACGAAGATGAACTTATAAGCGACTGGCAAGAGTTTTTGCGCAACCTCGATTGCGTGGTGGTGTTAAAGTCTTTTGATCCCTCGATCGGAATACATTTCATGCGGTCGACTTTTTCGTGGCCGCTTTGAAGTGTGGGTTGACCTATTGTTAACTTTTTGTTTTTGCGGAATGATTTCCCGCTTAAATGTCGGTTCTTATTAGAGCGTTTGTTTTCAACAGTGTCCTCGGTAGAATGAGTTCTTAACAAAACGTAGTCTTTTCGGCGAAAGGAACCAAACTTTTCCAAACCAACTCGTTTAAGAAAACTTTTGCTTTTTATTACTGACTTTGCTTTGCCGTCGATTTCAAGATGACCCGAGCTACCAGTTTGTTGCATTCTGCGGGCAAACTCAAGAGCGGCACGTGCGTCCCCATTTTTAATATCGACCGGTTGGCGAGCTTGTCGTTTGTCGTGGAAGACTTCGGTCTCGTTCTCGTCCTAGAAAACAAGAAATTAAATACGTTGAGCAGCTGCGTTAAAATCAATGCAAATTCGGTAGACAACAACTTAAGTGGGCGACATTTTTTTAGTGCGTTAACAACCGTCACGCGTACGCCCGACGTCGCGAATATTGATCGAATAATAATGCGTTAAATAAACAATACGAGCTTAAAAATAATGTCTCTGTTTGAGTTGATGGGCGTTGGAAAATGGAGCAAGTAATTAAAAGGCAATCTTAAAATACCATTTTTTTGTTGTTTAGAATTTAATAGATAACCGTTATATGCTTAAAAAGCTGTGGGTGTTTGTATTAACGGGTGTGGAAAATTCCAGCAACACGTTAAGCTGAAATATGTAAGCATGAAAACACTATGCTAACATTCAAGTGTTTGACTTGTAAACTTTATAGCATAATAAAAAGAATTTTGAAATTCAAATTTGCCTTTTAAACATATTCGAATTGGTAATGCAATTAACAGTTGCACCTTACAATAAAATTTAACCTACTTCTTCGTGAAGCTGCGGTAAATTAGAGACAGCACCAGACGACGATGTGCGTTGGTTAGAGTTCTCGGTGGCGCCATCTAACGACGAGGATTTACTGTCGAGTCTTGACCAACGGTTGGAACCGTCCAAGTGCCACAGCTCACTGATCGCGCACTGTTCGTCTTCGTCATCTTCTTCGTCTGTTTGTGTTTCTTTGCTCTAAAAATTATTAAAAATAAATTTAAGCACTTGTTCTAATTTACCCTATTCATCATGTTTGAAGGTAAAATAATAGCAGTTTTTTTCAAAGCTGAGTTTATCAAAGCGGAAACTACCCCGTGGGAGCGTATACGTTTAAACGGTGTTTTAGTTTTGAATGATTTGACAAACATTGTCGTTTTGCAGCCACGATTCGGCCGTTTGTTTACAGTAAAATGCGCTCGTGGAATGCAATAAAAGTCATTAGAATTTGGGCGAGCGTCACTGCCCAGTCGAAAAACAACTTTCTAAATCGATATCATAACAAAGAATCGCTTGCGTTTTGTTGTTGTTATTAAGCAAAACAAAACTCTGTTAAACACCACTAAGTAACAAGCGTCGCTTGGTATTGCCGACATAATCTGACAGCTAGGTGACGACAGTCTTGTCATTGCATAAAAGCCGTTTGTAGGTCATCGCGCTTGATTGTAATAACAGAAGATTTGCAATAAATTGGCGCCTGCCGATATCGATGAATACTTTATACGACCGCCATAAATCATTAAAACAACAAAATTTAAATTTTTTACAAAAAAGAAATACTTTATAAACCACAAAAAGCGTGTTAATAAAATAGCAATAAAGCCTTCATCTCAACTACCTAGCCTACCAAATGTAGAGCGTCTTAATCCTTGAAACAGAAAACTTTAATCCCAAATTGTAAGTGTACCAGACCACACATCAATTTTAAGTGTTACTATAACAGAAATGCATCGGGAAATTAAAAAGCAAATGAATTAGGTCGTTTAGGGAGCCTGTTTCCGCCCCAATACGTTTCTGTTCATCATAAAACAACGTCTAATATAAAATGGTAATCCGGGGTTTTTAATTTACGAGGTTTTATGGTCGTGTCCATTGTCAAAGCGCTTCGTAAATAACATTAATGTGCAGTTTAACCGCGTTGCGTGCTTATAACGATATAGTTCTCTTTTAATTGTGTTTTACAAAACATGTGAATACGGTAAAACGTTTTGCCGTTGAGATAGACACGTTTTATTACGGGCTATCGACCTTTTTGTCTGACAAGCCATAAACGAAGTGGTCAAGTAAATTGTAATCCATTTTATTTCTTTAACGAGATTCATTTGTCCTTCTACTTTAT